>NC_138994.1:0-550000 GCF_964341445.2 Mesoplodon mirus
CTGACGCTCCCACGTTTCCGTACCCTCACCTGTGCCCTAAGCCTTGCCGTTCCCTAACCCTAACCCTAGCCCACAATGGAAACCCACCACCAGCCCTACACCTTACCCTGTGCGGTAGCCTACTCCTGGCCCGTATGCTGGCACTGACCCGTGCGTCAGCACGTAGCCTGACGCTCCAACGTTTCCGTACCCTCACCTGTGCCCTAAGCCTTGCCGTTCCCTAACCCTAACCCAAGCCCTGAACGGAAACCCACCACCAGCCCTACACCTTACCCCCAAGCCGTAGCCTACTCCTGGCCCGTACGCTCGCACTGACCCGTGCGTCAGCTCGTAGCCTGACCCTCCCACGTTTCCGTACCCTCACCTGTGCCCTAAGCCTTGCCGTTCCCTAACCCTAACCCTAGCCCGGAACGGAAACCCACCACCAGCCCTACACCTTACCCTACGCCGTAGCCTACTACTGGCCCGTATGCTGGCACTGACCAGTGCGTCAGAACGTAGCCTGACCCTCCCACGTTTACGTACCCTCACCTGTGCCCTAAGCCTTGCCGTTCCCTAACCCTAACCCTAGCCCAGAACGGAAACCCACCACCAGCCCTACAGCTTACCCTAAGCTGTAGCCTACTCCTGGCCCGTACGCTGGCAATGACCCATGCGTCAGCACGTAGCCTGACCCTCCCACGTTTCCGTACCCTCACCAGTGCCCTAAGCCTTGCCGTTCCCTAACCCTAACCCTAGCCCTGAACGAAAACCCACCACCAGCCCTACACCTTACCCTACGCCGTAGCCTACTCCTGGCCCGTATGCTGGCACTGACCCGTGCGTCAGCACGTAGCCTGACCCTCCCACGTTTACGTACCCTCACCTGTGCCCTAAGCCTTGCCGTTCCCTAACCCTAACCCTAGCCCAGAACGGAAACCCACCATCAGCCCTACACCTTACCCTAAGCTGTAGCCTACTCCTGGCCCGTACGCTGGCAATGACCCATGCGCCAGCACGTAGCCTGACCCTCCCACGTTTCCGTACCCTCACCTGTGCCCTAAGCCTTGCCGTTCCCTAAACCTAACCCTAGCACACAATGGAAACCCACCACCAGCCCTACACCTTACCCTGTGCGGTAGCCTACTCCTGGTCCGTATGCTGGCACTGAGCCATGCGTCAGCACATAGCCTGACCGAGCTACGTTTCCGTACCCTCATCTGTGCCCTAAGCCTTGCCGTTCGCTAACCCTAACCCTAGGCCGGCACAGAAACCCACCACCAGCCCTACACCTTACCCCCAAGCCGTAGCCTACTCCTGGCCCGTACGCTGGCACTGACCCGTGCGTCAGCACGTAGCCTGACCCTCCCACGTTTCCGTACCCTCACCCGTGCCCTAAGCCTTGCCGTTCCCTAACCCTAACCCTAGCCCGGAACGGAAACCCACCACCAGCCCTACACCTTACCCTACGCCGTAGCCTACTCCTGGCCCGTACGCTGGCACTGACCCGTGCGTCAGCATGTAGCCTGACCCTCCCACGTTTCCGTAACCTCACCTGTGCCCTAAGCCTTGCCGTTCCCTAACCCTAACCCTAGGCCGGCACAGAAACCCACCACCAGCCCTACACCTTACCCCCAAACCGTAGCCTACTCCTGGCCCGTACGCTGGCACTGACCCGTGCGTCAGCACGTAGCCTGACCTTCCCACGTTTCCCTACCCTCACCTGTGCCCTAAGCCTTGCCGTTCCCTAACCCTAACCCTAGCCCGGAACGGAAACCCACCACCAGCCCTACACCTTACCCTACGCCGTAGCCTACTCCTGGCCCGTATGCTAGCACTGACCCGTGCGTCAGCACGTAGCCTCACCCTCACACGTTTCCGTACCCTCACCTGTGCCCTAAGCCTTGATGTTCCCTAACCCTAACCCTAGCCCGGAACGGAAAGCCCCCACCAGCCTTACACCTTACCCCCAAGCCATAGTTTACTCCTGGCCCGTACGCTGGCACTGACCCGTGCGTCAGCACATAGCCTGACCCTCCGACGTTTCCATACCCTCACCTGTGCCCTAAGCCTTGCCGTTCCCTAACCCTAACCCTAGGCCTGCACGGAAACCCACCACCAGCCCTACACCTTACCCCCAAGCCGTAGCCTACTCCTGGCCCGTACGCTGGCACTGACCCGTGCGTCAGCACGTAACCTGACCCTCCCACGTTTCCGTACCCTCACCTGTGCCCTAAGACTTGCTGTTCCCTAGCCCTAACCCTAGCCCTGAACGGAAACCCACCACCTGCACTACACCTTACCCCCGAGCTGTAGCCTACTCCTGGCCCGTACGCTGGCACTGACCCGTGCGTCAGCCCGTAGCCTGACCCTCCCACGTTTCCTTACCCTCACCTGTGCCCTAAGCCTTGCCGTTCCCTAACCCTAACCCTCACCCACAATGGAAACCCACCACCAGCCCTACACCTTACCCCCAAGCCGTAGCCTACTCCTGGCCCGTACGCTGGCACTGACCCATGCGTCAGCATGTAGCCTGACCCTCCCACGTTTCCGTACCCTCATCTGTGCCCTAAGCCTTGCCGTTCCCTAACCCTAACCCTAGGCCAGCAAGGAAACACACCACCAGCCCTACACCTTTCCCCCAAGCCGTAGCCTATTCCTGGCCCGTAGGCTGGCACTGACCCGTGCGTCAGCACGTAGCCTGACCCTCCCACGTTTCCGTACCCTCACCTGTGCCCTAAGCCTTGCCGTTCCCTAACCCTAACCCTAGCCCTGAACGAAAACCCACCACCAGCCCTACACCTTACCCCACGCCGTAGCCTACTCCTGGCCCATACGCTGGCACTGACCCGTGCGTCAGCACGTAGCCTGACCCTCCCACGTTTCCGTACCCTCACCTGTGCCCTAAGCCTTGCCGTTCCCTAACCCTAACCCTAGCCCGGAAAGGAAACCCACCACCAGCCCTACACCTTACCCTACGCCGTAGCCTACTACTGGCCCGTATGCTGGCACTGACCCGTGCGTCAGAACGTAGCCTGACCCTCCCACGTTTACGTACCCTCACCTGTGCCCTAAGCCTTGCCGTTCCCTAACCCTAACCCTAGCCCAGAACGGAAACCCACCACTAGCCCTAAACCCTACCCTACCTGTAGCCTACTCCTGGCCCGTACGCTGGCACTGACCCGTGCGTCAGCACGTAGCCTGACCCTCCCACGTTTCCGTACCCTCACCTGTTCCCTAAGCCTTGCCTTTCCCTAACCCTAACCCTAGCCCAGAACGGAAACCCACCACCAACCCTACACCTTACTCTACGCCGTTGCCTACTCCTGGCCCGTACACTGGCACTGACCCATGAGTCAGCACGTACCCTGACCCTCCCACGTTTCTGTACCCTCACCTGTGCCCTAAGCCTTGCCGTTCCCTAAACCTAACCCTAGCCCGGAACGCAAACCCACCACCAGCCCTACACCTTACCCCCAAGCCGTAGCCTACTCCTGGCCCGTACACTGGCACTGACACGTGCGTCAGCACGTAGCCGGACCGTCCCACGTTTCCGTACCCTCACCTGTGCCCTAAGCCTTGCCGTTCCCTAACCCTAACCCTAGCCCGGAACGGAAACCCACCACCTGCCCTACACCTTACCACCAAGCCGTAGCCTACTCCTGGCCCGTACGCTGGCACTGACCCGTGCGTCAGCCCGTAGCCTGACCCTCCCACGTTTCGGTACCCTCACCAGTGCCCTAAGCCCTGCCGTTCCCTAACCCTAACCCTAGGCCGACACAGAAATCCACCACCAGCCCTACACCTTACCCCCAAGCCGTAGCCTACTCTTGGCCCGTACGCTGGCACTGACCCGTGCGTCAGCACGTAGCCTGACCCTCCCACGTTTCCGTACCCTCACCTGTGCCCTAAGCCTTGCCGTTCCCTAACCCTAACCCTAGCACACAATGAAAACCCACCACCAGCCCTACACCTTACCCTGTGCGGTAGCCTACTCCTGGCCCGTATGCTGGCACTGACCCATGCGTCAGCACATAGCCTGACCGAGCTACGTTTCCGTACCCTCATCTGTGCCCTAAGCCTTGCCGTTCCCTAACCCTAACCCTAGCCCGGAACGAAAACCCACCACCAGCCCTACACCTTACCCTACGCCGTAGCCTACTCCTGGCCCGTAGGCTGGCACTGACCCATGCGTCAGCACGTAGCCTGACCCTCCCACGTTTCCGTACCCTCACCTGTTCCCAAAGCCTTGCCTTTCCCTAACCCTAACCCTAGCCCAGAACGGAAACCCACCACCAACCCTACACCTTACTCTACGCCGTAGCCTACTCCTGGCCCGTACACTGGCACTGACCCATGAGTCAGCACGTACCCTGACCCTCCCACGTTTCTGTACCCTCACCTGTGCCCTAAGCCTTGCCGTTCCCTAAACCTAACCCTAGCCCGGAACGCAAACCCACCACCAGCCCTACATCTTACCCCCAAGCCGTAGCCTACTCCTGGCCCGTACGCTGGCACTGACACGTGCGTCAGCACGTAGCCTGACCGTCCCACGTTTCCGTACCCTCACCTGTGCCCTAAGCCTTGCCGTTCCCTAACCCTAACCCTAGCCCGGAACGGAAACCCACCACCAGCCCTACACCTTACCCTACGCCGTAGCCTACTACTGGCCCGTATGCTGGCACTGACCCGTGCGTCAGAACGTAGCCTGACCCTCCCACGTTTACGTACCCTCACCTGTGCCCTAAGCCTTGCCGTTCCCTAACCCTAACCCTAGCCCAGAACGGAAACCCACCACCAGCCCTACACCTTACCCTAAGCTGTAGCCTACTTCTGGCCCGTACGCTGGCAATGACCCATGCGTCAGCACGTAGCCTGACCCTCCAACGTTTCCGTACCCTCACCTGTGCCCTAAGCCTTGCCGTTCCCTAACCCTAACCCTAGGCCGACACAGAAACCCACCACCAGCCCTACACCTTACCCCCAAGCCGTAGCCTACTCCTGGCCCGTACGCTGGCACTGTCCCGTGCGTCATCACGTAGCCTGACCCTCCCACGTTTACGTACCCTCACCCGTGCCCTATGCCTTGCCGTTCCCTAACCCTAACCCTAGCACGGAACGGAAAGCCACCACCAGCCTTACACCTTACCCCCAAGCCATAGTATACTCCTGGCCCGTACGCTGGCACTGACCCGTGCGTCAGCCCGTAGCCTTACCCTCCCACGTTTCCGTACCCTCACCTGTGCCCTACGCCTTGCCGTTCCCTAACCCTAACCCTAGCCCGGAACGGAAAGCCCCCACCAGCCTTACACCTTACCCCCAAGCCATAGTTTACTCCTGGCCCGTACGCTGGCACTGACCCGTGCGTCAGCACATAGCCTGACCCTCCGACGTTTCCATACACTCACCTGTGCCCTAAGCCTTGCCGTTCCCTAACCCTATCCCTAGGCCAGCACGGAAACCCACCACCAGCCCTACACCTTACCCCCAAGCCGTAGCCTACTCCTGGCCCGTACGCTGGCACTGACCCGTGCGTCATCACGTAACCTGACCCTCCCACGTTTCCGTACCCTCACCTGTGCCCTAAGACTTGCTGTTCCCTAACCCTAACCCTAGCCCGGAACGGAAACCCACCACCTGCCCTACACCTTACCCCCGAGCCGTAGCCTACTCCTGGCCCGTACGCTGGCACTGACACGTGCGTCAGCCCGTAGCCTGACCCTCCCACGTTTCCGTACCCTCACCTGTGCCCTAAGCCTTGCCGTTCCCTAACCCTAACCCTAGCCCACAATGGAAACCCACCACCAGCCCTACAACTTACCCCCAAGCCGTAGCCTACTCCTGGCCCGTACGCTGGCACTGACCCATGCGTCAGCACGTAGCCTGACCCTCCCACGTTTCCGTACCCTCACATGTGCCCTAAGCCTTGCCGTTCCCTAACCCTAACCCAAGCCCTGAACGGAAACCCACCACCAGCCCTACACCTTACCCTACGCCGTAGCCTACTCCTGGCCCGTACGCTGGCAATGACCCATGCGTCAGCACGTAGCCTGACCCTCCCACGTTTACGTACCCTCACCTGTGCCCTAAGCCTTGCCGTTCCCTAAACCTAACCCTAGGCCAGCAAGGAAACACACCACCAGCCCTACACCTTTCCCCCAAGCCGTAGCCTATTCCTGGCCCGTACGCTGGCACTGACCCATGCGTCAGCACGTAGCCTGACCCTCCCACGTTTCCGTACCCTCACCTGTGCCCTAAGCCTTGCCGTTCCCTAACCCTAACCCTAGCCCGGAACGGAAACCCACCACCAGCCCTACACCTTACCCTACGCCGTAGCCTACTACTGGCCCGTACGCTGGCACTGACCCGTGCGTCAGAACGTAGCCTGACCCTCCCACGTTTACGTACCCTCAGCTGTGCCCTAAGCCTTGCCGTTCCCTAACCCTAACCCTAGCCCAGAACGGAAACCCACCACCAGCCCTAAACCCTACCCTACGTGTAGCCTACTCCTGGCCCGTACGCTGGCACTGACCCGTGCGTCAGCACGTAGCCTGACCCTCCCACGTTTCCGTACCCTCACCTGTTCCCTAAACCTTGCCTTTCCCTAACCCTAACCCTAGCCCAGAACGGAAACCCACCACCAACCCTACACCTTACTCTACGCCGTAGCCTACTCCTGGCCCGTACACTGGCACTGACCCATGAGTCAGCACGTACCCTGACCCTCCCACGTTTCTGTACCCTCACCTGTGCCCTAAGCCTTGCCGTTCCCTAAACCTAACCCTAGCCCGGAACGCAAACCCACCACCTGCCCTACACCTTACCACCAAGCCGTAGCCTACTCCTGGCCCGTACGCTGGCACTGACCCGTGCGTCAGCCCGTAGCCTGACCCTCCAACTTTTTCGTACCCTCACCAGTGCCCTAAGCCCTGCCGTTCCCTAACCCTAACCCTAGGCCGACACAGAAACCCACCACCAGCCCTACACCTTACCCTACGCCGTAGCCTACTCCGGGCCCGTATGCTGGCACTGACCCGTGCGTCAGCACGTAGCCTGACCCTCCCACGTTTCCGTACCCTCACCCGTGCCCTAAGCCTTGCTGTTCCGTAACCCTAACCCTAGCCCGGAACGGAAACCCACCTCCCGCCCTACACCTTACCCTACGCCGTAGCCTACTCCTGGCCCGAACCTGGCACTGACCCATACTTGGGCTCGGGCTAGGACTGAGGCTGAGGCTAGGGCTAGGGCTAGGGCGGGGCCTGGTGCTTGGTCTACGGCTGGGGTTTGGCCTGTGGCTAGGGCTAGGTTTAGGCCCTTATTTAGGAATAGTGTCACGGCCTTAGTTAACGTCACTGTCATGGCCTTAGGTTTAGCATCAGAGCTTTCGCTTGGTATAATGACAGGGCCTGAGTTAGTAGTAGTGTCAAGGCCTGTGTTAAGGACAGTGTCAGGGCAAGGCCTAGGAAAAGCATAAGGCCCTTTGTAGGATAAGCATCAGAGGCTGGGGCTCGGGTTTGGGTTGGGGCTGGGACTGGGGCTGGGCTGGGGCTAAGGCTGGGCCTGGGGCTGTGGCAGGGGCTGGGGCTGGGGCTAGGGCTAGGGCTAGGCCTTTAGTTAGGAATAGTGTCAAGGCCTTAGTTAGTGTCACTGTCAAGGCCTTAGTTAGGGTTAGCATCAGAGCTTTCGTTAGGTATAATGACAGGGCCTGAGTTAGTAGTAGTGTCAAGGCCTGAGTTAAGGACCGTGTCAGGGCAAGGCCTAGGAGGAGCATAAGGGCCTCTGTAGGATCAGCATCAGGGGATGGTGTTCGGCCTGGGGCTGGGGCTAGGACTGGGGCAGGGGCTAGGGCTAGGGCTGGGGCTGGGACTGGGGCTAGGGCTGGGGCTGGGGCTGGGGCTAAGGCTAGGGCTGGGGCTAGGGCTGGGGCTGGGACTGTGGCTAGGTCTGGGGCTGGGGCTGGGCCTGGGGCTAGGCCTGGGACTGTGGCTAGAGCTGGGACTGCGGCTGCAGGCTAGGGTTGGGGCTGGGGATTGGCCTCGGGCTGGGGCTGGGGCTAGGGATGGGGCTGGGGCTGGGGTTGGGGCTAGGGCTAGGGCTGGGGCTGGGGCTAGGTCTGGGGCTGCGGCTAGGCCTGGGGCTGGGGCTAGGGCTAGGGCAGGGGCTGCGGCTAGGTCTAGGGCTGGGGCTGGGGCTAGGGCTGGTGCTGGGGCTGGGGCTAGGTTTAGGGCTAGGCCCTTAGTTAGGAATAGGGACAAGGCCTTACTTAAGGACAGTGTCAGGGCAAGGCCTAGGAGGAGCATAAAGGCCTCTATAGGATCAGTATCAGGGGCTGGGGCTGCGGCTGGGGCTGGACCTGGGGCCTTAGTTAGAAATAGTGTCAAGGCCTTAGTTACCACATTGTCAGGCGAAGGCCTAGGAAGATCTCAAGGGCCTCTATAGGATCCGCATAAGGGGCTAGGAATGGGGCTGGGGCTGGAGCGGGGGTTGGGGCTAGGGCTGGGGCTGGGGCAGGGGCTGGGGCTTGGGCTGGGGCTTCGGCCGGGGCTGGGGCTGGGGCTGGGGCTAGGGCTGGGCCTGGGGCTTGGGCTTGGGCTGGGGCTGGGGCTAGGGCTGGTGCTCGGACTGTGGCTAGAGCTGGGGCTGGGGCTGGGGCTGGGGCTTGGGCTCGGGCTGGGGCTGGGTCTGGGGCTAGTGCTTTGGCTAGGGCTAGGCCTGGGGCTGGGGCTTGGGCTCGGGCTGGGGCTGGGGCTAGGGCAGGGGCTAGGGCTGGGGCTAGGGCTGGGTCTGGGGCTAGTGCTGTGACTGGGTCTGGGGCTGGGGCTGGGTCTGGGGCTGGGGCTGGGACTGGGGCTAGGGCTAGGGCTGAGGTTATGGCTGGGGCTGGGGCTAGTGCTGGGGCTGGGGCTGGGACTGGGGCTAGGTCTGGGGCAGGGGCTGGGGCTGGGGCTAGGGTTGGGGCTGGGGCTAGGGCTGGGGCTGCGGCTAGGGCTAGGGCTAGGGCTGGGGCTGGGGCTTGGCCTCGGCCTTGGTCTGGGGCTAGGGATGGGGCTGGGGCTGGGGCTGGGGCTAGGGCTACGGCTCGTGCTGGGCCTGGGACTGGGGCTGTGGCTAGGTTTAGGGCTAGGTCCTTAGTTAGGAATAGGTTCAAGGCCTTACTTAAGGACTGTGTCAGGGCAAGGCTTAGGAGGAGCATAAAGGCCTCTATAGGATCAGCATCAGGGGCTGGGGCTGCGGCTGGGGCTGGACCTGGGGCCTTAGTTAGAAATAGTATCAAGGCCTTAGTTACCACGTTGTCAGGAGAAGGCTTAGGAGGATCATATGGGCCTCCATAGGATCAGCATCAGGGGCTCGGGCTGGGGCTGGGGCTAGGGCTGGGGTTGGGGCTAGGGCTGGGACTGCGGATGCGGCTAGGGCTAGGGCTGGGTCTGGTGCTAGTGCTGGGGCTGGGGCTGGGGCTGGGGCTGGGGCTGGGACTGGGGCTAGGGCTAGGGCTAGGGCTGAGGTTAGGGGTGGGGCTGGGGCTGGGGCTAGTGCTGGGGCTGGGGCTGGGGCTGGGGCTAGTGCTGGGGCTGGGGCTGGGACTGGGGCTAGGGCTGGGGCTTGGGCTGAGGTTAGGGCTGGGGCTGGGACTGGGGCTAGTGCTGGGACTGCGGCTGCGGTTAGGGCTAGGGCAGGGGCTAGGGCTAGGTATGGGGCTGGGGCTGGGGCTGGGACTGGGACTGGGGCTAGGGCTGGGGCTGGGGCTGGGGCTAAGGCTAGGGCTGGGGCTGGGGCTAGGGCTGGAGCTCGGTTAGGTTTACGGCTAGGCCCGTAGTTAGGAATAGGGTCAATGCCTTACTTAAGGACAGTGTCAGGGCAAGGCCTTGGAGGAGCATAAAGGCCTCTATAGGATCAGAATCAGGGGCTGGGGCTGCGGCTGGGGCTGGACCTGGGGCCTTAGTTAGAAATAGTGTCAAGGCCTTAGTTACCACATTGTCAGGGGAAGGCCTAGGGGAATCGCAAGGGCCTCTATAGGATCAGCATAAGGGGCTAGGAATGGGGCTGGAGCTGGGGCTGGGGTGGGGGTTGGGGATGGGGCTGAGACTGTAGCTGCGGCTAGGGCTAGGGCTGGGGCTGGGGCTTGGGTTGGGGCTGGGGCTAGGGCTGGGTCTGGGGCTAGTGCTGTGGCTGGGGCTGGGGCTGGGGCACAGGCTGGTACTACGTCTAGGGCTAGGGCTGGGGCTAGGGCTGGGGATGGGGCTGGTGCCGGGGTTGGGGCTACGGTTGGGACTGCGGCTAGGGCTAGGCCTGGCGCTGGGGCTAGGGCTGGGGCTAGGGCTGGGGCTGGGGCTGGGGCTGGGGCTGGTGCAAGTGCTGTGGCTGGGGCTGGGGCTGGGGCTGGGACTGGGGCTGGGGCTGGGGCTAGGGCTGAGGCTAGGGCTGGGGCTGGGGCTGGGGCTGGGGCTGGGGGTGGGGCTGGGGCTGGGGGTGGGGCTGGGGCTGGGGGTGGAGCTGGGACTGGGGCTAGGGCTGGGGCTGGGGCTGGGGCTAGTGCTGGGGCTGCGGCTGCGGCTAGGGCTACGGCTGGGCCCAGGGCTTGGCCTCGGCCTGGGGCTGGGGCTAGGGATGGGGCTGGGGCTAGTGCTATGGATGGGGATGGGGCTGGGGCTGCGGCTGGGGCTGGGACTGGGGCTAGGGCTAGGGCTGCGGCTAGGCCTGGGGCTGGGGCTAGGGCTAGGGCTGGGGCTGGGGCTAGGGCTAGGCCTGGGGCTGGGGCTAGGCCTGGGGCTGGGGCTTGGACTGGGGCTAGGGCTGGGGCTGGGGCTGGAGCTAGGGCTAGGGCTAGGGCTAGGGCTGGGGCTAGGTTTCGGGCTGCGGCTAGGTTTAGGGCTAGGCCCTTAGTTAGGAATAGGGTCAAGGCCTTACTTAAGGACAGTGTCAGGGCAAGGCCTAGGAGGAGCATAAAGTCCTCTATAGGATCAGCATCAGGGGCTAGGGCTGGGGCTGGGGCTGGGGCTAGGGCTAGGGCTAGGGCTAGAGCTAGGGCTAGGGTTGGGGCTGCGGCTAGGTTTAGGGCTAGGCCCTTAGTTAGGAATACGGTCAAGGCCTTACTTAAGGACAGTGTCAGGGCAAGGCCTAGGAGAAGCATAAAGGCCTCTATAGGATCAGCATCAGGGGCTGGGCCTGCGGCTGGGGCTGGACATGGGGCCTTAGTTAGAAATAGTGTCAAGGCCTTAGTTACCACGTTGTCAGGAGAAGGCCTAGGAGGATCATAAGGGTCTGTATAGGATCAGCATCAGGGGCTAGGGCTGGGGCTGGGGCTAGGGCTGGTGTTGGGGCTAGGGCTGGGACTGCGCATAGGGCTAGGGCTGGGGCTGGGGCTTGGGCTCGGGCTGGGGCTGGGGCTAAGCCTGGGGCTGGGGCTAGGGCTGGGTCTGGCGCTAGTGCTGTGGCTGGGGCTGTGGCTGGGGCTGGGGCTGGGACTGGGACTGGGGCTAGGGCTAGGGCTGCGGGTAGGGCTGGGGCTGGGTCTAGGGCTGGGGCAGATGCTGGGACTGGGGCTGGGGCTGGGACTATGGCTAGAGCTGGGGCTGGGGCTGGGGCTGGGGCTGGGGCTGGGGCTGGGGCTAGTGCTGTGGCTAGGGCTAGGCCTGGGGCTGGGGCTTGGGCTCCGGCTGGGGCTGGGGCTAGGGCTGGGGCTAGGGCTGGGTCAGGGGCTAGTGCTGTGACTGGGGCTAGGGCTGGGGCTGGGGCTGGGGCTGAGGCTAGGGCTGGGGCTGGGGTTAGTGCTGGGGCTGGGGCTGGGGCTGGGGCTGGTGCTGGGGCTTGGGCTAGGTTTAGGGCTAGGCCCTTAGTTAGGAATAGGGTCAAGGCCTTACTTAAGGACTGTGTCAGGGCAAGGCCTAGGAGGAGCAAAAAGGCCTCTATAGGATCAGCATCAGGGGCTGGGGCTGCGGCTGGGGCTGGACCTGGGGCCTTAGAAATAGTGTCAAGGCCTTAGTTACCACGTTGTCAGGAGAAGGCCTAGGAGGATCATAAGGGCCTGTATAGGATCAGCATCAGGGGCTAGTGATGGGGCTGGGGCTAGAGCTGGGGTTGGGGATAGGGGTGGGACTGCGCCTAGGGCTAGGGCTGGGGCTGGGGCTAGGGCTAGGGCTGGGTCTGGGGCTAGTGCTGTGGCTGGGGCTGGGGCTAGTGCTGTGGCTAGGGCTAGGCCTGGGCCTGGGGCTTGGGGTCAGGCTGGGGCTGGTGCTAGGGCTGGGGCTAGGGCTGGGGCTAGGGCTGGGTCTGGGGCTACTGCTGTGACTGGTGCTGGGGCTGGGGCTGGGGCTGGGGCTGTGACTGGGGCTAGGGCTAGGGCTGAGGCTAGGGCTGGGGCTGGGGCTAGTGCTGGGGTTGGGGCTGGGACTGGGGCTACGTCTGGGGCTGGGGCTGGGGCTGGGGCTAGGGTTGGGGCTGGGGCTAGTGCTGGGACTGCGGCTGCGGCTAGGGCTAGGGCTGGGGCTTGGGCTCGGGCTGGGGTTGGGGCTAGGGCTGGGGTTACGCCTGGGGCTGTGGCTAGGGCTGGGACTGGGGCTAGGGCTGGGACTGGGGCTAGTGCTGGGTTGGCGGCTACGGCCAGGGCTAGGGCTGGGGCTAGGGCTAGGGCTGGGGCTAGGGCTAGGGATGGGGCTGGGGCTGGGGCTGGGGCTGGGGCTGGGGCTAGTGCTGTGGCTGGGGCTGAGGCTGGGGCACGGGCTGGTACTGCGTCTAGGGCTAGGGCTAGGGCTAGGGCTAGGGCTGGGGCTGGGGCTGGGACTGTGGCTATGGCTAGGGCTAGGCCTGGGGCTGGGGCTAGGGCTAGGGCTGGGGCTGGGACTGTGGCTAGAGCTGGGGCTGGGGCTGGGGCTGGGGCTTGGGCACGGGCTGGCGCTGGGGCTGGGGCTAGTGCAGTGGCTAGGGCTAGGCCTGGGGCTGGGGCTTGGGGTCGGGCTGGGGCTGTTGCTAGGGCTGGGGCTAGGGCTGGGGCTAGGGCTGTGTCTGGGGCTACGGCTGGGGCTGGGGCTGGGGCTGGGGCTGGGGCTGGGACTGGGGCTACTGCTGTGACTGGGGCTGGGGCTGGGACTGGGGCTAGGGCTAGGGCTGAGGCTAGGGATGGGGCTGGGGCTAGTGCTGGGGCTGGGGCTGGGACTGGGGCTACGTCTGGGGCTAGGGTTGGGGCTGGTGCTAGTGCTGGGACTGCGGCTGCGGCTAGGGCTGGGGCTGGGGCTTGGGCCCGGGCTGGGGCTGGGGCTAGGGCTGGGGTTACGGCTGGGGCTGGGGCTAGGGCTGGGACTGGGGCTAGGGCTGGGACTGGGGCTAGTGCTGGGATGGCGGCTGCGGCTAGGGCTAGGGCTGGGGTTAGGGCTAGGGCTGGGGCTGGGGCTAGGGATGGGGCTGGGGCTGGGGCTGGGACTGGGGCTGGGGCTAGGGCTGGGGCTGGGGCTAGGGCTGCGTCTGGGGCTAGTGCTGTGGCTGGGGCTGAGGCTGGGGCACGGGCTGGTACTGCGCCTAGGGCTAGGGCTGGGGCTAGGGCTGGGGCTGGGGCTGGTGCCGGGGTTGGGGCTACGGCTGGGACTGTGGCTATGGCTAGGGCTAGGCCTGGGGCTGGGGCTAGGGCTAGGGCTGGGTCTGGGGCTAGTGCTGTGGCTGTGGCTGGGGCTGGGGCTGGGGCTGGGGCTGGGGCTGGGACTGGGGCTAGGGCTAGGGCTGATGCTAGGCCTGGGGCTGGGGCTGGGGCTGGGGCTGGGACTATGGCTAGAGCTGGGGCTGGGGCTGGGGCTGGGGCTGGGGCTGGGGCTAGTGCTGTGGCTAGCGCTAGGCCTGGGGCTGGGGCTTGGGCTCCGGCTGGGGCTGGGGCTAGGGCTGGGGCTAGGGCTGGGGCTAGGGCTGGGGCTAGGTCTGGGTCAGGGGCTAGTGCTGTGACTGGGGCTTGGGCTGGGGCTGGGGCTGGGACTGGGGCTAGGGCTAGGGTTGAGGCTAGGGCTGGGGCTGGGGCTAGTGCTGGGGCTGGGGCTGGGGCTGGGGCTGGTTCTGGGGCTTGGTCTAGGTTTAGGGCTAGGCCCTTAGTTAGGAATAGGGTCAAGGCCTTACTTAAGGACTGTGTCAGGGCAAGGCTTAGGAGGAGCAAAAAGGCCTCTATAGGATCAGCATCAGGGGCTGGGGCTGCGGCTGGGGCTGGACCTGGGGCCTTAGTTAGAAATAGTGTCAAGGCCTTAGTTACCACATTGTCAGAGGAAAGCCTAGGAGGATCGCAAGGGACTCTATAGGATCAGCATAAGGGGCTAGGAAAGGGGCTGGGGCTGGGGCGGGGTTGGTGCTAGGGATGGGACTGCAGCTGCGGCTGGGGCTGGGGCTGGGGCTGGGGCTGGGGCTTGGCCTCGGGCTGGGGCTGGGGCTGGGGCTGGGGCTGGGGCTGGGACTGCGGCTAGGGCTAGGGCTGGGGCTAGGGCTGGGGCTGGGGCTGGGGCTAGGTTTAGGGCTAGGCCCTTAGTTAGGAATAGTTTCAAGGCCTTACTTAAGGACTGTGTCAGGGCAAGGCCTAGGAGGAGCATAAAGGCCTCTATAGGATCAGCATCAGGGGCTGGGGCTGGGGCTGGGGCTGGACCTGGGGCCTTAGAAATAGTGTCAAAGCCTTAGTTACCACGTTGTCAGGAGAAGGCCTAGGAGGATCATAAGGGCCTCTATAGGATCAGCATCAGGGGCTCGGACAGGGGCTGGGGCTAGGGCTGGGGTTGAGGCTGGTGCTGGGGCTGAGACTGGGGCTAGGGCTAGGGCTGAGGCTAGGGCTGGGGCTGGGGCTAGTGCTGGGGCTGGGGCTGGGGCTGGGGCTGGGGCTAGTTCTGGGACTGCGGCTGCGGCGAGGGCTAGGGCTGGGGCCGGGGCTTGGCCTCGGCCTGGGGCTGTGGCTAGGGATGGGGCTGGGGCTGGGTCTGGGGCTAGTGCTGTGGCTGGGGCTGGGGCTGGGGCTGCGGCTGGGGCTAGGGCTAGGGCTGTGGCTAGGCCTGGGGATGGGGCTAGGGCTAGGGCTGGGGCTGGGGCTGGGACTGGGGCTAGGGCTGGGGCTGGGGCTGGGGCTGGGGCTGGGGCTAGGGTTGGGGCTGCGGCTAGGTTTAGGGCTAGGCCCTTAGTTAGGAATACGGTCAAGGCCTTACTTAAGGACAGTGTCAGGGCAAGGCCTAGGAGGAGCATAAAGGCCTCTATAGGATCAGCATCAGGGGCTGGGGCTGCGGCTGGGGCTGGACCTGGGGCCTTAGTTAGAAATAGTGTCACGGCCTTAGTTACCACGTTGTCAGGAGAAGGCCTAGGAGGATCATAAGGGCCTGTATAGGATCAGCATCAGGGGCTAGGGCTGGAGCTGGGGCTAGGGCTGGGGTTGGGGCTAGGGCTGGGACTGCGCCTAGGGCTAGGGCTGGGGCTGGGGCTTGGGATCGGGCTGGGGCTGGGGCTAGGGCTGGGGCTGGGGCTAGGGCTGGGGCTGGGGCTAGTGCTGTGGCTGGGGCTGGGGCTGGGGCTAGGGCTGGGTCTGGGGCTAGTGCTGTGGCTGGGGCTGGGGCTGGGGCTGGTGCCGGGGTTGGGGCTAGGGCTGGGACTGCGGCTGCGGCTAGGGCTAGGGCTGGGGCTGGGGCTGGGGCTAGGGCTGGGACTGGGGCTAGGCCTGGGACTGGGGCTAGTGCTGGGATGGCGGCTGTGGCTAGGGCTAGGGCTGGGGTTAGGGCTAGGGCTGGGGCTAGGGCTAGGGATGGGGCTGGGGCTGGGGCTGGGACTGGGGCTGGGGCTAGGGCTGGGGCTGGGGCTAGGGCTGCGTCTGGGTCTAGTGCTGTGGCTGGGGCTGAGGCTGGGGCACGGGCTGGTACTGCGCCTAGGGCTAGGGCTGGGGCTAGGGCTGGGGCTGGGGCTGGTGCCGGGGTTGGGGCTAGGGCTGGGACTACGGCTATGGCTAGGGCTAGGCCTGGGGCTGGGGCTAGGGCTAGGGCTGGGTCTGGGGCTAGTGCTGTGGCTGGGGCTGGGGCTGGGGCTGGGGCTGGGGCTGGGGCTGGGGCTGGGACTGGGGCTAGGGCTAGGGCTGATGCTAGGCCTGGGGCTGGGGCTGGGGCTGGGGCTGGGACTATGGCTAGAGCTGGGGCTGGGGCTGGGGCTGGGGCTGGGGCTGGGGCTAGTGCTGGGACTGGGGCTAGGGCTGGGACTGGGGCTAGTGCTGGGATGGCGGCTGCGGCTAGGGCTAGGGCTGGGGTTAGGGCTAGTGCTGGGGCTGGGGCTAGTGCTGGGGTTGGGGCTGGGACTGGGGCTACGTCTGGGGCTGGGGCTGGGGCTGGGGCTAGGTTTGGGGCTGGTGCTAGTGCTGGGACTGCGGCTGCGGCTAGGGCTGGGGCTGGGGCTTGGGCTCGGGCTGGGGCTGGGGCTAGGTCTGGGGTTACGGCTGGGGCTGGGGCTAGGGCTGGGACTGGGGCTAGGGCTGGGACTGGGGCTAGTGCTGGGATGGCGGCTGCGGCTAGGGCTAGGGCTGGGGTTAGGGCTAGGGCTGGGGCTGGGGCTAGGGCTGGGGCTGGGGCTAGGGCTGGGGCTGGGACTATGGCTAGAGCTGGGGCTGGGGCTGGGGCTGGGGCTGGGGCTAGTTCTGGGGCTGGGGCTAGGCCTGGGGCTGGGGCTAGGGCTAGGGCTGGGTCTGGGGCTAGTGCTGTGGCTGGGGCTGTGGCTGGGGCTGGGGCTGGGGCTGGGTCTGGGACTGGGGCTAGGGCTAGGGCTGATGCTAGGCCTGGGGCTGGGGCTGGGGCTAGGGCTGGGGCTGGGACTATGGCTAGAGCTGGGGCTGGGGCTGGGGCTGGGGCTGGGGCTAGTGCTGGGGCTGGGGCTAGGCCTGGGGCTGGGGCTTGGGCTCCGGCTGGGGCTGGGGCTAGGGCTGGGGCTAGGGCTGTGGCTAGGTCTGGGTCAGGGGCTATTGCTGTGACTGGGGCTGGGGCTGGGACTGTGGCTAGGGCTAGGGTTGAGGCTAGGGCTGGGGCTGGGGCTAGTGCTGGGGCTGGGGCTGGGGCTGGTTCTGGGGCTTGGTCTAGGTTTAGGGCTAGGCCCTTAGTTAGGAATAGGGTCAAGGCCTTACTTAAGGACTGTGTCAGGGCAAGGCTTAGGAGGAGCAAAAAGGCCTCTATAGGATCAGCATCAGGGGCTGGGGCTGCGGCTGGGGCTGGACCTGGGGCCTTAGTTAGAAATAGTGTCAAGGCCTTAGTTACCACATTGTCAGAGGAAAGCCTAGGAGGATCGCAAGGGCCTCTATAGGATCAGCATAAGGGGCTAGGAAAGGGGCTGGGGCTGGGGCGGGGTTGGTGCTAGGGATGGGACTGCAGCTGCGGCTGGGGCTGGGGCTGGGGCTGGGGCTGGGGCTTGGCCTCGGGCTGGGGCTGGGGCTGGGGCTGGGACTGCGGCTAGGGCTAGGGCTGGGGCTAGGGCTGGGGCTGGGGCTGGGGCTAGGTTTAGGGCTAGGCCCTTAGTTAGGAATAGTTTCAAGGCCTTACTTAAGGACTGTGTCAGGGCAAGGCCTAGGAGGAGCATAAAGGCCTCTATAGGATCAGCATCAGGGGCTGGGGCTGGGGCTGGGGCTGGACCTGGGGCCTTAGAAATAGTGTCAAAGCCTTAGTTACCACGTTGTCAGGAGAAGGCCTAGGAGGATCATAAGGGCCTCTATAGGATCAGCATCAGGGGCTGGGGCTGGGGCTGGGGCTGGGTCTGGGGCTAGTGCTGTGGCTAGGGCTGGGGCTGGGGCTGTGGCTGGGGCTAGGGCTAGGGCTGTGGCTAGGCCTGGGGATGGGGCTAGGGCTAGGGCTGGGGCTGGGGCTGGGACTGGGGCTAGGGCTGGGGCTGGGGCTGGGGCTGGGGCTGGGGCTAGGGTTGGGGCTGCGGCTAGGTTTAGGGCTAGGCCCTTAGTTAGGAATACGGTCAAGGCCTTACTTAAGGACAGTGTCAGGGCAAGGCCTAGGAGGAGCATAAAGGCCTCTATAGGATCAGCATCAGGGGCTGGGGCTGCGGCTGGGGCTGGACCTGGGGCCTTAGTTAGAAATAGTGTCACGGCCTTAGTTACCACGTTGTCAGGAGAAGGCCTAGGAGGATCATAAGGGCCTGTATAGGATCAGCATCAGGGGCTAGGGCTGGAGCTGGGGCTAGGGCTGTGGTTGGGGCTAGGGCTGGGACTGCGCCTAGGGCTAGGGCTGGGGCTGGGGCTTGGGATCGGGCTGGGGCTGGGGCTAGGGCTGGGGCTGGGGCTAGGGCTGGGGCTGGGGCTAGTGCTGTGGCTGGGGCTGGGGCTGGGGCTAGGGCTGGGTCTGGGGCTAGTGCTGTGGCTGGGGCTGGGGCACGGGCTGGTACTGCGTCTAGGGCTAGGGCTAGGGCTGGGGCTGGGGCTCGTGCCGGGGTTGGGGCTAGCGCTGGGACTGCGGCTGTGGCTAGGGCTAGGGCTGGGGCAGGGGATGGGGCTGGGGCTGGGGCTGGGGCTAGGGCTGGGACTGGGGCTAGGGCTGGGGCTGGGGCTAGGGCTGGGGCTGGGGCTGGGGCTAGGGCTGGGGCTAGTGCTGTGGCTGGGGCTGGGGCTGGGGCTAGGGCTGGGTCTGGGGCTAGTGCTGTGGCTGGGGCTGGGGCTGGGGCACGGGCTGGTACTGCGTCTAGGGCTAGGGCTAGGGCTGGGGCTGGGGCTGGTGCCGGGGTTGGGGCTAGGGCTGGGACTGCGTCTGTGGCTAGGGCTAGGGCTGGGGCAGGGGATGGGGCTGGGGCTGGGGCTGGGGCTAGGGCTGGGACTGGGGCTAGGGCTGGGACTGGGGCTAGGGCTGGGACTGGGGCTAGGGCTGGGATGGCGGCTGCGGCTAGGGCTAGGGCTGGGGTTAGGGCTAGGGCTGGGGCTAGGGCTAGGGATGGGGCTGGGGCTGGGGCTGGGACTGGGGCTGGGGCTAGGGCTGGGGCTGGGGCTAGGGCTGCGTCTGGGGCTAGTGCTGTGGCTGGGGCTGAGGCTGGGGCACGGGCTGGTACTGCGTCTAGGGCTAGGGCTGGGGCTAGGGCTGGGGCTGGTGCTGGTGCCGGGGTTGGGGCTACGGCTGGGACTGCGGCTATGGCTAGGGCTAGGCCTGGGGCTGGGGCTTGGGCTAGGGCTGGGTCTCGGGCTAGTGCTGTGCCTGTGGCTGGGGCTGGGGCTGGGGCTGGGACTGGGGCTAGGGCTAGGGCTGATGCTAGGCCTGGGGCTGGGGCTGGGGCTGGGGCTGGGACTATGGCTAGAGCTGGGGCTGGGGCTGGGGCTGGGGCTGGGGCTGGGGCTAGTGCTGTGGCTAGCGCTAGGCCTGGGGCTGGGGCTTGGGCTCCGGCTGGGGCTGGGGCTGGGGCTAGGGCTGGGACTGGGGCTAGGGCTGGGACTGGGGCTAGTGCTGGGATGGCGGCTGCGGCTAGGGATAGGGCTGGGGTTAGGGTTAGTGCTGGGGCTGGGGCTGGGACTGGGGCTACATCTGGGGCTGGGGCTAGGGTTGGGGCTGGTGCTAGTGCTGGGACTGCGGCTGCGGCTAGGGCTGGGGCTGGGGCTTGGGCTCGGGCTGGGGCTAGGGCTTGGGTTACGGCTGGGGCTGGGGCTAGGGCTGGGACTGGGGCTAGTGCTGGGATGGCGGCTGCGGCTAGGGCTAGGGCTGGGGTTAGGGCTAGGGCTGGGGCTAGGGCTAGGGATGGGACTGGGGCTAGGGCTGGGGCTGGGGCTAGGGCTGGGGCTGGGGTTAGGGCTGGGGCTGGGACTATGGCTAGAGCTGGGGCTGGGGCTGGGGCTGGGGCTGGGGCTAGTTCTGGGGCTGGGGCTAGGCCTGGGGCTGGGGCTAGGGCTAGGGCTGGGTCTGGGGCTAGTGCTGTGGCTGGGGCTGTGGCTGGGGCTGGGGCTGGGGCTGGGGCTGGGACTGGGGCTAGGGCTAGGGCTGATGCTAGGCCTGGGGCTGGGGCTGGGGCTGGGGCTGGGGCTAGTGCTGGGGCTGGGGCTAGGCCTGGGGCTGGGGCTTGGGCTCCGGCTGGGGCTGGGGCTAGGGCTGGGGCTAGGGCTGTGGCTAGGTCTGGGTCAGGGGCTAGTGCTGTGACTGGGGCTGGGGCTGGGACTGTGGCTAGGGCTAGGGTTGAGGCTAGGGCTGGGGCTGGGGCTAGTGCTGGGGCTGGGGCTGGGGCTGGTTCTGGGGCTTGGTCTAGGTTTAGGGCTAGGCCCTTAGTTAGGAATAGGGTCAAGGCCTTACTTAAGGACTGTGTCAGGGCAAGGCTTAGGAGGAGCAAAAAGGCCTCTATAGGATCAGCATCAGGGGCTGGGGCTGCGGCTGGGGCTGGACCTGGGGCCTTAGTTAGAAATAGTGTCAAGGCCTTAGTTACCACATTGTCAGAGGAAAGCCTAGGAGGATCGCAAGGGCCTCTATAGGATCAGCATAAGGGGCTAGGAAAGGGGCTGGGGCTGGGGCGGGGTTGGTGCTAGGGATGGGACTGCCGCTGCGGCTAGGGCTGGGGCTGGGGCTGCGGCTTGGCCTCGGGCTGGGGCTAGGGCTAGGACTGGGGCTGGGGCTGGGGCTGGGGCTAGTGCTGTGGCTGGGGCTGGGGCTGGGACTGCAGCTAGGGCTAGGGCAGGGGCTAGGGCTAGGGCTGGGGCTAGGGCTGGGGCTGGGGCTGGGGCTAGGTTTAGGGCTAGGCCTTTAGTTAGGAATAGTTTCAAGGCCTTAAGGACTGTGTCAGGGCAAGGCCTAGAAGGAGCATAAAGGCCTCTATAGGATCAGCATCAGGGGCTGGGGCTGGGGCTGGGGCTGGACCTGGGGCCTTAGAAATAGTGTCAAGGCCTTAGTTACCACGTTGTCAGGAGAAGGCCTAGGAGGATCATAAGGGCCTCTATAGGATCAGCATCAGGGGCTCTGGGCTGGGGCTGGGGCTAGGGCTGGGGTTGGGGCTGGGGCTCGGGCTGGGGCTCGGGCTGGAGCTTGGGCTAGGGCTGGGTCTGGGGCTGGGGCTGGGTCTGGGGCTGGGGCTGGGGCTCAGGCTGGTACTGCGTCTAGGGCTAGGGCTGGGGCTAGGGCTGGGGCTGGGGCTAGTGCTGGGGCTGGGGCTGGGGCTGGGGCTAGGGCTAGTGCTGGGACTGCGGCTGCGGCTAGGGTTAGGGCTGGGGCCGGGGCTTGGCCTCGGCCTGGGTCTGTGGCTAGGGATGGGGCTGGGGCTTGATCTGGGGCTAGTGCTGTGGCTGGGGCTGGGGCTGCGGCTGGGGCTAGGGCTAGGGCTAGGGCTGTGGCTAGGCCTGGGGATGGGGCTGGGGCTGGGGCTAGGGCTGGTTCTGGGGCTGGGACTGGGGCTGGGGCTGGGGCTGCACCTGGGGCCTTAGTTAGAAATTGTGTCAAGGCCTTAGTTACCACATTGTCAGGGGAAGGCCTAGGAGGATCGCAAGGGCCTCTATAGGATCAGCATAAGGGGGTGGGAATGGGGCTGGGGTTGGGGCTGGGGTTGGGGCTAGGGCTGGGACTGCAGCTGCGGCTAGGGCTGGGGCTGGGGCTGGGGCTGGGGCTGGGGCTGGGGCTGGGTTTAGGGCTGGGTCTGGGGCTAGTGCTGTGGCTGGGGCTGGGGCTGGGACTGCGGCTAGGGCTGGGGCTAGGGCTAGGGCTAGGGCTGGGACTGGGGCTGGGGCTGGGGCTGGGGCTAGGTTTAGGGCTAGGGCCTTAGTTAGGAATAGGGTCAAGGCCTTACTTAAGGACTGTGTCAGGGCAAGGCCTAGGAGGAGCATAAAGGCCTCTATAGGATCAGCATCAGGGTCTGGGGCTGCGGCTGGGGCTGGACCTGGGGCCTTAGTTAGAAATAGTGTCAAGGCCTTAGTTACCACTTTGTCAGGAGAAGGCCTAGGAGGATCATAGGGCCTCTATAGGATCAGCATCAGGGGCTAGGGCTGGGGCTGGGGCTTGGGCTCGGGCTGGGGCTGGGGCTGGGGCTAGGGTTGGGGCTAGGGCTGGGGCAAGTGCTGTGGCTGGGGCTGGGACTGGGGCTAGGGCTAGGGCTGAGGCTAGGGCTGGGGCTTGGGCTCGGGCTGGGGCTGGGGCTAGTGCTGGGACTGCGGCTGCGGCTAGGGCTAGGGCTGGGGCTGGGGCTGGGGCTGTGGCTTGGCCTCGGCCTGGGTCTGGGGCTAGGGATGGGGCTGGGGCTGGGGACGGGGCTGGGGCTAGTTCTGTGGATGGGGATGGGGCTGGGGCTGGGGCTGGGGCTGGGGCTGGGGCTAGGGCTGGGGCTGGGGCTGGGGCTGGGGCTGGGGCTAGGGCTGGGTCTGGGGTTAGTGCTGGGGCTGGGGCTGGGGCTGGGGCACGGGCTGGTACTGCGTCTAGGGCTAGGCCTGGGGCTAGGGCTGGGGCTGGGGCTGGTGCCGGGGTTGGGGCTGGGGCTGGGACTGGGGCTAGGGCTAGGGCTGATGCTAGGGCTGGGGCTGGGGCTGGGGCTAGTGCTGGGGCTGGGGCTGGGGTTAGGGCTGGGGCTGGGACTATGGCTAGAGCTGGGGCTGGGGCTGGGGCTGGGGCTGGGGCTGGGGCTAGTGCTGTGGCTAGGGCTAGGCCTGGGGCTGGGGCTTGGGCTCCGGCTGGGGCTGGGGCTAGGGCTGGGGCTAGGGCTGGGTCAGGGGCTAGTGCTGTGACTGGGGCTAGGGCTGGGGCTGGGGCTGGGACTGGGGCTAGGGCTAGGGCTGAGGCTAGGGCTGGGGCTGGGGCTAGTGCTGGGGCTGGGGCTGGGGCTGGTGCTGGGGCTTGGGCTAGGTTTAGGGCTAGGCCCTTAGTTAGGAATAGGGTCAAGGCCTTACTTAAGGACTCTGTCAGGGCAAGGCTTAGGAGGAGCAAAAAGGCCTCTTTAGGATCAGCATCAGGGGCTGGGGCTGCGGCTGGGGCTGGACCTGGGGCCTTAGTTAGAAATAGTGTCAAGGCCTTAGTTACCACATTGTCAGAGGAAGGCCTAGGAGGATCGCAAGGGCCTCTATAGGATCAGCATAAGGGGCTAGGAAAAGGGCTGGGGCTGGGGCTGGGGCGGGGTTGGTGCTAGGGATGGGACTGCCGCTGCGGCTAGGGCTGGGGCTGGGGCTGGGGCTTGGCCTCGGGCTGGGGCTAGGGCTAGGACTGGGCCTGGGGCTGGGGCTGGGGCTGGGGCTGGGGCTAGTGCTGTGGCTGGGGCTGGGGCTGGGACTGCGGCTAGGGCTAGGGCTGGGGCTAGGGCTAGGGCTGGGGCTGGGGCTAGGTTTAGGTTTAGGGCTAGGCCCTTAGTTAGGAATAGTTTCAAGGCCTTAAGGACTGTGTCAGGGCAAGACCTAGGAGGAGCATAAAGGCCTCTATAGGATCAGCATCAGGGGCTGGGGCTGTGGCTGGGGCTGGACCTGGGGCCTTAGAAATAGTGTCAAGGCCTTAGTTACCACGTTGTCAGGAGAAGGCCTAGGAGGATCATAAGGGCCTCTATAGGATCAGCATCAGGGGCTCGGGCTGGGGCTGGGGCTAGGGCTGGGGTTGGGGCTGGGGCTGGGGCTCGGGCTGGAGCTCAGGCTGGGGCTTGGGCTACGGCTGGGTCTGGGGCTAGGGCTGGGTCTGGGGCTGGGGCACGGGCTGGTACTGCGTCTAGGGCTAGGGCTAGGGCTAGGGCTGACGCTAGGGCTGGGGCTGGGGCTAGTGCTGGGGCTGGGGCTGGGGCTGGGGCTAGTGCTGGGACTGCGGCTGCGGCTAGGGCTAGGGCTGGGGCCGGGGCTTGGCCTCGGCCTGGGGCTGTGGCTAGGGATGGGGCTGGGGCTGGATCTGGGGCTAGTGCTGTGGCTGGGGCTGGGGCTGGGGATGCGGCTAGGGCTAGGGCTGTGGCTAGGCCTGGGGATGGGGCTGGGGCTTGGGCTGGGGCTGCACCTGGGGCCTTAGAAATTGTGTCAAGGCCTTAGTTACCACATTGTCAGGGGAAGGCCTAGGAGGATCGCAAGGGCCTCTATAGGATCAGCATAAGGGGCTGGGAATGGGGCTGGGGTTGGGGCTGGGGTTGGGGCTAGGGCTGGGACTGCAGCTGCGGCTAGGGCTGGGGCTGGGGCTGGGGCTGGGGCTGGGGCTGGGTTTAGGGCTGGGTCTGGGGCTAGTGCTGTGGCTGGGGCTGGGGCTGGGGCTGGGACTGCGGCTAGGGCTAGGGCTGGGGCTAGGGCTAGGGCTGGGGCTAGGGCTAGGGCTGGGGCTAGGGCTGGGGCTGGGGCTAGGTTTAGAGCTAGGGCCTTAGTTAGGAATAGGTTCAAGGCCTTACTTAAGGACTGTGTCAGGGCAAGGCCTAGGAGGAGCATAAAGTCCTCTATAGGATCAGCATCAGGGTCTGGGGCTGCGGCTGGGGCTGGACCTGGGGCCTTAGTTAGAAATAGTGTCAAGGCCTTAGTTACCACTTTGTCAGGAGAAGGCCTAGGAGGATCATAGGGCCTCTATAGGATCAGCATCAGGGGCTAGGGCTGGGGCTGGGGCTGGGGCTCGGGCTGGGGCTGGGGCTCGGGCTGGGCCTGGGGCTTGGGTTCGGGCTGGGGCTGGGGCTAGGGATGGGGTTGGGACTGTGGCTAGAGCTGTGGCTGGGGCGGGGGCTGGGGCTTGGGCTCGGGCTGGGGCTGGGGCTGGGGCTAGTGCTGTGGCTAGGGCTACGCCTGGGGCTGGGGCTGGGGCTGGGGCTGGGGCTGGGGCTGGGACTGGGGCTAGGGCTAGGGCTGATGCTAGGCCTGGGGCTGGGGCTGGGGCCGTGTCTAGGGCTGGGTCTGGGGCTAGAGATGGGCCTGGGGCTGGGGCTGCACCTGGGGCCTTAGAAATTGTGTCAAGGCCTTTGTTACCACATTGTCAGGGGAAGGCCTAGGAGGATAGCAAGGGCCTCTATAGGATCAGCATAAGGGGCTGGGGTTGGGGCTGGGGTTGGGGCTAGGGCTGGGACTGCAGCTGCGGCTAGGGCTGGGGCTGGGGCTGGGGCTGGGGCTGGGTTTAGGGCTGGGTCTGGGGCTAGTGCTGTGGCTGGGGCTGGGGCTGGGACTGCGGCTAGGGCTAGGGCTGGGGCTGGGGCTAGGGCTGGGGCTGGGGCTGGGGCTGGGGCTAGGTTTAGGGCTAGGGCCTTAGTTAGGAATAGGTTCAAGGCCTTACTTAAGGACTGTGTCAGGGCAAGGCCTAGGAGGAGCATAAAGGCCTCTATAGGATCAGCATCAGGGGCTGGGGCTGGGGCTGGGGCTGGACCTGGGGACTTAGTTAGAAATAGTGTCAAGGCCTTAGTTACCACATTGTCAGGAGAAGGCGTAGGAGGATCATAAGGGCCTCTATAGGATCAGCATCAGGGTCTAGGGCTTGGGCTGGGGCTAGGGTTGGGGCTAGGGCTGGGGCAAGTGCTGGGGATGGGGCTGGGACTGGGGCTAGGGCTGGGGCTGGGGCTGGGGATTGGGCTCGGACTGGGGCTGGGGCTAGTGCTGGGACTGCGGCTGCGGCTAGGGCTAGGGCTGGGGCTGGTGCTGGGGCTTGGCCTCGGCCTGGGTCTGGGGCTAGGGATGGGGCTAGGGATGGGGCTGGGGCTGGGGCTGGGGACGGGGCTGGGGCTACTTCTGTGGATGGGGATGGGGATGGGGCTGGGGCTGGGGCTAGGGCTGGGGCTGGGGCTAGGGCTGGGCCTGGGGCTGGGTCTAGGGCTGGGGCTGGGGCTGGGGCTAGGGCTGGGTATGGGGCTAGTGCTGTGGCTGGGGCTGGGGCTGGGGCACGGGCTGGTACTGCATCTAGGGCTAGGGCTGGGGCTAGGGCTGGGGCTGGGGCTGGTGCCGGGGTTCGGGCTGGGGCTGGGACTGGGGCTAGGGCTGGGGCTAGTGCTGGGGCTGGGGCTGGGGTTTAGGGCTGGGGCTGGGACTATGGCTAGAGCTGGGGCTGGGGCTGGGACTATGGCTAGAGCTGGGGCTGGGGCTGGGGCTGGGGCTGGGGCTAGTGCTGTGGCTAGGGCTAGGCCTGGGGCTGGGGCTTGGGCTCCGGCTGGGGCTGGGGCTAGGGCTGGGGCTAGGGCTGGGTCAGGGGCTAGTGCTGTGACTGGGGCTAGGGCTGGGGCTGGGGATGGGGCTGGGGCTAGGGCTGGGGCTGGGGCTGGGGCTAGGGCTGAGGCTAGGGCTGGGGCTGGGGCTAGTGCTGGGGCTGGGGCTGGGGCTGGGGCTGGGGCTGGGGCTGGGGCTTGGTCTAGGTTTAGGGCTAGGCCCTTAGTTAGGAATAGGGTCAAGGCCTTACTTAAGGAATGTGTCAGGGCAAGGCTTAGGAGGAGCAAAAAGGCCTCTATAGGATCAGCATCAGGGGCTGGGGCTGCGGCTGGGGCTGGACCTGGGGCCTTAGTTAGAACTTAGTGTCAAGGCCTTAGTTACCACATTGTCAGAGGAAGGCCTAGGAGGATCGCAAGGGCCTCTATAGGATCAGCATAAGGGCCTAGGAAAGGGGCTGGGGCTGGGGCGGGGTTGGTGCTAGGGATGGGACTGCCGCTGCGGCTAGGGCTGGGGCTGGGGCTGGGGCTGGGGCTGGGGCTAGTGCTGTGGCTGGGGCTGGGGCTGGGACTGCGGCTAGGGCTAGGGCTGGGGCTAGGGCTGGGGCTGGGGGTAGGGCTAGGGCTGGGGCTAGGGCTGGGGCTGGGGCTAGGTTTAGTGCTAGGGCCTTAGTTAGGAATAGGTTCAAGGCCTTACTTAAGGACTGTGTCAGGGCAAGGCCTAGGAGGAGCATAAAGGCCTCTATAGGATCAGCATCAGGGGCTGGGGCTGTGGCTGGGGCTGGACCTGGGGCCTTAGAAATAGTGTCAAGGCCTTAGTTACCACGTTGTCAGGAGAAGGCCTAGGAGGATCATAAGGGCCTCTATAGGATCAGCATCAGGGGCAAGGGCTGGCGCTGGGGCTGGGGCTAGGGCTGGGGCTAGGGCTGGGCCTGGGGCTCGGGCTGGGGCTGGGGCTAGGGATGGGGCTGGGACTGTGGCTAGAGCTGTGGCTGGGGCGGGGGCTGGGGCTTGGGCTGGGGATGGGGCTGGGGCTAGTGCTGTGGCTAGGGCTAGGCCTGGGGCTGGGGCTTGGGCTCGGGCTGGGGCTGGGTCTGGGGCTAGTGCTGTGACTGGGGCTGGGGCTGTGACTGGGGCTAGGGCTAGGGCTGAGGCTAGGGCTGGGGCTGGGGCTCGGGCTGGAGCTTGGGCTAGGGCTGGGTCTGGGGCTGGGGCTCGGGCTGGTACTGCGTCTAGGGCTAGGGATGGGGCTGGGGCTGGGGCTGGGCCTGGGGCTGGGGCTGGGGCTAGTGCTGGGACTGCGGCTGCGGCTAGGGTTAGGGCTGGGGCCGGGGCTTGGCCTCGGCCTGGGGCTGTGGCTAGGGATGGGGCTGGGGCTGGATCTGGGGCTAGTGCTGTGGCTGTGGCTGGGGCTGTGGCTGGGGCTAGGGCTAGAGCTAGGGCTGTGGCTAGGCCTGGGGATGGGGCTGGGGCTGGGGCTGGGACTGGGGCTGGGGCTGGGGCTGGGGCTGCACCTGGGGCCTTAGTTAGAAATTGTGTCAAGGCCTTAGTTACCACATTGTCAGGGGAAGGCCTAGGAGGATCGCAAGGGCCTCTATACGATCAGCATAAGGGGCTGGGAATGGGGCTGGGGTTGGGGCTGGGGTTGGGGCTAGGGCTGGGACTGCAGCTGCGGCTAGGGCTGGGGCTGGGGCTGGGGCTGGGGCTGGGTTTAGGGCTGGGTCTGGGGCTAGTGCTGTGGCTGGGGCTGGGGCTGGGACTGCGGCTAGGGCTGGGGCTAGGGCTAGGGCTAGGGCTGGGACTGGGCCTGGGGCTGGGGCTGGGGCTAGGTTTAGGGCTAGGGCCTTAGTTAGGAATAGGGTCAAGGCCTTACTTAAGGACTGTGTCAGGGCAAGGCCTAGGAGGAGCATAAAGGCCTCTATAGGATCAGCATCAGGGTCTGGGGCTGCGGCTGGGGCTGGACCTGGGGCCTTAGTTAGAAATAGTGTCAAGGCCTTAGTTACCACTTTGTCAGGAGAAGGCCTAGGAGGATCATAGGGCCTCTATAGGATCAGCATCAGGGGCTAGGGCTGGGGCTGGGGCTGGGGCTGGGGCTAGGGCTGGGGCTAGGGCTGGGGCTAGGGCTGGGCCTGGGGCTTGGGCTCGGGCTGGGGCTGGGGCTAGGGATGGGGCTGGGACTGTGGCTAGAGCTGTGGCTGGGGCGGGGGCTGGGGCTTGTGCTCGGGCTGGGGATGGGGCTGGGGCTAGTGCTGTGGCTAGGGCTAGGCCTGGGGCTGGGGCTGGGTCTGGGGCTAGTGCTGTGACTGGGGCTGGGGCTGTGACTGGGGCTAGGGCTAGGGCTGAGGCTAGGGCTGGGACTGGGGCTACGTCTGGGGCTGGGGCTGGGGTTGGGGCTGGGGCTGGGGCTGGGGCTGGGGCTGGGGCTGGGGTTGGGGCTGGGGCTGGGGCTAGTGCTGGGACTGTGGCTGCGGCTAGGCCTGGGGCTGGGGCTTGGGCTCCGGCTGGGGCTGGGGCTAGGGCTGGTGTTATGGCTGGGGCTGGGGCTGGGGCTGGGGCTGGGACTGGGGCTACGTCTGGGGCTGGGGCTGGGGCTAGGGTTGGGGCTGGGGCTAGTGCTGGGACTGCGGCTGCGGCTAGGGCTAGGGCTGGGGCTGGGGCTTGGGCTCGGGCTGGGGCTGGGGCTAGGGCTGGTGTTACGGCTGGGGCTGGGGCTGGGGCTGGGGCTAGGGCTGGGACTGGGGCTAGGTCTAGGGCTGGGGCTGGGGCTGGGGCTAGGGCTGGGACTGGGGCTAGTGCTGGGATGGCGGCTGCGGCTAGGACTAGGGCTGGGGCTAGGCCTAGGGCTGGGGCTGGGGCTAGGGCTAGGGCTGGGGCTGGGGCTAGGGCTGGGTCTGGGGCTAGTGCTGTGGCTGGGGCACGGGCTGGTACTGCGTCTACGGCTACGGCTGCGGCCGGGGCTGGGGCTTGTGCCGGGGTTGGGGCTAGGGCTGGGACTGCGGCTATGTCTAGGGCTAGGCCTGGTGCTGGGGCTAGGGCTGGGGCTGGGGCTGGGGCCGGGGCCGGGGCTAGGGCTGGGTCTGGGGCTAGTGCTGTGGCTGGGGCTGGGGCTAGGGCTGGGGCTGGGACTATGGCTAGAGTTGGGCTTGGGGCTGGGGCTTGGGCTCGGGCTTGGGCTGGGGATGGGTCTGGGGCTAGTGCTGTGGCTAGGGCTAGGCCTGGGGCTGGGGCTTGGGCTCCGGCTGGGGCTGGGGCTAGGGCTGGGGCTAGGGCTGGGTCAGGGGCTAGTGCTGTGACTGGGGCTAGGGCTGGGGCTGGGGCTGGGACTGGGGCTAGGGCTAGGGCTGAGGCTAGGGCTGGGGCTAGTGCTAGGGCTGGGGCTGGGGCTGGTGCTGGGGCTTGGGCTAGGTTTAGGGCTAGGCCCTTAGTTAGGAATAGGGTCAAGGCCTTACTTAAGGACTGTGTCAGGGCAAGGCTTAGGAGGAGCAAAAAGGCCTCTATAGGATCAGCATCAGGGGCTGGGGCTGCGGCTGGGGCTGGACCTGGGGCCTTAGTTAGAAATAGTGTCAAGGCCTTAGTTACCACATTGTCAGAGGAAGGCCTAGGAGGATCGCAAGGGCCTCTATAGGATCAGCATAAGGGGCTAGGAAAGGGGCTGGGGCTGGGGCTGGGGCTGGGGCTGGTGCAAGTGCTGTGGCTGGGGCTGGGGCTGGGGCTGGGACTGGGGCTGGGGCTGGGGCTAGGGCTGAGGCTAGGGCTGGGGCTGGGGCTGGGGCTGGGGCTGGGGGTGGGGCTGGGGCTGGGGGTGGGGCTGGGGCTGGGGGTGGAGCTGGGACTGGGGCTAGGGCTGGGGCTGGGGCTGGGGCTAGTGCTGGGGCTGCGGCTGCGGCTAGGGCTACGGCTGGGCCCAGGGCTTGGCCTCGGCCTGGGGCTGGGGCTAGGGATGGGGCTGGGGCTAGTGCTATGGATGGGGATGGGGCTGGGGCTGCGGCTGGGGCTGGGACTGGGGCTAGGGCTAGGGCTGCGGCTAGGCCTGGGGCTGGGGCTAGGGCTAGGGCTGGGGCTGGGGCTAGGGCTAGGCCTGGGGCTGGGGCTAGGCCTGGGGCTGGGGCTTGGACTGGGGCTAGGGCTGGGGCTGGGGCTGGAGCTAGGGCTAGGGCTAGGGCTAGGGCTGGGGCTAGGTTTCGGGCTGCGGCTAGGTTTAGGGCTAGGCCCTTAGTTAGGAATAGGGTCAAGGCCTTACTTAAGGACAGTGTCAGGGCAAGGCCTAGGAGGAGCATAAAGTCCTCTATAGGATCAGCATCAGGGGCTAGGGCTGGGGCTGGGGCTGGGGCTAGGGCTAGGGCTAGGGCTAGAGCTAGGGCTAGGGTTGGGGCTGCGGCTAGGTTTAGGGCTAGGCCCTTAGTTAGGAATACGGTCAAGGCCTTACTTAAGGACAGTGTCAGGGCAAGGCCTAGGAGAAGCATAAAGGCCTCTATAGGATCAGCATCAGGGGCTGGGCCTGCGGCTGGGGCTGGACATGGGGCCTTAGTTAGAAATAGTGTCAAGGCCTTAGTTACCACGTTGTCAGGAGAAGGCCTAGGAGGATCATAAGGGTCTGTATAGGATCAGCATCAGGGGCTAGGGCTGGGGCTGGGGCTAGGGCTGGTGTTGGGGCTAGGGCTGGGACTGCGCATAGGGCTAGGGCTGGGGCTGGGGCTTGGGCTCGGGCTGGGGCTGGGGCTAAGCCTGGGGCTGGGGCTAGGGCTGGGTCTGGCGCTAGTGCTGTGGCTGGGGCTGTGGCTGGGGCTGGGGCTGGGACTGGGACTGGGGCTAGGGCTAGGGCTGCGGGTAGGGCTGGGGCTGGGTCTAGGGCTGGGGCAGATGCTGGGACTGGGGCTGGGGCTGGGACTATGGCTAGAGCTGGGGCTGGGGCTGGGGCTGGGGCTGGGGCTGGGGCTGGGGCTAGTGCTGTGGCTAGGGCTAGGCCTGGGGCTGGGGCTTGGGCTCCGGCTGGGGCTGGGGCTAGGGCTGGGGCTAGGGCTGGGTCAGGGGCTAGTGCTGTGACTGGGGCTAGGGCTGGGGCTGGGGCTGGGGCTGAGGCTAGGGCTGGGGCTGGGGTTAGTGCTGGGGCTGGGGCTGGGGCTGGTGCTGGGGCTTGGGCTAGGTTTAGGGCTAGGCCCTTAGTTAGGAATAGGGTCAAGGCCTTACTTAAGGACTGTGTCAGGGCAAGGCCTAGGAGGAGCAAAAAGGCCTCTATAGGATCAGCATCAGGGGCTGGGGCTGCGGCTGGGGCTGGACCTGGGGCCTTAGAAATAGTGTCAAGGCCTTAGTTACCACGTTGTCAGGAGAAGGCCTAGGAGGATCATAAGGGCCTGTATAGGATCAGCATCAGGGGCTAGTGATGGGGCTGGGGCTAGAGCTGGGGTTGGGGATAGGGGTGGGACTGCGCCTAGGGCTAGGGCTGGGGCTGGGGCTAGGGCTAGGGCTGGGTCTGGGGCTAGTGCTGTGGCTGGGGCTGGGGCTAGTGCTGTGGCTAGGGCTAGGCCTGGGCCTGGGGCTTGGGGTCAGGCTGGGGCTGGTGCTAGGGCTGGGGCTAGGGCTGGGGCTAGGGCTGGGTCTGGGGCTACTGCTGTGACTGGTGCTGGGGCTGGGGCTGGGGCTGTGACTGGGGCTAGGGCTAGGGCTGAGGCTAGGGCTGGGGCTGGGGCTAGTGCTGGGGTTGGGGCTGGGACTGGGGCTACGTCTGGGGCTGGGGCTGGGGCTGGGGCTAGGGTTGGGGCTGGGGCTAGTGCTGGGACTGCGGCTGCGGCTAGGGCTAGGGCTGGGGCTTGGGCTCGGGCTGGGGTTGGGGCTAGGGCTGGGGTTACGCCTGGGGCTGTGGCTAGGGCTGGGACTGGGGCTAGGGCTGGGACTGGGGCTAGTGCTGGGTTGGCGGCTACGGCCAGGGCTAGGGCTGGGGCTAGGGCTAGGGCTGGGGCTAGGGCTAGGGATGGGGCTGGGGCTGGGGCTGGGGCTGGGGCTGGGGCTAGTGCTGTGGCTGGGGCTGAGGCTGGGGCACGGGCTGGTACTGCGTCTAGGGCTAGGGCTAGGGCTAGGGCTGGGGCTGGGGCTGGGACTGTGGCTATGGCTAGGGCTAGGCCTGGGGCTGGGGCTAGGGCTAGGGCTGGGGCTGGGACTGTGGCTAGAGCTGGGGCTGGGGCTGGGGCTGGGGCTTGGGCACGGGCTGGCGCTGGGGCTGGGGCTAGTGCAGTGGCTAGGGCTAGGCCTGGGGCTGGGGCTTGGGGTCGGGCTGGGGCTGTTGCTAGGGCTGGGGCTAGGGCTGGGGCTAGGGCTGTGTCTGGGGCTACGGCTGGGGCTGGGGCTGGGGCTGGGGCTGGGGCTGGGACTGGGGCTACTGCTGTGACTGGGGCTGGGGCTGGGACTGGGGCTAGGGCTAGGGCTGAGGCTAGGGATGGGGCTGGGGCTAGTGCTGGGGCTGGGGCTGGGACTGGGGCTACGTCTGGGGCTAGGGTTGGGGCTGGTGCTAGTGCTGGGACTGCGGCTGCGGCTAGGGCTGGGGCTGGGGCTTGGGCCCGGGCTGGGGCTGGGGCTAGGGCTGGGGTTACGGCTGGGGCTGGGGCTAGGGCTGGGACTGGGGCTAGGGCTGGGACTGGGGCTAGTGCTGGGATGGCGGCTGCGGCTAGGGCTAGGGCTGGGGTTAGGGCTAGGGCTGGGGCTGGGGCTAGGGATGGGGCTGGGGCTGGGGCTGGGACTGGGGCTGGGGCTAGGGCTGGGGCTGGGGCTAGGGCTGCGTCTGGGGCTAGTGCTGTGGCTGGGGCTGAGGCTGGGGCACGGGCTGGTACTGCGCCTAGGGCTAGGGCTGGGGCTAGGGCTGGGGCTGGGGCTGGTGCCGGGGTTGGGGCTACGGCTGGGACTGTGGCTATGGCTAGGGCTAGGCCTGGGGCTGGGGCTAGGGCTAGGGCTGGGTCTGGGGCTAGTGCTGTGGCTGTGGCTGGGGCTGGGGCTGGGGCTGGGGCTGGGGCTGGGACTGGGGCTAGGGCTAGGGCTGATGCTAGGCCTGGGGCTGGGGCTGGGGCTGGGGCTGGGACTATGGCTAGAGCTGGGGCTGGGGCTGGGGCTGGGGCTGGGGCTGGGGCTAGTGCTGTGGCTAGCGCTAGGCCTGGGGCTGGGGCTTGGGCTCCGGCTGGGGCTGGGGCTAGGGCTGGGGCTAGGGCTGGGGCTAGGGCTGGGGCTAGGTCTGGGTCAGGGGCTAGTGCTGTGACTGGGGCTTGGGCTGGGGCTGGGGCTGGGACTGGGGCTAGGGCTAGGGTTGAGGCTAGGGCTGGGGCTGGGGCTAGTGCTGGGGCTGGGGCTGGGGCTGGGGCTGGTTCTGGGGCTTGGTCTAGGTTTAGGGCTAGGCCCTTAGTTAGGAATAGGGTCAAGGCCTTACTTAAGGACTGTGTCAGGGCAAGGCTTAGGAGGAGCAAAAAGGCCTCTATAGGATCAGCATCAGGGGCTGGGGCTGCGGCTGGGGCTGGACCTGGGGCCTTAGTTAGAAATAGTGTCAAGGCCTTAGTTACCACATTGTCAGAGGAAAGCCTAGGAGGATCGCAAGGGCCTCTATAGGATCAGCATAAGGGGCTAGGAAAGGGGCTGGGGCTGGGGCGGGGTTGGTGCTAGGGATGGGACTGCAGCTGCGGCTGGGGCTGGGGCTGGGGCTGGGGCTGGGGCTTGGCCTTGGCCTCGGGCTGGGGCTGGGGCTGGGGCTGGGGCTGGGACTGCGGCTAGGGCTAGGGCTGGGGCTAGGGCTGGGGCTGGGGCTGGGGCTAGGTTTAGGGCTAGGCCCTTAGTTAGGAATAGTTTCAAGGCCTTACTTAAGGACTGTGTCAGGGCAAGGCCTAGGAGGAGCATAAAGGCCTCTATAGGATCAGCATCAGGGGCTGGGGCTGGGGCTGGGGCTGGACCTGGGGCCTTAGAAATAGTGTCAAAGCCTTAGTTACCACGTTGTCAGGAGAAGGCCTAGGAGGATCATAAGGGCCTCTATAGGATCAGCATCAGGGGCTCGGACAGGGGCTGGGGCTAGGGCTGGGGTTGAGGCTGGTGCTGGGGCTGAGACTGGGGCTAGGGCTAGGGCTGAGGCTAGGGCTGGGGCTGGGGCTAGTGCTGGGGCTGGGGCTGGGGCTGGGGCTGGGGCTAGTTCTGGGACTGCGGCTGCGGCGAGGGCTAGGGCTGGGGCCGGGGCTTGGCCTCGGCCTGGGGCTGTGGCTAGGGATGGGGCTGGGGCTGGGTCTGGGGCTAGTGCTGTGGCTGGGGCTGGGGCTGGGGCTGCGGCTGGGGCTAGGGCTAGGGCTGTGGCTAGGCCTGGGGATGGGGCTAGGGCTAGGGCTGGGGCTGGGACTGGGGCTAGGGCTGGGGCTGGGGCTGGGGCTGGGGCTGGGGCTAGGGTTGGGGCTGCGGCTAGGTTTAGGGCTAGGCCCTTAGTTAGGAATACGGTCAAGGCCTTACTTAAGGACAGTGTCAGGGCAAGGCCTAGGAGGAGCATAAAGGCCTCTATAGGATCAGCATCAGGGGCTGGGGCTGCGGCTGGGGCTGGACCTGGGGCCTTAGTTAGAAATAGTGTCACGGCCTTAGTTACCACGTTGTCAGGAGAAGGCCTAGGAGGATCATAAGGGCCTGTATAGGATCAGCATCAGGGGCTAGGGCTGGAGCTGGGGCTAGGGCTGGGGTTGGGGCTAGGGCTGGGACTGCGCCTAGGGCTAGGGCTGGGGCTGGGGCTTGGGATCGGGCTGGGGCTGGGGCTAGGGCTGGGGCTGGGGCTAGGGCTGGGGCTGGGGCTAGTGCTGTGGCTGGGGCTGGGGCTGGGGCTAGGGCTGGGTCTGGGGCTAGTGCTGTGGCTGGGGCTGGGGCTGGGGCTGGTGCCGGGGTTGGGGCTAGGGCTGGGACTGCGGCTGCGGCTAGGGCTAGGGCTGGGGCTGGGGCTGGGGCTAGGGCTGGGACTGGGGCTAGGGCTGGGACTGGGGCTAGTGCTGGGATGGCGGCTGTGGCTAGGGCTAGGGCTGGGGTTAGGGCTAGGGCTGGGGCTAGGGCTAGGGATGGGGCTGGGGCTGGGGCTGGGACTGGGGCTGGGGCTGGGGCTGGGGCTGGGGCTAGGGCTGCGTCTGGGTCTAGTGCTGTGGCTGGGGCTGAGGCTGGGGCACGGGCTGGTACTGCGCCTAGGGCTAGGGCTGGGGCTAGGGCTGGGGCTGGGGCTGGTGCCGGGGTTGGGGCTAGGGCTGGGACTACGGCTATGGCTAGGGCTAGGCCTGGGGCTGGGGCTAGGGCTAGGGCTGGGTCTGGGGCTAGTGCTGTGGCTGGGGCTGGGGCTGGGGCTGGGGCTGGGGCTGGGGCTGGGACTGGGGCTAGGGCTAGGGCTGATGCTAGGCCTGGGGCTGGGGCTGGGGCTGGGGCTGGGACTATGGCTAGAGCTGGGGCTGGGGCTGGGGCTGGGGCTGGGGCTGGGGCTAGTGCTGGGACTGGGGCTAGGGCTGGGACTGGGGCTAGTGCTGGGATGGCGGCTGCGGCTAGGGCTAGGGCTGGGGTTAGGGCTAGTGCTGGGGCTGGGGCTAGTGCTGGGGTTGGGGCTGGGACTGGGGCTACGTCTGGGGCTGGGGCTGGGGCTGGGGCTAGGTTTGGGGCTGGTGCTAGTGCTGGGACTGCGGCTGCGGCTAGGGCTGGGGCTGGGGCTTGGGCTCGGGCTGGGGCTGGGGCTAGGTCTGGGGTTACGGCTGGGGCTGGGGCTAGGGCTGGGACTGGGGCTAGGGCTGGGACTGGGGCTAGTGCTGGGATGGCGGCTGCGGCTAGGGCTAGGGCTGGGGTTAGGGCTAGGGCTGGGGCTGGGGCTAGGGCTGGGGCTGGGGCTAGGGCTGGGGCTGGGACTATGGCTAGAGCTGGGGCTGGGGCTGGGGCTGGGGCTGGGGCTAGTTCTGGGGCTGGGGCTAGGCCTGGGGCTGGGGCTAGGGCTAGGGCTGGGTCTGGGGCTAGTGCTGTGGCTGGGGCTGTGGCTGGGGCTGGGGCTGGGGCTGGGTCTGGGACTGGGGCTAGGGCTAGGGCTGATGCTAGGCCTGGGGCTGGGGCTGGGGCTAGGGCTGGGGCTGGGACTATGGCTAGAGCTGGGGCTGGGGCTGGGGCTGGGGCTGGGGCTAGTGCTGGGGCTGGGGCTAGGCCTGGGGCTGGGGCTTGGGCTCCGGCTGGGGCTGGGGCTAGGGCTGGGGCTAGGGCTGTGGCTAGGTCTGGGTCAGGGGCTAGTGCTGTGACTGGGGCTGGGGCTGGGACTGTGGCTAGGGCTAGGGTTGAGGCTAGGGCTGGGGCTGGGGCTAGTGCTGGGGCTGGGGCTGGGGCTGGTTCTGGGGCTTGGTCTAGGTTTAGGGCTAGGCCCTTAGTTAGGAATAGGGTCAAGGCCTTACTTAAGGACTGTGTCAGGGCAAGGCTTAGGAGGAGCAAAAAGGCCTCTATAGGATCAGCATCAGGGGCTGGGGCTGCGGCTGGGGCTGGACCTGGGGCCTTAGTTAGAAATAGTGTCAAGGCCTTAGTTACCACATTGTCAGAGGAAAGCCTAGGAGGATCGCAAGGGCCTCTATAGGATCAGCATAAGGGGCTAGGAAAGGGGCTGGGGCTGGGGCGGGGTTGGTGCTAGGGATGGGACTGCAGCTGCGGCTGGGGCTGGGGCTGGGGCTGGGGCTGGGGCTTGGCCTCGGGCTGGGGCTGGGGCTGGGGCTGGGACTGCGGCTAGGGCTAGGGCTGGGGCTAGGGCTGGGGCTGGGGCTGGGGCTAGGTTTAGGGCTAGGCCCTTAGTTAGGAATAGTTTCAAGGCCTTACTTAAGGACTGTGTCAGGGCAAGGCCTAGGAGGAGCATAAAGGCCTCTATAGGATCAGCATCAGGGGCTGGGGCTGGGGCTGGGGCTGGACCTGGGGCCTTAGAAATAGTGTCAAAGCCTTAGTTACCACGTTGTCAGGAGAAGGCCTAGGAGGATCATAAGGGCCTCTATAGGATCAGCATCAGGGGCTGGGGCTGGGGCTGGGGCTGGGTCTGGGGCTAGTGCTGTGGCTAGGGCTGGGGCTGGGGCTGTGGCTGGGGCTAGGGCTAGGGCTGTGGCTAGGCCTGGGGATGGGGCTAGGGCTAGGGCTGGGGCTGGGGCTGGGACTGGGGCTAGGGCTGGGGCTGGGGCTGGGGCTGGGGCTGGGGCTAGGGTTGGGGCTGCGGCTAGGTTTAGGGCTAGGCCCTTAGTTAGGAATACGGTCAAGGCCTTACTTAAGGACAGTGTCAGGGCAAGGCCTAGGAGGAGCATAAAGGCCTCTATAGGATCAGCATCAGGGGCTGGGGCTGCGGCTGGGGCTGGACCTGGGGCCTTAGTTAGAAATAGTGTCACGGCCTTAGTTACCACGTTGTCAGGAGAAGGCCTAGGAGGATCATAAGGGCCTGTATAGGATCAGCATCAGGGGCTAGGGCTGGAGCTGGGGCTAGGGCTGTGGTTGGGGCTAGGGCTGGGACTGCGCCTAGGGCTAGGGCTGGGGCTGGGGCTTGGGATCGGGCTGGGGCTGGGGCTAGGGCTGGGGCTGGGGCTAGGGCTGGGGCTGGGGCTAGTGCTGTGGCTGGGGCTGGGGCTGGGGCTAGGGCTGGGTCTGGGGCTAGTGCTGTGGCTGGGGCTGGGGCACGGGCTGGTACTGCGTCTAGGGCTAGGGCTAGGGCTAGGGCTGGGGCTCGTGCCGGGGTTGGGGCTAGCGCTGGGACTGCGGCTGTGGCTAGGGCTAGGGCTGGGGCAGGGGATGGGGCTGGGGCTGGGGCTGGGGCTAGGGCTGGGACTGGGGCTAGGGCTGGGGCTGGGGCTAGGGCTGGGGCTGGGGCTGGGGCTAGGGCTGGGGCTAGTGCTGTGGCTGGGGCTGGGGCTGGGGCTAGGGCTGGGTCTGGGGCTAGTGCTGTGGCTGGGGCTGGGGCTGGGGCACGGGCTGGTACTGCGTCTAGGGCTAGGGCTAGGGCTGGGGCTGGGGCTGGTGCCGGTGCCGGGGTTGGGGCTAGGGCTGGGACTGCGTCTGTGGCTAGGGCTAGGGCTGGGGCAGGGGATGGGGCTGGGGCTGGGGCTGGGGCTAGGGCTGGGACTGGGGCTAGGGCTGGGACTGGGGCTAGGGCTGGGACTGGGGCTAGGGCTGGGATGGCGGCTGCGGCTAGGGCTAGGGCTGGGGTTAGGGCTAGGGCTGGGGCTAGGGCTAGGGATGGGGCTGGGGCTGGGGCTGGGACTGGGGCTGGGGCTAGGGCTGGGGCTGGGGCTAGGGCTGCGTCTGGGGCTAGTGCTGTGGCTGGGGCTGAGGCTGGGGCACGGGCTGGTACTGCGTCTAGGGCTAGGGCTGGGGCTAGGGCTGGGGCTGGGGCTGGTGCCGGGGTTGGGGCTACGGCTGGGACTGCGGCTATGGCTAGGGCTAGGCCTGGGGCTGGGGCTTGGGCTAGGGCTGGGTCTCGGGCTAGTGCTGTGCCTGTGGCTGGGGCTGGGGCTGGGGCTGGGACTGGGGCTAGGGCTAGGGCTGATGCTAGGCCTGGGGCTGGGGCTGGGGCTGGGGCTGGGACTATGGCTAGAGCTGGGGCTGGGGCTGGGGCTGGGGCTGGGGCTGGGGCTAGTGCTGTGGCTAGCGCTAGGCCTGGGGCTGGGGCTTGGGCTCCGGCTGGGGCTGGGGCTGGGGCTAGGGCTGGGACTGGGGCTAGGGCTGGGACTGGGGCTAGTGCTGGGATGGCGGCTGCGGCTAGGGATAGGGCTGGGGTTAGGGTTAGTGCTGGGGCTGGGGCTGGGACTGGGGCTACATCTGGGGCTGGGGCTAGGGTTGGGGCTGGTGCTAGTGCTGGGACTGCGGCTGCGGCTAGGGCTGGGGCTGGGGCTTGGGCTCGGGCTGGGGCTAGGGCTTGGGTTACGGCTGGGGCTGGGGCTAGGGCTGGGACTGGGGCTAGGGCTGGGACTGGGGCTAGTGCTGGGATGGCGGCTGCGGCTAGGGCTAGGGCTGGGGTTAGGGCTAGGGCTGGGGCTAGGGCTAGGGATGGGACTGGGGCTAGGGCTGGGGCTGGGGCTAGGGCTGGGGCTGGGGTTAGGGCTGGGGCTGGGACTATGGCTAGAGCTGGGGCTGGGGCTGGGGCTGGGGCTGGGGCTAGTTCTGGGGCTGGGGCTAGGCCTGGGGCTGGGGCTAGGGCTAGGGCTGGGTCTGGGGCTAGTGCTGTGGCTGGGGCTGTGGCTGGGGCTGGGGCTGGGGCTGGGGCTGGGACTGGGGCTAGGGCTAGGGCTGATGCTAGGCCTGGGGCTGGGGCTGGGGCTGGGGCTGGGGCTAGTGCTGGGGCTGGGGCTAGGCCTGGGGCTGGGGCTTGGGCTCCGGCTGGGGCTGGGGCTAGGGCTGGGGCTAGGGCTGTGGCTAGGTCTGGGTCAGGGGCTAGTGCTGTGACTGGGGCTGGGGCTGGGACTGTGGCTAGGGCTAGGGTTGAGGCTAGGGCTGGGGCTGGGGCTAGTGCTGGGGCTGGGGCTGGGGCTGGTTCTGGGGCTTGGTCTAGGTTTAGGGCTAGGCCCTTAGTTAGGAATAGGGTCAAGGCCTTACTTAAGGACTGTGTCAGGGCAAGGCTTAGGAGGAGCAAAAAGGCCTCTATAGGATCAGCATCAGGGGCTGGGGCTGCGGCTGGGGCTGGACCTGGGGCCTTAGTTAGAAATAGTGTCAAGGCCTTAGTTACCACATTGTCAGAGGAAAGCCTAGGAGGATCGCAAGGGCCTCTATAGGATCAGCATAAGGGGCTAGGAAAGGGGCTGGGGCTGGGGCGGGGTTGGTGCTAGGGATGGGACTGCCGCTGCGGCTAGGGCTGGGGCTGGGGCTGCGGCTTGGCCTCGGGCTGGGGCTAGGGCTAGGACTGGGGCTGGGGCTGGGGCTGGGGCTAGTGCTGTGGCTGGGGCTGGGGCTGGGACTGCAGCTAGGGCTAGGGCAGGGGCTAGGGCTAGGGCTGGGGCTAGGGCTGGGGCTGGGGCTGGGGCTAGGTTTAGGGCTAGGCCTTTAGTTAGGAATAGTTTCAAGGCCTTAAGGACTGTGTCAGGGCAAGGCCTAGAAGGAGCATAAAGGCCTCTATAGGATCAGCATCAGGGGCTGGGGCTGGGGCTGGGGCTGGACCTGGGGCCTTAGAAATAGTGTCAAGGCCTTAGTTACCACGTTGTCAGGAGAAGGCCTAGGAGGATCATAAGGGCCTCTATAGGATCAGCATCAGGGGCTCTGGGCTGGGGCTGGGGCTAGGGCTGGGGTTGGGGCTGGGGCTCGGGCTGGGGCTCGGGCTGGAGCTTGGGCTAGGGCTGGGTCTGGGGCTGGGGCTGGGTCTGGGGCTGGGGCTGGGGCTCAGGCTGGTACTGCGTCTAGGGCTAGGGCTGGGGCTAGGGCTGGGGCTGGGGCTAGTGCTGGGGCTGGGGCTGGGGCTGGGGCTAGGGCTAGTGCTGGGACTGCGGCTGCGGCTAGGGTTAGGGCTGGGGCCGGGGCTTGGCCTCGGCCTGGGTCTGTGGCTAGGGATGGGGCTGGGGCTTGATCTGGGGCTAGTGCTGTGGCTGGGGCTGGGGCTGCGGCTGGGGCTAGGGCTAGGGCTAGGGCTGTGGCTAGGCCTGGGGATGGGGCTGGGGCTGGGGCTAGGGCTGGTTCTGGGGCTGGGACTGGGGCTGGGGCTGGGGCTGCACCTGGGGCCTTAGTTAGAAATTGTGTCAAGGCCTTAGTTACCACATTGTCAGGGGAAGGCCTAGGAGGATCGCAAGGGCCTCTATAGGATCAGCATAAGGGGGTGGGAATGGGGCTGGGGTTGGGGCTGGGGTTGGGGCTAGGGCTGGGACTGCAGCTGCGGCTAGGGCTGGGGCTGGGGCTGGGGCTGGGGCTGGGGCTGGGGCTGGGTTTAGGGCTGGGTCTGGGGCTAGTGCTGTGGCTGGGGCTGGGGCTGGGACTGCGGCTAGGGCTGGGGCTAGGGCTAGGGCTAGGGCTGGGACTGGGGCTGGGGCTGGGGCTGGGGCTAGGTTTAGGGCTAGGGCCTTAGTTAGGAATAGGGTCAAGGCCTTACTTAAGGACTGTGTCAGGGCAAGGCCTAGGAGGAGCATAAAGGCCTCTATAGGATCAGCATCAGGGTCTGGGGCTGCGGCTGGGGCTGGACCTGGGGCCTTAGTTAGAAATAGTGTCAAGGCCTTAGTTACCACTTTGTCAGGAGAAGGCCTAGGAGGATCATAGGGCCTCTATAGGATCAGCATCAGGGGCTAGGGCTGGGGCTGGGGCTTGGGCTCGGGCTGGGGCTGGGGCTGGGGCTAGGGTTGGGGCTAGGGCTGGGGCAAGTGCTGTGGCTGGGGCTGGGACTGGGGCTAGGGCTAGGGCTGAGGCTAGGGCTGGGGCTTGGGCTCGGGCTGGGGCTGGGGCTAGTGCTGGGACTGCGGCTGCGGCTAGGGCTAGGGCTGGGGCTGGGGCTGGGGCTGTGGCTTGGCCTCGGCCTGGGTCTGGGGCTAGGGATGGGGCTGGGGCTGGGGACGGGGCTGGGGCTAGTTCTGTGGATGGGGATGGGGCTGGGGCTGGGGCTGGGGCTGGGGCTGGGGCTAGGGCTGGGGCTGGGGCTGGGGCTGGGGCTGGGGCTAGGGCTGGGTCTGGGGTTAGTGCTGGGGCTGGGGCTGGGGCTGGGGCACGGGCTGGTACTGCGTCTAGGGCTAGGCCTGGGGCTAGGGCTGGGGCTGGGGCTGGTGCCGGGGTTGGGGCTGGGGCTGGGACTGGGGCTAGGGCTAGGGCTGATGCTAGGGCTGGGGCTGGGGCTGGGGCTAGTGCTGGGGCTGGGGCTGGGGTTAGGGCTGGGGCTGGGACTATGGCTAGAGCTGGGGCTGGGGCTGGGGCTGGGGCTGGGGCTGGGGCTAGTGCTGTGGCTAGGGCTAGGCCTGGGGCTGGGGCTTGGGCTCCGGCTGGGGCTGGGGCTAGGGCTGGGGCTAGGGCTGGGTCAGGGGCTAGTGCTGTGACTGGGGCTAGGGCTGGGGCTGGGGCTGGGACTGGGGCTAGGGCTAGGGCTGAGGCTAGGGCTGGGGCTGGGGCTAGTGCTGGGGCTGGGGCTGGGGCTGGTGCTGGGGCTTGGGCTAGGTTTAGGGCTAGGCCCTTAGTTAGGAATAGGGTCAAGGCCTTACTTAAGGACTCTGTCAGGGCAAGGCTTAGGAGGAGCAAAAAGGCCTCTTTAGGATCAGCATCAGGGGCTGGGGCTGCGGCTGGGGCTGGACCTGGGGCCTTAGTTAGAAATAGTGTCAAGGCCTTAGTTACCACATTGTCAGAGGAAGGCCTAGGAGGATCGCAAGGGCCTCTATAGGATCAGCATAAGGGGCTAGGAAAAGGGCTGGGGCTGGGGCTGGGGCGGGGTTGGTGCTAGGGATGGGACTGCCGCTGCGGCTAGGGCTGGGGCTGGGGCTGGGGCTTGGCCTCGGGCTGGGGCTAGGGCTAGGACTGGGCCTGGGGCTGGGGCTGGGGCTGGGGCTGGGGCTAGTGCTGTGGCTGGGGCTGGGGCTGGGACTGCGGCTAGGGCTAGGGCTGGGGCTAGGGCTAGGGCTGGGGCTGGGGCTAGGTTTAGGTTTAGGGCTAGGCCCTTAGTTAGGAATAGTTTCAAGGCCTTAAGGACTGTGTCAGGGCAAGACCTAGGAGGAGCATAAAGGCCTCTATAGGATCAGCATCAGGGGCTGGGGCTGTGGCTGGGGCTGGACCTGGGGCCTTAGAAATAGTGTCAAGGCCTTAGTTACCACGTTGTCAGGAGAAGGCCTAGGAGGATCATAAGGGCCTCTATAGGATCAGCATCAGGGGCTCGGGCTGGGGCTGGGGCTAGGGCTGGGGTTGGGGCTGGGGCTGGGGCTCGGGCTGGAGCTCAGGCTGGGGCTTGGGCTAGGGCTGGGTCTGGGGCTAGGGCTGGGTCTGGGGCTGGGGCACGGGCTGGTACTGCGTCTAGGGCTAGGGCTAGGGCTAGGGCTGACGCTAGGGCTGGGGCTGGGGCTAGTGCTGGGGCTGGGGCTGGGGCTGGGGCTAGTGCTGGGACTGCGGCTGCGGCTAGGGCTAGGGCTGGGGCCGGGGCTTGGCCTCGGCCTGGGGCTGTGGCTAGGGATGGGGCTGGGGCTGGATCTGGGGCTAGTGCTGTGGCTGGGGCTGGGGCTGGGGATGCGGCTAGGGCTAGGGCTGTGGCTAGGCCTGGGGATGGGGCTGGGGCTTGGGCTGGGGCTGCACCTGGGGCCTTAGAAATTGTGTCAAGGCCTTAGTTACCACATTGTCAGGGGAAGGCCTAGGAGGATCGCAAGGGCCTCTATAGGATCAGCATAAGGGGCTGGGAATGGGGCTGGGGTTGGGGCTGGGGTTGGGGCTAGGGCTGGGACTGCAGCTGCGGCTAGGGCTGGGGCTGGGGCTGGGGCTGGGGCTGGGGCTGGGTTTAGGGCTGGGTCTGGGGCTAGTGCTGTGGCTGGGGCTGGGGCTGGGGCTGGGACTGCGGCTAGGGCTAGGGCTGGGGCTAGGGCTAGGGCTGGGGCTAGGGCTAGGGCTGGGGCTAGGGCTGGGGCTGGGGCTAGGTTTAGAGCTAGGGCCTTAGTTAGGAATAGGTTCAAGGCCTTACTTAAGGACTGTGTCAGGGCAAGGCCTAGGAGGAGCATAAAGTCCTCTATAGGATCAGCATCAGGGTCTGGGGCTGCGGCTGGGGCTGGACCTGGGGCCTTAGTTAGAAATAGTGTCAAGGCCTTAGTTACCACTTTGTCAGGAGAAGGCCTAGGAGGATCATAGGGCCTCTATAGGATCAGCATCAGGGGCTAGGGCTGGGGCTGGGGCTGGGGCTCGGGCTGGGGCTGGGGCTCGGGCTGGGCCTGGGGCTTGGGTTCGGGCTGGGGCTGGGGCTAGGGATGGGGTTGGGACTGTGGCTAGAGCTGTGGCTGGGGCGGGGGCTGGGGCTTGGGCTCGGGCTGGGGCTGGGGCTGGGGCTAGTGCTGTGGCTAGGGCTACGCCTGGGGCTGGGGCTGGGGCTGGGGCTGGGGCTGGGGCTGGGACTGGGGCTAGGGCTAGGGCTGATGCTAGGCCTGGGGCTGGGGCTGGGGCCGTGTCTAGGGCTGGGTCTGGGGCTAGAGATGGGCCTGGGGCTGGGGCTGCACCTGGGGCCTTAGAAATTGTGTCAAGGCCTTTGTTACCACATTGTCAGGGGAAGGCCTAGGAGGATAGCAAGGGCCTCTATAGGATCAGCATAAGGGGCTGGGAATGGGGCTGGGGTTGGGGCTGGGGTTGGGGCTAGGGCTGGGACTGCAGCTGCGGCTAGGGCTGGGGCTGGGGCTGGGGCTGGGGCTGGGTTTAGGGCTGGGTCTGGGGCTAGTGCTGTGGCTGGGGCTGGGGCTGGGACTGCGGCTAGGGCTAGGGCTGGGGCTGGGGCTAGGGCTGGGGCTGGGGCTGGGGCTGGGGCTAGGTTTAGGGCTAGGGCCTTAGTTAGGAATAGGTTCAAGGCCTTACTTAAGGACTGTGTCAGGGCAAGGCCTAGGAGGAGCATAAAGGCCTCTATAGGATCAGCATCAGGGGCTGGGGCTGGGGCTGGGGCTGGACCTGGGGACTTAGTTAGAAATAGTGTCAAGGCCTTAGTTACCACATTGTCAGGAGAAGGCGTAGGAGGATCATAAGGGCCTCTATAGGATCAGCATCAGGGTCTAGGGCTTGGGCTGGGGCTAGGGTTGGGGCTAGGGCTGGGGCAAGTGCTGGGGATGGGGCTGGGACTGGGGCTAGGGCTGGGGCTGGGGCTGGGGATTGGGCTCGGACTGGGGCTGGGGCTAGTGCTGGGACTGCGGCTGCGGCTAGGGCTAGGGCTGGGGCTGGGGCTGGTGCTGGGGCTTGGCCTCGGCCTGGGTCTGGGGCTAGGGATGGGGCTAGGGATGGGGCTGGGGCTGGGGCTGGGGACGGGGCTGGGGCTACTTCTGTGGATGGGGATGGGGATGGGGCTGGGGCTGGGGCTAGGGCTGGGGCTGGGGCTAGGGCTGGGCCTGGGGCTGGGTCTAGGGCTGGGGCTGGGGCTGGGGCTAGGGCTGGGTATGGGGCTAGTGCTGTGGCTGGGGCTGGGGCTGGGGCACGGGCTGGTACTGCATCTAGGGCTAGGGCTGGGGCTAGGGCTGGGGCTGGGGCTGGTGCCGGGGTTCGGGCTGGGGCTGGGACTGGGGCTAGGGCTGGGGCTAGTGCTGGGGCTGGGGCTGGGGTTTAGGGCTGGGGCTGGGACTATGGCTAGAGCTGGGGCTGGGGCTGGGACTATGGCTAGAGCTGGGGCTGGGGCTGGGGCTGGGGCTGGGGCTAGTGCTGTGGCTAGGGCTAGGCCTGGGGCTGGGGCTTGGGCTCCGGCTGGGGCTGGGGCTAGGGCTGGGGCTAGGGCTGGGTCAGGGGCTAGTGCTGTGACTGGGGCTAGGGCTGGGGCTGGGGATGGGGCTGGGGCTAGGGCTGGGGCTGGGGCTGGGGCTAGGGCTGAGGCTAGGGCTGGGGCTGGGGCTAGTGCTGGGGCTGGGGCTGGGGCTGGGGCTGGGGCTGGGGCTGGGGCTGGGGCTTGGTCTAGGTTTAGGGCTAGGCCCTTAGTTAGGAATAGGGTCAAGGCCTTACTTAAGGAATGTGTCAGGGCAAGGCTTAGGAGGAGCAAAAAGGCCTCTATAGGATCAGCATCAGGGGCTGGGGCTGCGGCTGGGGCTGGACCTGGGGCCTTAGTTAGAACTTAGTGTCAAGGCCTTAGTTACCACATTGTCAGAGGAAGGCCTAGGAGGATCGCAAGGGCCTCTATAGGATCAGCATAAGGGCCTAGGAAAGGGGCTGGGGCTGGGGCGGGGTTGGTGCTAGGGATGGGACTGCCGCTGCGGCTAGGGCTGGGGCTGGGGCTGGGGCTGGGGCTAGGTTTAGGGCTAGGCCTTTAGTTAGGAATAGTTTCAAGGCCTTAAGGACTGTGTCAGGGCAAGGCCTAGAAGGAGCATAAAGGCCTCTATAGGATCAGCATCAGGGGCTGGGGCTGGGGCTGGGGCTGGACCTGGGGCCTTAGAAATAGTGTCAAGGCCTTAGTTACCACGTTGTCAGGAGAAGGCCTAGGAGGATCATAAGGGCCTCTATAGGATCAGCATCAGGGGCTCTGGGCTGGGGCTGGGGCTAGGGCTGGGGTTGGGGCTGGGGCTCGGGCTGGGGCTCGGGCTGGAGCTTGGGCTAGGGCTGGGTCTGGGGCTGGGGCTGGGTCTGGGGCTGGGGCTGGGGCTCAGGCTGGTACTGCGTCTAGGGCTAGGGCTGGGGCTAGGGCTGGGGCTGGGGCTAGTGCTGGGGCTGGGGCTGGGGCTGGGGCTAGGGCTAGTGCTGGGACTGCGGCTGCGGCTAGGGTTAGGGCTGGGGCCGGGGCTTGGCCTCGGCCTGGGTCTGTGGCTAGGGATGGGGCTGGGGCTTGATCTGGGGCTAGTGCTGTGGCTGGGGCTGGGGCTGCGGCTGGGGCTAGGGCTAGGGCTAGGGCTGTGGCTAGGCCTGGGGATGGGGCTGGGGCTGGGGCTAGGGCTGGTTCTGGGGCTGGGACTGGGGCTGGGGCTGGGGCTGCACCTGGGGCCTTAGTTAGAAATTGTGTCAAGGCCTTAGTTACCACATTGTCAGGGGAAGGCCTAGGAGGATCGCAAGGGCCTCTATAGGATCAGCATAAGGGGGTGGGAATGGGGCTGGGGTTGGGGCTGGGGTTGGGGCTAGGGCTGGGACTGCAGCTGCGGCTAGGGCTGGGGCTGGGGCTGGGGCTGGGGCTGGGGCTGGGGCTGGGTTTAGGGCTGGGTCTGGGGCTAGTGCTGTGGCTGGGGCTGGGGCTGGGACTGCGGCTAGGGCTGGGGCTAGGGCTAGGGCTAGGGCTGGGACTGGGGCTGGGGCTGGGGCTGGGGCTAGGTTTAGGGCTAGGGCCTTAGTTAGGAATAGGGTCAAGGCCTTACTTAAGGACTGTGTCAGGGCAAGGCCTAGGAGGAGCATAAAGGCCTCTATAGGATCAGCATCAGGGTCTGGGGCTGCGGCTGGGGCTGGACCTGGGGCCTTAGTTAGAAATAGTGTCAAGGCCTTAGTTACCACTTTGTCAGGAGAAGGCCTAGGAGGATCATAGGGCCTCTATAGGATCAGCATCAGGGGCTAGGGCTGGGGCTGGGGCTTGGGCTCGGGCTGGGGCTGGGGCTGGGGCTAGGGTTGGGGCTAGGGCTGGGGCAAGTGCTGTGGCTGGGGCTGGGACTGGGGCTAGGGCTAGGGCTGAGGCTAGGGCTGGGGCTTGGGCTCGGGCTGGGGCTGGGGCTAGTGCTGGGACTGCGGCTGCGGCTAGGGCTAGGGCTGGGGCTGGGGCTGGGGCTGTGGCTTGGCCTCGGCCTGGGTCTGGGGCTAGGGATGGGGCTGGGGCTGGGGACGGGGCTGGGGCTAGTTCTGTGGATGGGGATGGGGCTGGGGCTGGGGCTGGGGCTGGGGCTGGGGCTGGGGCTGGGGCTAGGGCTGGGGCTGGGGCTGGGGCTGGGGCTGGGGCTAGGGCTGGGTCTGGGGTTAGTGCTGGGGCTGGGGCTGGGGCTGGGGCACGGGCTGGTACTGCGTCTAGGGCTAGGCCTGGGGCTAGGGCTGGGGCTGGGGCTGGTGCCGGGGTTGGGGCTGGGGCTGGGACTGGGGCTAGGGCTAGGGCTGATGCTAGGGCTGGGGCTGGGGCTGGGGCTAGTGCTGGGGCTGGGGCTGGGGTTAGGGCTGGGGCTGGGACTATGGCTAGAGCTGGGGCTGGGGCTGGGGCTGGGGCTGGGGCTGGGGCTAGTGCTGTGGCTAGGGCTAGGCCTGGGGCTGGGGCTTGGGCTCCGGCTGGGGCTGGGGCTAGGGCTGGGGCTAGGGCTGGGTCAGGGGCTAGTGCTGTGACTGGGGCTAGGGCTGGGGCTGGGGCTGGGACTGGGGCTAGGGCTAGGGCTGAGGCTAGGGCTGGGGCTGGGGCTAGTGCTGGGGCTGGGGCTGGGGCTGGTGCTGGGGCTTGGGCTAGGTTTAGGGCTAGGCCCTTAGTTAGGAATAGGGTCAAGGCCTTACTTAAGGACTCTGTCAGGGCAAGGCTTAGGAGGAGCAAAAAGGCCTCTTTAGGATCAGCATCAGGGGCTGGGGCTGCGGCTGGGGCTGGACCTGGGGCCTTAGTTAGAAATAGTGTCAAGGCCTTAGTTACCACATTGTCAGAGGAAGGCCTAGGAGGATCGCAAGGGCCTCTATAGGATCAGCATAAGGGGCTAGGAAAAGGGCTGGGGCTGGGGCTGGGGCGGGGTTGGTGCTAGGGATGGGACTGCCGCTGCGGCTAGGGCTGGGGCTGGGGCTGGGGCTTGGCCTCGGGCTGGGGCTAGGGCTAGGACTGGGCCTGGGGCTGGGGCTGGGGCTGGGGCTGGGGCTAGTGCTGTGGCTGGGGCTGGGGCTGGGACTGCGGCTAGGGCTAGGGCTGGGGCTAGGGCTAGGGCTGGGGCTGGGGCTAGGTTTAGGTTTAGGGCTAGGCCCTTAGTTAGGAATAGTTTCAAGGCCTTAAGGACTGTGTCAGGGCAAGACCTAGGAGGAGCATAAAGGCCTCTATAGGATCAGCATCAGGGGCTGGGGCTGTGGCTGGGGCTGGACCTGGGGCCTTAGAAATAGTGTCAAGGCCTTAGTTACCACGTTGTCAGGAGAAGGCCTAGGAGGATCATAAGGGCCTCTATAGGATCAGCATCAGGGGCTCGGGCTGGGGCTGGGGCTAGGGCTGGGGTTGGGGCTGGGGCTGGGGCTCGGGCTGGAGCTCAGGCTGGGGCTTGGGCTAGGGCTGGGTCTGGGGCTAGGGCTGGGTCTGGGGCTGGGGCACGGGCTGGTACTGCGTCTAGGGCTAGGGCTAGGGCTAGGGCTGACGCTAGGGCTGGGGCTGGGGCTAGTGCTGGGGCTGGGGCTGGGGCTGGGGCTAGTGCTGGGACTGCGGCTGCGGCTAGGGCTAGGGCTGGGGCCGGGGCTTGGCCTCGGCCTGGGGCTGTGGCTAGGGATGGGGCTGGGGCTGGATCTGGGGCTAGTGCTGTGGCTGGGGCTGGGGCTGGGGATGCGGCTAGGGCTAGGGCTGTGGCTAGGCCTGGGGATGGGGCTGGGGCTTGGGCTGGGGCTGCACCTGGGGCCTTAGAAATTGTGTCAAGGCCTTAGTTACCACATTGTCAGGGGAAGGCCTAGGAGGATCGCAAGGGCCTCTATAGGATCAGCATAAGGGGCTGGGAATGGGGCTGGGGTTGGGGCTGGGGTTGGGGCTAGGGCTGGGACTGCAGCTGCGGCTAGGGCTGGGGCTGGGGCTGGGGCTGGGGCTGGGGCTGGGTTTAGGGCTGGGTCTGGGGCTAGTGCTGTGGCTGGGGCTGGGGCTGGGGCTGGGACTGCGGCTAGGGCTAGGGCTGGGGCTAGGGCTAGGGCTGGGGCTAGGGCTAGGGCTGGGGCTAGGGCTGGGGCTGGGGCTAGGTTTAGAGCTAGGGCCTTAGTTAGGAATAGGTTCAAGGCCTTACTTAAGGACTGTGTCAGGGCAAGGCCTAGGAGGAGCATAAAGTCCTCTATAGGATCAGCATCAGGGTCTGGGGCTGCGGCTGGGGCTGGACCTGGGGCCTTAGTTAGAAATAGTGTCAAGGCCTTAGTTACCACTTTGTCAGGAGAAGGCCTAGGAGGATCATAGGGCCTCTATAGGATCAGCATCAGGGGCTAGGGCTGGGGCTGGGGCTGGGGCTCGGGCTGGGGCTGGGGCTCGGGCTGGGCCTGGGGCTTGGGTTCGGGCTGGGGCTGGGGCTAGGGATGGGGTTGGGACTGTGGCTAGAGCTGTGGCTGGGGCGGGGGCTGGGGCTTGGGCTCGGGCTGGGGCTGGGGCTGGGGCTAGTGCTGTGGCTAGGGCTACGCCTGGGGCTGGGGCTGGGGCTGGGGCTGGGGCTGGGGCTGGGACTGGGGCTAGGGCTAGGGCTGATGCTAGGCCTGGGGCTGGGGCTGGGGCCGTGTCTAGGGCTGGGTCTGGGGCTAGAGATGGGCCTGGGGCTGGGGCTGCACCTGGGGCCTTAGAAATTGTGTCAAGGCCTTTGTTACCACATTGTCAGGGGAAGGCCTAGGAGGATAGCAAGGGCCTCTATAGGATCAGCATAAGGGGCTGGGAATGGGGCTGGGGTTGGGGCTGGGGTTGGGGCTAGGGCTGGGACTGCAGCTGCGGCTAGGGCTGGGGCTGGGGCTGGGGCTGGGGCTGGGTTTAGGGCTGGGTCTGGGGCTAGTGCTGTGGCTGGGGCTGGGGCTGGGACTGCGGCTAGGGCTAGGGCTGGGGCTGGGGCTAGGGCTGGGGCTGGGGCTGGGGCTGGGGCTAGGTTTAGGGCTAGGGCCTTAGTTAGGAATAGGTTCAAGGCCTTACTTAAGGACTGTGTCAGGGCAAGGCCTAGGAGGAGCATAAAGGCCTCTATAGGATCAGCATCAGGGGCTGGGGCTGGGGCTGGGGCTGGACCTGGGGACTTAGTTAGAAATAGTGTCAAGGCCTTAGTTACCACATTGTCAGGAGAAGGCGTAGGAGGATCATAAGGGCCTCTATAGGATCAGCATCAGGGTCTAGGGCTTGGGCTGGGGCTAGGGTTGGGGCTAGGGCTGGGGCAAGTGCTGGGGATGGGGCTGGGACTGGGGCTAGGGCTGGGGCTGGGGCTGGGGATTGGGCTCGGACTGGGGCTGGGGCTAGTGCTGGGACTGCGGCTGCGGCTAGGGCTAGGGCTGGGGCTGGGGCTGGTGCTGGGGCTTGGCCTCGGCCTGGGTCTGGGGCTAGGGATGGGGCTAGGGATGGGGCTGGGGCTGGGGCTGGGGACGGGGCTGGGGCTACTTCTGTGGATGGGGATGGGGATGGGGCTGGGGCTGGGGCTAGGGCTGGGGCTGGGGCTAGGGCTGGGCCTGGGGCTGGGTCTAGGGCTGGGGCTGGGGCTGGGGCTAGGGCTGGGTATGGGGCTAGTGCTGTGGCTGGGGCTGGGGCTGGGGCACGGGCTGGTACTGCATCTAGGGCTAGGGCTGGGGCTAGGGCTGGGGCTGGGGCTGGTGCCGGGGTTCGGGCTGGGGCTGGGACTGGGGCTAGGGCTGGGGCTAGTGCTGGGGCTGGGGCTGGGGTTTAGGGCTGGGGCTGGGACTATGGCTAGAGCTGGGGCTGGGGCTGGGACTATGGCTAGAGCTGGGGCTGGGGCTGGGGCTGGGGCTGGGGCTAGTGCTGTGGCTAGGGCTAGGCCTGGGGCTGGGGCTTGGGCTCCGGCTGGGGCTGGGGCTAGGGCTGGGGCTAGGGCTGGGTCAGGGGCTAGTGCTGTGACTGGGGCTAGGGCTGGGGCTGGGGATGGGGCTGGGGCTAGGGCTGGGGCTGGGGCTGGGGCTAGGGCTGAGGCTAGGGCTGGGGCTGGGGCTAGTGCTGGGGCTGGGGCTGGGGCTGGGGCTGGGGCTGGGGCTGGGGCTGGGGCTTGGTCTAGGTTTAGGGCTAGGCCCTTAGTTAGGAATAGGGTCAAGGCCTTACTTAAGGAATGTGTCAGGGCAAGGCTTAGGAGGAGCAAAAAGGCCTCTATAGGATCAGCATCAGGGGCTGGGGCTGCGGCTGGGGCTGGACCTGGGGCCTTAGTTAGAACTTAGTGTCAAGGCCTTAGTTACCACATTGTCAGAGGAAGGCCTAGGAGGATCGCAAGGGCCTCTATAGGATCAGCATAAGGGCCTAGGAAAGGGGCTGGGGCTGGGGCGGGGTTGGTGCTAGGGATGGGACTGCCGCTGCGGCTAGGGCTGGGGCTGGGGCTGGGGCTGGGGCTGGGGCTAGTGCTGTGGCTGGGGCTGGGGCTGGGACTGCGGCTAGGGCTAGGGCTGGGGCTAGGGCTGGGGCTGGGGGTAGGGCTAGGGCTGGGGCTAGGGCTGGGGCTGGGGCTAGGTTTAGTGCTAGGGCCTTAGTTAGGAATAGGTTCAAGGCCTTACTTAAGGACTGTGTCAGGGCAAGGCCTAGGAGGAGCATAAAGGCCTCTATAGGATCAGCATCAGGGGCTGGGGCTGTGGCTGGGGCTGGACCTGGGGCCTTAGAAATAGTGTCAAGGCCTTAGTTACCACGTTGTCAGGAGAAGGCCTAGGAGGATCATAAGGGCCTCTATAGGATCAGCATCAGGGGCAAGGGCTGGCGCTGGGGCTGGGGCTAGGGCTGGGGCTAGGGCTGGGCCTGGGGCTCGGGCTGGGGCTGGGGCTAGGGATGGGGCTGGGACTGTGGCTAGAGCTGTGGCTGGGGCGGGGGCTGGGGCTTGGGCTGGGGATGGGGCTGGGGCTAGTGCTGTGGCTAGGGCTAGGCCTGGGGCTGGGGCTTGGGCTCGGGCTGGGGCTGGGTCTGGGGCTAGTGCTGTGACTGGGGCTGGGGCTGTGACTGGGGCTAGGGCTAGGGCTGAGGCTAGGGCTGGGGCTGGGGCTCGGGCTGGAGCTTGGGCTAGGGCTGGGTCTGGGGCTGGGGCTCGGGCTGGTACTGCGTCTAGGGCTAGGGATGGGGCTGGGGCTGGGGCTGGGCCTGGGGCTGGGGCTGGGGCTAGTGCTGGGACTGCGGCTGCGGCTAGGGTTAGGGCTGGGGCCGGGGCTTGGCCTCGGCCTGGGGCTGTGGCTAGGGATGGGGCTGGGGCTGGATCTGGGGCTAGTGCTGTGGCTGTGGCTGGGGCTGTGGCTGGGGCTAGGGCTAGAGCTAGGGCTGTGGCTAGGCCTGGGGATGGGGCTGGGGCTGGGGCTAGGGCTGGTTCTGGGGCTGGGACTGGGGCTGGGGCTGGGGCTGGGGCTGCACCTGGGGCCTTAGTTAGAAATTGTGTCAAGGCCTTAGTTACCACATTGTCAGGGGAAGGCCTAGGAGGATCGCAAGGGCCTCTATACGATCAGCATAAGGGGCTGGGAATGGGGCTGGGGTTGGGGCTGGGGTTGGGGCTAGGGCTGGGACTGCAGCTGCGGCTAGGGCTGGGGCTGGGGCTGGGGCTGGGGCTGGGTTTAGGGCTGGGTCTGGGGCTAGTGCTGTGGCTGGGGCTGGGGCTGGGACTGCGGCTAGGGCTGGGGCTAGGGCTAGGGCTAGGGCTGGGACTGGGCCTGGGGCTGGGGCTGGGGCTAGGTTTAGGGCTAGGGCCTTAGTTAGGAATAGGGTCAAGGCCTTACTTAAGGACTGTGTCAGGGCAAGGCCTAGGAGGAGCATAAAGGCCTCTATAGGATCAGCATCAGGGTCTGGGGCTGCGGCTGGGGCTGGACCTGGGGCCTTAGTTAGAAATAGTGTCAAGGCCTTAGTTACCACTTTGTCAGGAGAAGGCCTAGGAGGATCATAGGGCCTCTATAGGATCAGCATCAGGGGCTAGGGCTGGGGCTGGGGCTGGGGCTGGGGCTGGGGCTAGGGCTGGGGCTAGGGCTGGGCCTGGGGCTTGGGCTCGGGCTGGGGCTGGGGCTAGGGATGGGGCTGGGACTGTGGCTAGAGCTGTGGCTGGGGCGGGGGCTGGGGCTTGTGCTCGGGCTGGGGATGGGGCTGGGGCTAGTGCTGTGGCTAGGGCTAGGCCTGGGGCTGGGGCTGGGTCTGGGGCTAGTGCTGTGACTGGGGCTGGGGCTGTGACTGGGGCTAGGGCTAGGGCTGAGGCTAGGGCTGGGACTGGGGCTACGTCTGGGGCTGGGGCTGGGGTTGGGGCTGGGGCTGGGGCTGGGGCTGGGGCTGGGGCTGGGGTTGGGGCTGGGGCTGGGGCTAGTGCTGGGACTGTGGCTGCGGCTAGGCCTGGGGCTGGGGCTTGGGCTCCGGCTGGGGCTGGGGCTAGGGCTGGTGTTATGGCTGGGGCTGGGGCTGGGGCTGGGGCTGGGACTGGGGCTACGTCTGGGGCTGGGGCTGGGGCTAGGGTTGGGGCTGGGGCTAGTGCTGGGACTGCGGCTGCGGCTAGGGCTAGGGCTGGGGCTGGGGCTTGGGCTCGGGCTGGGGCTGGGGCTAGGGCTGGTGTTACGGCTGGGGCTGGGGCTGGGGCTGGGGCTAGGGCTGGGACTGGGGCTAGGTCTAGGGCTGGGGCTGGGGCTGGGGCTAGGGCTGGGACTGGGGCTAGTGCTGGGATGGCGGCTGCGGCTAGGACTAGGGCTGGGGCTAGGCCTAGGGCTGGGGCTGGGGCTAGGGCTAGGGCTGGGGCTGGGGCTAGGGCTGGGTCTGGGGCTAGTGCTGTGGCTGGGGCACGGGCTGGTACTGCGTCTACGGCTACGGCTGCGGCCGGGGCTGGGGCTTGTGCCGGGGTTGGGGCTAGGGCTGGGACTGCGGCTATGTCTAGGGCTAGGCCTGGTGCTGGGGCTAGGGCTGGGGCTGGGGCTGGGGCCGGGGCCGGGGCTAGGGCTGGGTCTGGGGCTAGTGCTGTGGCTGGGGCTGGGGCTAGGGCTGGGGCTGGGACTATGGCTAGAGTTGGGCTTGGGGCTGGGGCTTGGGCTCGGGCTTGGGCTGGGGATGGGTCTGGGGCTAGTGCTGTGGCTAGGGCTAGGCCTGGGGCTGGGGCTTGGGCTCCGGCTGGGGCTGGGGCTAGGGCTGGGGCTAGGGCTGGGTCAGGGGCTAGTGCTGTGACTGGGGCTAGGGCTGGGGCTGGGGCTGGGACTGGGGCTAGGGCTAGGGCTGAGGCTAGGGCTGGGGCTAGTGCTAGGGCTGGGGCTGGGGCTGGTGCTGGGGCTTGGGCTAGGTTTAGGGCTAGGCCCTTAGTTAGGAATAGGGTCAAGGCCTTACTTAAGGACTGTGTCAGGGCAAGGCTTAGGAGGAGCAAAAAGGCCTCTATAGGATCAGCATCAGGGGCTGGGGCTGCGGCTGGGGCTGGACCTGGGGCCTTAGTTAGAAATAGTGTCAAGGCCTTAGTTACCACATTGTCAGAGGAAGGCCTAGGAGGATCGCAAGGGCCTCTATAGGATCAGCATAAGGGGCTAGGAAAGGGGCTGGGGCTGGGGCTGGGGCGGGGTTGGTGCTAGGGATGGGACTGCCGCTGCGGCTAGGGCTGGGGCTGGGGCTGGGGCTTGGCCTCGGGCTGGGGCTAGGGCTAGGACTGGGGCTGGGGCTAGTGCTGGGGCTGGGGCTGGGGCTGGGACTGCGGCTAGGGCTAGGGCTGGGGCTAGGTTTAGGGCTAGGCCCTTAGTTAGGAATAGTTTCAAGGCCTTAAGGACTGTGTCAGGGCAAGGCCTAGGAGGAGCATAAAGGCCTCTATAGGATCAGCATCAGGGGCTGGGGCTGTGGCTGGGGCTGGACCTGGGGCCTTAGAAATAGTGTCAAGGCCTTAGTTACCACGTTGTCAGGAGAAGTCCTAGGAGGATCATAAGGGCCTCTATAGGATCAGCATCAGGGGCTCGGGCTGGGGCTGGGGCTAGGGCTGGGGTTGGGGCTGGGGCTGGGGCTCGGGCTGGAGCTCAGGCTGGGGCTTGGGCTAGGGCTGGGTCTGGGGCTGGGGCACGGGCTGGTACTGCATCTAGGGCTAGGGCTAGGGCTAGGGCTAACGCTAGGGCTGGGGCTGGGGCTAGTGCTGGGGCTGGGGCTGGGGCTGGGGCTAGTGCTGGGACTGTGGCTGCGGCTAGGGCTAGGGCTGGGGCCGGGGCTTGGCCTCGGCCTGGGGCTGTGGCTAGGGATGGGGCTGGGGCTGGGTATGGGGCTAGTGCTGTGGCTGGGGCTGGGGCTGGGGCTGCGGCTGGGGCTAGGGCTAGGGCTGTGGCTAGGCCTGGGGATGGGGCTGGGGCTGGGGCTGGGGCTGGTTCTGGGGCTGGGACTGGGGCTGGGGCTGGGGCTGCACCTGGGGCCTTAGAAATTGTGTCAAGGCCTTAGTTACCACATTGTCAGGGGAAGGCCTAGGAGGATCGCAAGGGCCTCTATAGGATCAGCATAAGGGGCTGGGAATGGGGCTGGGGTTGGGGCTGGGGTTGGGGCTAGGGCTGGGACTGCAGCTGCGGCTAGGGCTAGGGCTGGGGCTGGGGCTGGGGCTGGGGCTGGGTTTAGGGCTGGGTCTGGGGCTAGTGCTGTGGCTGGGGCTGGGGCTGGGGCTGGGACTGCGGCTAGGGCTGGGGCTAGGGCTAGGGCTGGGGCTAGGGCTAGGGCTGGGGCTAGGGCTAGGTTTAGTGCTAGGGCCTTAGTTAGGAATAGGTTCAAGGCCTTACTTAAGGACTGTGTCAGGGCAAGGCCTAGGAGGAGCATAAAGGCCTCTATAGGATCAGCATCAGGGTCTGGGGCTGCGGCTGGGGCTGGACCTGGGGCCTTAGTTAGAAATAGTGTCAAGGCCTTAGTTACCACTTTGTCAGGAGAAGGCCTAGGAGGATCATAGGGCCTCTATAGGATCAGCATCAGGGGCTAGGGCTGGGGCTCGGGCTGGGGCTGGGGCTAGGGCTGGGCCTGGGGCTTGGGCTCGGGCTGGGGCTGGGGCTAGGGATGGGGCTGGGACTGTGGCTAGAGCTGTGGCTGGGGCGGGGGCTGGGGCTTGGGCTCGGGCTGGGGCTGGGGCTGGGGCTAGTGCTGTGGCTAGGGCTATGCCTGGGGCTGGGGCTTGGGCTGGGGCTTGGGCTCGGGCTGGGGCTGGGGCTAGGGCTGCGGCTAGGGCTGGGTCTGGGGCTAGTGCTGTGGCTGGGGCTGGGGCTGGGTCTGGGACTGGGGCTAGGGCTAGGGCTAGGGCTGATGCTAGGGCTGGGGCTGGGGCTGGGGCTGGGGCTGGGGCTGGGGCTGGGGCCGGGGCTAGGGCTGGGTCTGGGGCTAGAGATGGGGCTGGGGCTGGGGCTCCACCTGGGGCCTTAGAAATTGTGTCAAGGCCTTAGTTACCACATTGTCAGGGGAAGGCCTAGGAGGATCGCAAGGGCCTCTATAGGATCAGCATAAGGGGCTGGGAATGGGGCTGGGGTTGGGGCTGGGGTTGGGGCTAGGGCTGGGACTGCAGCTGCAGCTACGGCTAGTGCTGTGGCTGGGGCTGGGGCTGGGGGTGGGACTGCGGCTAGGGCTAGCGCTGGGGCTAGGGCTAGGGTTGGGGCTGGGGCTGGGGCTAGGTTTAGGGCTAGGGCCTTAGTTAGGAATAGGTTCAAGGCCTTACTTAATGACTGTGTCAGGGCAAGGCCTAGGAGGAGCATAAAGGCCTCTATAGGATCAGCATCAGGGGCTGGGGCTGGGGCTGGGGCTGGACCTGGGGACTTAGTTAGAAATAGTGTCAAGGCCTTAGTTACCACATTGTCAGGAGAAGGCGTAGGAGGATCATAAGGGCCTCTATAGGATCAGCATCAGGGTCTAGGGCTTGGGCTGGGGCTAGGGTTGGGGCTAGGGCTGGGGCAAGTGCTGGGGCTGGGGCTGGGACTGGGGCTAGGGCTGGGGCTGGGGCTGGGGCTTGGGCTCGGGCTGGGGCTGGGGCTAGTGCTGGGACTGCGGCTGCGGCTAGGGCTAGGGCTGGGGCTGGGGCTGGGGCTTGGCCTCGGCCTGGGTCTGGGGCTAGGGATGGGGCTGGGTCTGGGGCTGGGGATGGGGCTGGGGCTAGTTCTGTGGATGGGGATGGGGATGGGGCTGGGGATGGGGCTGGGGCTGGGGCTGGGCCTGGGGCTGGGTCTAGGGCTGGGGTTGGGGCTGGGTCTAGGGCTGGGGCTGGGGCTGGGGCTGGGGCTAGGGCTGGGGCTGGGGCTGGGGCTGGGGCTAGGGCTGGGGCTGGGGCTGGGGCTGGGGCACGGGCTGGTACTGCGTCTAGGGCTAGGGCTGGGGCTCGGGCTGGGGCTGGGGCTGGTGCCGGGGTTGGGACTGGGGCTAGGGCTGGGGCTAGTGCTGGGGCTGGGGCTGGGACTATGGCTAGAGCTGGGGCTGGGGCTGGGGCTGGGACTATGGCTAGAGCTGGGGCTGGGGCTGGGGCTAGTGCTGTGGCTAGGGCTGGGGCTGGGGCTGGGGCTTGGGCTCCGGCTGGGGCTGGGGCTAGGGCTGGGGCTAGGGCTGGGGCTAGGGCTGGGGCTGGACCTGGGGCCTTAGTTAGAAATAGTGTCAAGGCCTTAGTTACCACATTGTCAGAGGAAGGCCTAGGAGGATCGCAAGGGCCTCTATAGGATCAGCATAAGGGGCTAGGAAAGGGGCTGGGGCTGGGGCTGGGGCGGGGTTGGTGCTAGGGATGGGACTGCCGCTGCGGCTAGGGCTGGGGCTGGGGCTGGGGCTTGGCCTCGGGCTGGGGCTAGGGCTAGGGCTGGGGCTGGGGCTGGGGCTAGTGCTGTGGCTGGGGCTGGGGCTGGGACTGCGGCTAGGGCTAGGGCTGGGGCTGGGGCTAGGTTTAGGGCTAGGCCCTTAGTTAGGAATAGTTTCAAGGCCTTAAGGACTGTGTCAGGGCAAGGCCTAGGAGGAGCATAAAGGCCTCTATAGGATCAGCATCAGGGGCTGGGGCTGTGGCTGGGGCTGGACCTGGGGCCTTAGAAATAGTGTCAAGGCCTTAGTTACCACGTTGTCAGGAGAAGGCCTAGGAGGATCATAAGGGCCTCTATAGGATCAGCATCAGGGGCTCGGGCTGGGGCTGGGGCTAGGGCTGGGGTTGGGGCTGGGGCTCGGGCTGGGGCTGGGTCTGGGGCTCGGGCTGGGGCTGGGTCTGGGGCTAGGGCTGGGTCTGGGGCTGGGGCTGGGGCACGGGCTGGTACTGCGCCTAGGGCTAGGGCTAGGGCTAGGGCTGGGGCTGGGGCTGGGGCTAGTGCTGGGACTGCGGCTGCGGCTAGGGCTAGGGCTGGGGCCGGGGCTTGGCCTCGGCCTGGGGCTGTGGCTAGGGATGGGGCTGGGGCTGGATCTGGGGCTAGTGCTGTGGCTGGGGCTGGGGCTGGGGCTGCGGCTGGGGCTGGTTCTGGGGCTGGGACTGGGGCTGGGGCTGGGGCTGGGGCTGCACCTGGGGCCTTAGAAATTGTGTCAAGGCCTTAGTTACCACGTTGTCAGGAGAAGGCCTAGGAGGATCATAAGGGCCTCTATAGGATCAGCATCAGGGGCTCGGGCTGGGGCTGGGGCTAGGGCTGGGGTTGGGGCTGGGGCTCGGGCTGGGGCTCAGGCTGGGGCTTGGGCTAGGGCTGGGTCTGGGGCTAGGGCTGGGTCTGGGGCTGGGGCTCGGGCTGGTACTGCGTCTAGGGCTAGTGATGGGGCTAGGGCTGGGGCTGGGGCTAGTGCTGGGGCTGGGGCTGGGGCTAGTGCTGGGACTGCGGCTGCGGCTAGGGTTAGGGCTGGGGCCGGGGCTTGGCCTCGGCCTGGGGCTGTGGCTAGGGATGGGGCTGGGGCTGGATCTGGGGCTAGTGCTGTGGCTGGGGCTGGGGCTGGGGCTGGGGCTGGGGCTAGGGCTGGTTCTGGGGCTGGGACTGGGACTGGGGCTGGGGCTGGGGCTGCACCTGGGGCCTTAGTTAGAAATTGTGTCAAGGCCTTAGTTACCACATTGTCAGAGGAAGGCCTAGGAGGATCGCAAGGGCCTCTATAGGATCAGCATAAGGGGCTAGGAAAGGGGCTGGGGCTGGGGCGGGGTTGGTGCTAGGGATGGGACTGCCTCTGCGGCTAGGGCTGGGGCTGGGGCTGGGGCTTGGCCTCGGGCTGGGGCTAGGGCTAGGACTGGGGCTGGGGCTGGGGCTGGGGCTAGTGCTGTGGCTGGGGCTGGGGCTGGGACTGCGGCTAGGGCTGGGGCTGGGGCTTGGGCTGGGGCTGGGGCTAGGTTTAGGGCTAGGCCCTTAGGAATAGTTTCAAGGCCTTAAGGACTGTGTCAGGGCAAGGCCTAGGAGGAGCATAAAGGCCTCTATAGGATCAGCATCAGGGGCTGGGGCTGGGGCTGGACCTGGGGCCTTAGAAATAGTGTCAAGGCCTTAGTTACCACGTTGTCAGGAGAAGGCCTAGGAGGATCATAAGGGCCTCTATAGGATCAGCATCAGGGGCTCGGGCTGGGGCTGGGCCTGGGGTTGGGGCTGGGGCTTGGGCTAGGGCTGGGTCTGGGGCTAGGGCTGGGTCTGGGGCTGGGGCTGGGGCACGGGCTGGTACTGCGTCTAGGGCTAGGGCTAGGGCTAGGGCTGACGCTAGGGCTGGGGCTGGGGCTAGTGCTGGGGCTGGGGCTGGGGCTGGGGCTAGTGCTGGGACTGCGGCTGCGGCTAGGGCTAGGGCTGGGGCCGGGGCTTGGCCTCGGCCTGGGGCTGTGGCTAGGGATGGGGCTGGGGCTGGATCTGGGGCTAGTGCTGTGGCTGGGGCTGGGGCTGGGGATGCGGCTGGGGCTAGGGCTAGGGCTAGGGCTGTGGCTAGGCCTGGGGATGGGGCTGGGGCTGGGGCTGGTTCTGGGGCTGGGACTGGGGCTGGGGCTGGGGCTGGGGCTGCACCTGGGGCCTTAGAAATTGTGTCAAGGCCTTAGTTACCACATTGTCAGGGGAAGGCCTAGGAGGATCGCAAGGGCCTCTATACGATCAGCATAAGGGGCTGGGAATGGGGCTGGGGTTGGGGCTGGGGTTGGGGCTAGAGCTGGGACTGCAGCTGCGGCTAGGGCTAGGGCTGGGGCTGGGGCTGGGGCTGGGTTTAGGGCTGGGTCTGGGGCTAGTGCTGTGGCTGGGGCTGGGACTGCGGCTAGGGCTGGGGCTAGGGCTAGGGCTGGGGCTAGGGCTAGGGCTGGTGCTGGGGCTGGGGCTAGGTTTAGAGCTAGGGCCTTTGTTAGGAATAGGTTCAAAGCCTTACTTAAGGACTGTGTCAGGGCAAGGCCTAGGAGGAGCATAAAGGCCTCTATAGGATCAGCATCAGGGTCTGGGGCTGCGGCTGGGGCTGGACCTGGGGCCTTAGTTAGAAATAGTGTCAAGGCCTTAGTTACCACTTTGTCAGGAGAAGGCCTAGGAGGATCATAGGGCCTCTATAGGATCAGCATCAGGGGCTAGGGCTGGGGCTGGGGCTGGGGCTGGGGCTGGGGCTGGGGCTAGGGCTGGGCCTGGGGCTTGGGCTCGGGCTGGGGCTGGGGCTAGGGATGGGGCTGGGACTGTGGCTAGAGCTGTGGCTGTGGCGGGGGCTGGGGCTTGGGCTCGGGCTGGGGCTGGGGCTAGTGCTGTGGCTAGGGCTACGCCTGGGGCTGGGGCTTGGGCTGGGGCTTGGGCTGGGGTTGGGGCTAGGGCTGGGACTGCGGCTGCGGCTAGGGCTAGGGTTGGGGCTGAGGCTGGGGCTCGGGCTGGGGCTTCGGCTAGGGCTGGCTCTGGGGCTGGGGCTGGGCCTGGGACACGGGCTGGTACTGCGTCTAGGGCTAGGGCTGGGGCTAGGGCTGGAGCTGGGGCTGGTGCCGGGGTTGGGGCTAGGGCTGGGACTGCAGCTGCGGCTAGGGCTAGGCCTGGGGCTGGGGCTACGGCTGGGGCTACGGCTGGGTCTACAGCTGGGGCTGGGGCTGGGGCTAGGGCTGGGTCTGGGACTGGGGCTAGGGCTGAGGCTAGGGCTGGGGCTGGGGCTAGTGCTGGGGCTGGGGCTGGGGCTGGGGCTGGGGTTGGGGCTAGTGCTGGGACTACGGCTATGGCTAGGCCTGGTGCTGGGGCTGGGGCTACGGCTGGGGCTACGGCTGGGGCTGGGTCTGGGACTGGGGCTAGGGCTGAGGCTAGGGCTGGGGCTGGGGCTAGGGCTGGGGTTGGGACTGGGGCTAGGGCTAGGGCTGAGGCTAGGGCTGGGGCTGGGGCTGGGGCTGGGGTTGGGGCTAGTGCTGGGACTACGGCTATGGCTAGGCCTGGTGCTGGGGCCGGGGCTACGGCTGGGGCTACGGCTGGGGCTGGGTCTGGGACTGGGGCTAGGGCTGAGGCTAGGGCTGAGGCTAGGGCTAGGGCTGGGGCCGGGGCTTGGCCTCGGCCTGGGGCTGGGGCTAGGGATGGAGCTGGGGCTGGGTCTGGTGCTAGTGCTGTGGCTGGGGCTGGGTCTGGGGCTGCGGCTGGGGCTGGACCTGGGGCCTTAGTTAGAAATAGTGTCAAGGCCTTAGTTACCACATTGTCAGGGGAAGGCCTAGGAGGATCATAAGGGCCTCTATACGATCAGCATCAGGAGCTGGGGCTGGTGCTAGGGCTGAGGTTGGGGCTATGGCTGGAGCTGGGGCTAAGGGTCGGGCTAGGGCTGGGGCCTTAGTTAGTGTCACTGTCAAGTCCTTAGTTAGGTTTAGCATCAGAGCTTTTGTTAGGTATAATGACAGGGCCTGAGTTAGTAGTAGTGTCAAGGCCTGAGTTAAGGACAGTGTCAGGGCAAGGCCTAGGAGGAGCATAAGGGCCTCTGTAGGATCAGCATCAGGGGATGGGGTTCGGCCTGGGGCTGGGGCTAGGACTGGGGCTGTGGCTAGGGCTAGGGCTGGGGCTGGGGCTTGGGCTGGGCCTGCGGCTAGGGCTAGGACTACGCCGTTAGTTAGGAATAATGTGAAGGCCTTAGTTAGGGTCACAGTCAGGGCCTTACTTAGGGTTAGCGTCAGATCTTACGTTAGGTATAATGTCAGGGCATGAGTTAGAAGTAGTGTCAGGGCCTTAGTGAGGGACAGTATCAGGGCCTTGGTTAGGACGAGCGTCAGAGCTTTTTTTATGTATAATGGCAGGGCCAGATTTAGGAGGACATCCAGTCCCTTAGACAGGGACACTGTCAGGGCCTTAGTTAGGGACAGTATCACAGCCTGAGTTATTAGTAGCGTCAAGGCCTGAGTTAAGGACAGTGTCAGGGCAAGGCCTAGGAGCTTCATAACGGCCTCTGTAGGATAAGCATCTGGGGCTGGAGCTGGTTCTGGGGCTGGGACTCGGGCTAGGCCTGGGGCTGTAGCTGAGAAATTCAGTCATGGTTCCAGAAAAAGAAAACTGGATCAGGATGGAAAAAGACATTTTCATACCGTTCGGACAGTAGGTGAAGGTTGAAGTGGGGCTGAGTATTAAATTATAATGTGGACATCAGGATTTCTTCATTTAGGGGTTATGTGCTGGTGCCTTGGGCAAAACGCACTGAGCATTTTGTGTCAAGTGGCAAATGTGAGTACTTTTTGACATTATTGCAACTTTTCTGTACATTTTAAATTACTGGAAAGTAAATTACTTTTCTAGACAACCATGTCAGTATCATGCCAGAAAATCAGAGAAGACAGACATCAAATTTTTCTTATAGAGGCCAAGACTTACCCAGACCACGTTCAGCCAAAGTTGTGATACTTATTTCCCTTGTAGGAGTCCGCACGGTATTAAGAGGCACCGTGGGAAGAGTGTATTAGTAGCTACCATGTCGTGGGTCCTGTGGATCACCTGGGGGGCAGTAGAAACGGTGAGATTTTAGTCTTGCAATTTTTCACATGACTTCAAAAAATATGTTAAAAAATAAATTCAGTAAAGTTGCAATATATGCACTCAATATACACAAATCAGTTTCGTTTCTATACACTAATAATGAACCACCAGCAAGAAACATTAAGAAAACGATCCCATTTACAATTCCATCCAAAAGAACGAACTATTTAGCAATAAATTTAACCAAGGACACGAAAGACCTATACTCAGAAAACTATAAAGCACTGGTAAAGAAACTGAAGACACAATAGAAAACAATATTCCACGCTCATGCGTCAGAAAAATTACTATTATTAAAATGTTTGGGAGAGGGGGAAGATGGCGGAAGAGTAAGACACGCAGATCACCTTCCTCTCCACAGATACATCAGAAATACAGCTACACGGGGAACCACCCCTACAGAACACCTACTGAACGCTGGCCGAAGACCTCAGACCTCCCAAAAGGCAAGAAACTCCCCACGGGGCTTCCCTGGTGGCGCAGTGGTTCAGAGTCCGCCTGCCGATGCAGGGGACACGGGTTCGTGCCCCGGGCCGGGAAGATCCCACATGCCGCGGAGCGGCTAGGCCCGTGAGCCATGGCCGCTGAGCCTGCGCGTCCGGAGCCTGTGCTCCACAACGGGAGAGGCCACAACAGTGAGAGGCCCGTGTACCGAAAGAAAAAAAAAAAGAAAAGAAAAGAAACTCCCCACGTACCTGGGTAGGGCAAAAGAATACAGAATAAACAGAGACAAAAGGATAGGGCCGGGACCTGCACCCGTGGGAGGGAGCCGTGAAGGAGAAACGGTTTCCACACACTAGGAGCCCCTTCGCGGGCGGAGACTGCGGGTGGCGGAGGGGAAAAGCTTCGGAGCCGCGGAGGAGACCGCAGCCACAGGGGTACGGAGGGCAAAGCAGAGAGATTCCCGCACAGAGGACCGGTGCCGACCGCCACCCACCAGCCCGAGAGGCTTGTCTCCTCACCCGCCGGGGCGGGCGGGGCTGGGAGCTGAGGCTCGGGCTTCAGTCAGAGCGCTGGCGGCGTGAACACAGCCTGAAGGGGGTTAGTGCGCCACGGCTGGCCGGGAGGGAGTCCGGGGAACAGTCTGGACCTGCCGAAGAGGCAGGAGACTTTTCCTTCCCTCTTTGTTTCCTGGTGCGTGAGGAGAGGGGATTCAGAGCGCTGCTTAAAGGAGCTCCAGAGACGGGCGCGAGGCGCGGCTCAAAGCGCGGACCCCAGAGACGGGCGTGGGACGCTGGGGCTGCTGCTGCCGCCACCAAGAAGCCCCTGTGCGAGCGCAGGTCACTCTCCACACCTCCCCTCCCGGGAGCCTGTGCTGCCCGCCACCGCCACGGTCCCCGGCTCCACAGACAACGTCCCCGGGAGAACGCACGGGCGCGCCTCGTGCTGACGCAACGTCACGCCGGCCTCCGCCGACGCACGCTCGCCCCGCCTCCGTGCCCCTCCCTCCCCCGCGGCCTGAGGGAGCCAGAGCGCCCGAATCAGCGGCTCCTTTAACCCCGTCCTGTCTGAGCGAAGAACAGACGTCCTCCGGCGACCTACACGCAGAGGCGGGGCCGAATCCAAAGCTGAGCCCCGGGAGCTGTGCGAACAGAGAAGAGAAAGGGGAATCTCTCCCAGCAGCCTCAGAAGCAGCGGATTAAAGCTCCGCAATCAACTTGATGTACCCTGCGTCTGTGGAATACCTGAAGAGACAACGAATCATCCCAAATTGAGGAGGTGGACTTTGAGAGCAAGATTTATGATTTTTTTCCCCTTTCCCTCTTTTTGTGAGTGTGTACGTGTATGCTTCTGTGTGAGATTTTGTCTGTATACCTTTGCTTTCACCATTTGTCCTAGGGTTCTATCCGCCCGTTTTTGGGGGGTTTTGTTTTTCTTACTTAAAAAAGTTTTTTCTTAATAATTCTTTACTTTAATAACTTTATTTTATTTGACCTTACTTTATTTTCTTTTATCCTCTTTCTTTCTTTCTTTCTTTCTACTTTTTCTCCCTTTTATTCTGAGCCGTGTGGATGAAAGGCTCTTGGTGCTGCAGCCGGGAGTCAGTGCTGTGCCTCTGAGGTGGGAGAGCCAACTTCAGGACACGGGTCCAAAAGAGACCTCCGAGCTCCACGTAATATCCAACGGCGAAAATCTCCCAGAGATCTCCATCTCAACACCAACACCCAGCTTATCTCCATGACCAGCAAGCTACAGTGCTGGACTCCCTATGCCAAACAACTAGCAAGACAGGAACACAACCCCACCCATTAGCAGAGAGGCTGCCTAAAATCATAATAAGTCCAAGACACCCCAAAACACACCACCAGACGTGGACCTGCCCACCAGAAAGACAAGATCCAGCCTCATCCACCAGAACACAGGCACCCTCCACCAGGAAGCCTACACAACCCACTGAACCAACTTTAGCCACTGGGGACAGACACCAAAAACGACGGGAACTACGAACCTGCAGCCTGCAAAAAGGAGACCCCCAAACACAGTAAGAGAAGCAAAATGAGAAGACAGAAAAACACACAGCAGATGAAGGAGCAAGATGAAAACCCACCAGACCTAACAAATGAAGAGGAAATAGGCAGTCTCCCTGAAAAAGAATTCAGAATAATGATAGTAAAGATGATCCAAAATCTTGGAAATGGAATAGACAAAATGCAAGAAACATTTAACAAGGACCTAGAAGAACTAAAGATGAAACAAGCAACGATGAACAACACAATAAAAGAAATTAAAAATACTCTAGAAGGGATCAATAGCAGAATAACTGAGGCAGAAGAATGGATAAGTGACCTGGAAGATAAAATAGTGGAAATAACTACTGCAGAGCAGAATAGAGAAAAAAGAATGAAAAGAACTGAGGACAGTCTCAGAGACCTCTGGGACAACATTAAAAGCACCAACATTTGAATTATAGGGGTTCCAGAAGAAGAAGAGAAAAGGAAAGGGACTGAGAAAATATTTGAAGAGATTATAGTTGAAAACTTCCCTAATATGGGAAAGGAAATAGTTAATCAAGTCCAGGAAGCACAGAGAGTACCATACAGGATAAATCCAAGGAGAAACATGCCAAGACACATATTAATCAAACTGTCAAAAATTAAATGCAAAGAAAACATATTAAAAGCAGCAAGGGAAAAACAACAAATAACACACAAGGGAATCCCCATAAGGTTAACAGCTGATCTTTCAGCAGAAACTCTGCAAGCCAGAAGCGACTGGCAGGACATACTTAAAGTGATGAAGGAGAACAACCTACAACCAAGATTACTCTACCCAGCAAGGATCTCATTCAGATTGGATGGAGAAATTAAAACCTTCACAGACAAGCAAAAACTGAGAGAGTTCAGCACCACCAAACCAGCCTTACAACAAATGCTAAAGGATCTTCTCTAGGCAAGAAACACAAGAGAAGGAAAAGACCTATAATAACAGACCCATGCACATATGGTCACCTTATCTTTGATAAAGTGGCAGGAATGTACAGTGGAGAAAGGACAGCCTCTTCGATAAGTGATGCTGGGAAAACTGGACAGGTACATGTAAAAGTAGGAGATTAGATCACTCCCTAACACCATACACAAAAATAAGCTCAAAATGGGCTAAAGACCTAAATGTAAGGTCAGAAACTATCAAACTCTTAGAGGAAAACATAGGCAGAACACTCTATGACATAAATCACATCAAGATCCTTTCTGACCCACCTCCTAGAGAAATGGAAATAAAAACAAAAATAAACACATGGGACCTAATGAAACTTCAAAGCTTTTGCACAGCAAAGGAAACCATAAACAAGATGAAAAGACAACCCTCAGAATGGGAGAAAATATTTGCAAATGAAGCCACTGACAAAGGATTAATCTCCAAAATTTACATGTAGCTCGTGCAGCTCAATAACAAAAAAACAAACAAACCAATCCAAAAATGGGCAGAAGACCTAGACATTTCTCCAAAGAAGATATACAGACTGCCAACAAACACATGAAAGAATGGTCAACATCATTAATCATTAGAGAAATGCAAATCAAAACTAGAATGAGATATCACCTCACACCAGTCAGAATGGCCATCATCAAGAAATCTAGAAACAGTAAATGCTGCAGAGGATGTGGAGAAAAGGGAACACTCTTGCACTGCTGGTGGGAATGTGAATTGGCACAGCCACTATGGCGAACAGTATGGAGGTTCCTTAAAAAACTACAAATAGAACTACCATATGACCCAGCAATCCAACTACTGGGCATATACCCTGAGAAAACCATAATTCAAAAAGAGTCATGTACCAAAATGTTCAATGCAGCTCTATTTACAATAGCCAGGACATTAGGAAGCAACCTAAGTGTCCAACATCAGATGAATGGATAAAGAAGATGTGGCACATATATACAATGGAATATTACTCAGCCACAAAAAGAAACAAAATTGAGCTATTTGTAATGAGGTGGATGGACCTAGAGTGTGTCATACAGAGTGAAGTAAGTCAGAAAGAGAAAGACAAATACCGTATGCTGACACATATATATGGAATTTAAGAAAAAAATATCATGAAGAACCTAGGGTTAAGACAGGAATAAAGACACAGACCTACTAGAGAATGGACTTGAGGATATGGGGAGGGGGAAGGGTAAGCTGTGACAAAGTGAGAGAGTGGCTTGGACATATATACACTACCAAACGTAAAATAGATAGCTAGTGGGAAGCAGCCGCATAGCACAGGGAGATCAGCTTGGTGCTTTGTGACCACCTAGAGGTGTGGGATAGGGAGGGTGGGAGGGAGGGAGACGCAAGAGGGAAGAGATATGGGAATATATGTATATGTTTTACCGATTCACTTTGTTATAAAGCAGAAACTAACACACCATTGTAAAGCAATTATACTCCAATAAAGTTGTAAAAAAATGTTTATTCTACCTAAAGCCATCAACAACCAGTGCCTGGAAAACTAGACACCGGACTCCAAAGAACGACAGTGGTCACCATCTACACTGCATATAAAGCTAACTAAAAGCACACAGTATTCCACATTAAACTCTTTCTCTCCTGAGTCCCCTGAAGTTGCACCCCACCCAGCCAGCAGTCAGTTGCACAGGAAAATTCTCCACACTTGCTCATTTTTTCCTCTTGCAGAGTCTCCTCACCAGTGGCTCCTGAGAAAACCCAGCTCCTGTCAGTGTGGACAATGCCTCATGGTCCAGAAACTTAAGCCCTGACAGGAGACAAAGCTCCCGTCTGCTTGTCACAGAGCAAAGTCTGTGGGCAGGGTGCACCTGTGCCCCCAGGGTCAGACAGGTGGGTTTGGCGCCCCCTGTGGGACGTGAGAAAAGTGCCGGGAGTGCCGCACTCACAAACCCAGAGGCCTCATCCGGAAGGCAGTTCTGCTATATATACTAAGTTTGGAAATCCAAACTGAGATGGAGCCAAGTGTCTCAGTGTATGTTCTCAAAAATTGGTTAAGGAGCAATTAATTACAAACCATATATAATGAAATGAATGTAGACACAAACTTTACAACTTAAACCAAAATTCACTCAAAATTGCCCATAGACAAATTTAAATTACCAAACTATAAAAATCCTAGACAAAAAAAGATAATCTACATGACTTTAGGTCTGGTGACCTTATTCAGAAAACTGGAAGACAAACCACAAGCTGCAAGAGACTATTTCCAAAACACATATCTGATAAAGGATTTGTACTCAAATTATGCCAACAACGCCATTAAAATTTAGTAAAGATTGAAACACACAGCTGGCCCAAGAAGATAAACAGGCAGTAAATAAGCATACAAGAATATACTCAAGATGCTGGTGGAATGCATGTACAACCAACTTTGGAAGACAGTTTGGCAGTTTTTTCCAAATCTAAAAAGTCTCACCTTAGGATCCAAGAAGTGTACCTCTTTTATTTAGACAATTGCTTTGAAAAACTGTGTTCAAACCAAAACTAGCATCAAGTAATGCACAGCACCTCTATTCATAACGGCTAAAAACTTAAGATATCAGGATGTCCTTCTGTAGATGAATTCATAAGAAATTAGGGCACATACATGTCAAGGGGAGCAGAATACACCACCCCAAAATATGCCCATTTGACAAAAGGATTATTTTGGACTGGTTAATTTAAGAAACAGCAGACCCAGGAGAATCTTTCAAAACCAAGTAGATGGCTTCCCTGGTGGCACAGTGGTTGAGAGTCTGCCTGTCGATGCAGGGGACACGGGTTCGTGCCCTAGTCCGGGAAGATCCCACATGCCGCGGAGCGGCTGGGCCCATGAGCCATGGCCGCTGAGCCTGCACATCTGGAGCCTGTGCTCCGCAACGGGAGAGGCCACAACAGTGAGAGGCCCCCATACCGCAAAAAAATAAAGTAGAAAATGCCCTTTTAGGAGGTAAATTTCCATTTATTAAGGATATCTCCATTTGTAAGGGTATGTCCCTCTTTGGACCAGGAATTGAATGATGACTAAATATCAAGAAAAGCTTGTTGGGACTTCCCTGCTGGTCCAGTGGTTAAGACTCCACACTCCCAATGCAGGGTTCAATCCCTGGTCAGGGAACTAGATCCCACATGCTGCATTTAAGGGACCGCATGCCGCCACTAAAGATTACACAGGCCGCAACTAAGACCCAGTGCAGCCAAATAAATAAATGTTTAAAAAAAAAAACAAAGCTTGTCAATGAAATAGGCCTGGATGTAAATCTGTGTAACAACCATACCCTTGTTTACTGGGCTTTGACTAATAACATCCCTTAAATGGCTTCCTCCATTCCCTAACATCTTTCTTTTGTTCTCAGCAGAAGATAGCATTTAAGGTAATGGCTTGGGCCATTTCAGGGAGTGACTCAGTTTTCCTGGGTATCTTTCAAGTATACAGGAGGTACGCATGGTATATATTAAATTTCTGATTGTTTTCTCCAGTTCGTCTCTTTTTCATTACAAGGGAGATCTCAATAAAGAACATAGAAGTGTAGAGGGAAAATTATTTTTCCTCTCATATACATGCAGTGCAATAGTATTCAGAGATATAAAGGAATGGATTATCAACCCGTGCAAATATATATAGATAGATATAGATGCAACTAACACTTACATTGCTAAGTGAAAGAATCCAGTCTGAAGTGCTACACACTGTATGACCTCATTTATATGACATTCTAGAAAAGGTAAAACTGACACTGGTAAACAGTTTAAGGAATATGTGGTTGAAATAGTCCATATGATACTTTAGTGGTGAATACCTGTCACTATGCATTTGTCTACACCCACAGATTTTTACAACACAACAAGTAATTTACAATCTATTCAAACTTAGCTACTTAGGATATGGGAGTGTCAAAGACTGGAATACAGAATGTAACAAAGAATCTAACTGATTCAGAAATGTATGGAAGAACTCACTGTTGGTAGTGGGACAAATGGGCTGACCTAAGTTAACTTTGGAAATGTACAGAATCTGTAGGCCAAAGACAAAATGGGCCATACATACACAGTGGACTCTAAGTTCTTTCCCATGAGGGGTAGTGGCTAACAGTACTGAAACTACTATATCAGTAATCGAATGGAACAAGCACTGAATTTAATAAATGACAAATGGTGGAAGTCAGGTTTCTTACCACTGGAGTGGGATGTTACAGTCAAACAAAGGGAGAAGGTTACGATATCCATGTCATAACAAATCCGGTTGGAGACATCGGTATAAACTATCTTTAGCCTACACATAGTTCCACATGGAAATCTTTATAATTATGTGTATATGCATAGGCTGGGATACATGCATGTATTTCTATGTACTGTCAGCTGAGCATATTTAGCTCCCACATGTAAGTTTTTAATACCATTCTCTAATAAAGGAACAAGGGCTCTTTGAAGAAAGGGCTGATGCTAGGACTGAGACAGTAAATATATGAAGCAGCATAATCTTAAAATATCAGAAAGTAAAGAAGTACCCAAAATTTTAAAAACCCACAAAAGAAAAATTATGTAAAATGAAAACAGGAGCAAATGGAAAAAGCTCTCAACAGCCAAAGCAAGAATGAAGTAAGCAGTCTAATAATGTAGTGCTGGATTATAAACAAAAGTTTACAATAATCATTCACGTGTCCAAACTGGTAAAAATAAATTACATAGTTTTCGATGAATGGTGTTAAATAGAAATCTCCTATGCACAAAGCTTCTAAACAATTCATATAGACACTCAGCTGTAACCCCTCTCTCCTCAAGTGTGGCTTCTGCATTATGACTTCCTCCTAAATAAGACACACAGGATGGACATGGGAAAAAAATTAACCTGTGGGAAAACTTGACAAACACTACATCAGCTAGGTGACCAAAGTTAAGAATATAAGTGAGAAGTTTCCTTAAGAGCCTGTCCTCTTGATATATAGTGAAGAGGAAGCACTTCACCTCTGTGATCTGCTTTTACAAAGCCAACTCTAACCACGACAAAAACACCAAGCAAATCCCAGTGCCCGGCAGTCTATAAAATACCTGACCAGTCCTCCTCCACACTGTCAAGGTCATGGAAACAAGGAGAGTCTGAGCAACTGTCAAAGCCCAGAAGAGACTAAACAGACATGATGACCCCATGTCCTTTGAGACCCTGGAACAAGGAAAGGTATAACAAAGGGAACATGAATAGGGACTTCAGTTAATAGTAAAGTATCAGTATTTGTTCATTATTTGTCATGATTCTGTAGAAAATTAGACAGGAAAAAGTAAACGTCAAATAAGAGAAACCTACTGTAACAAACTGGAAACCTAGAGGAAAAGGGGGATTTCTTTGTAAAAACACATTACCAAAATGGTCCCTAAATTAAGGAAAACACAAAAAGGCCAATTAATCACTGAGGAACCTCTTCCTCTACTGGTTATCCTATCACTCTTCCAGGGTTTCCCTCTCCTGGGACAGGGAAGGAGCAGGGACAGAGATGTCTGGCAGCTCCCCTAGTATATGACCCCACCCAGTGTCTTCACCTCCTCCAGCCACGCCTACCCAGTGAGGACACCTGAGGAAGGATCAGGGATTATTGACTCAGATGTATCAACCAGAACTTTTTCTTTTCCCAGCGACTGGACACACTTACGGAAGTAAAATAAATTAGTATTTATTGTAAGGGTAGAAATACATTAACACTTGCAAGTGACAAGTTGAAGAATGGGTTTGGACCTGGCAGGTCCAGCGGCTCACACTGTCTCAGTGTGATCTTGCTTCTCTCCAAACCTTTGTCCCGCTCAGTGCCTTTGGGGGACCCCATTCACAGGCACAGGCTCTCTCACTGCCCTTGGGCCAACAACAGTTCTAGGCTGACAACCACTCACCATCCATTTTCCGAGAAAGAGTTTCTCCTTTTCTTGGATTCCAAAAAGTCATGGGTTTAAATGCCTTTGATCTGGCTTGGGTTGCATTCTCATCCTTGACCCAACACCAGAAGATGGAAAATGGGACTGGCTAGATGTGGGTTGTAAACCCTTCTTCGAGCTGGGTGGAACATGGGGTCATCCTTCTGCAACTGTTTGGACTGGAAGCAGGTGAGATGTAATTCCCAAAGGAAAACTGAGGCACTTGGGCCTGAGAACAGATGTTCACTGGGAGAAAGCAACAGATTCTAAGTCAATGACAGCTCACTGCACAGCACAGAATCTGACACAAAAGGAAGAAAGGGGTTCACTTAGGGTCAGGGGCTGCAGCTATGTATCCAGTGCTCTTACTGTCCCTCCCAAGACTGCAAGAAGTTCTTTCACTTGCTGAAAAGTCAGGATCATTGGTGGTGGCAAACTCAAGTCTCTTTCCTTGGGCCTCAGGTCCTCACATCTCAGAGCTGGCCCAGAACAGCCCATGTGCCCTCAGAAGACCCACAGACCTCATTCCTGCCCCTGAGAGGTGGAAGCCCGTGAGTTATGCCATCTCCCTGGCCATATTAACTACCCATCCCTGAAAAACAATACTGTTCCTTTTCCAGTTTCTTCTCTCTCCTTTTCTAAGGGAAGAAACCAAATGCTAGGGTGGTAAGGAAACTCTTGTGCGATGAAGTAACGGGAGGCTCAAGAATTATTCCATGCCATGGAACCCATAATTGGCAGGCTTCCAGAGGCCACATGGATGCATATGGCTCTCCAAGACAATGGCAGTGTCAGTGTAAACCTCCAACTGGGAGGTCCAGTTGCTCCCATATCTTTGATTCTTAATGAATATGCATGTCAAAAGTTTCTAACGACAGAAAGGACAAAGGATTGCAGGGTCATGGTCTGCTGTATGGGTGTTGTGTCAGGGACACACTCCAATGTTTAGAGGATTATTACTTCTCTTGGCAGCCTATGAGGCTGTGAGCGGGAGGCCTTTTTCTCAGCCACATGCATGTTGGTAGTTGAAACTTCTCAAAGGAATGTCTACACTGCCCAGGTAGCTCTTGAATTGCCCAGCATCATGGTCAGCTCTGTAACTGTACATGAGGGCCTGACAATGCCCAGGCTGGACTGAGCTAGAGGACCACAGATGCCTGCCTGGGTAGTCAGAGGTCAAAGGCTGTCCTGCCTGAGACTTGATCATCTATTCATGCCCACTCAGATGGAACAAAGGAGGCCTCCAGTGCCAGGAGGGCCCACCAGCCCTTAAGAAGGCAGCATCTGGGGTCTGGCAGGTCACTGCACCCAGTCCTGTATAAATCCACATGTGTCCACTGAGTGCCCTCCAGTCTGGGCTGTGCTGGAACCTGGGGCTGCCCAGGCAGAGTAGGGCCAGCATCACCCTTCCCAGGTAGGAGGGCAGAAGGAAACCATGCATGACTTCTGACACCCTCCCCAATCCTTAACAGAGGTTGAGTTGGATAAGAAACAGTCCGAGACAAGAACAGACATTTCATTCTTCTCTCAGAGCCCAGGACTGGGGGAAGGGAGGCCAGAAAAACAGTTATTGACCTCAGCTCCCTGACTCCTGTTTGACCCTGGGCAAGTCCTATCCATTCTGGAGGCTTCAGAGAGAAGGAGAGGGGAGGGCAATGAGGGCCAATTGTGCTTAAACCTAACTCTAACCTTCACCCTAAGAACCCTGACCTCTAACCGTAACCCCCTAACGGCCCTCGCCCCAGACCCCTGAACTCTAATCCCCGACCCTTTAACCACAACCCTCTACCAGGACTCTCCAACATGACCCATAACCCTAAACCGTGACCCCTGAACCCTCACACTGACTCAACCCCAGGCCTAAAGCCTGGCCTAGTGGGTACCGAGGGATGACTGTATGAACTCTCAAATAAACCAAGGAATTAAATCTTCCTGACCATGAATTTAGCAATGGTTTCTTAGATTTGACAGTAAAGCATAAGAAATGAAAGAAAAAAATAGATAAATTGGATTTCCTCAAAATTACAAACCTTTGTGCATCAAAAGAGGCTATCCAGAAAGGAAGAAGACAGCCCACAGAATGGAAGGCAATACTGGCACATTATATATCTGATAAGGCTCTTTACCTAGAATATACCCAGGACTTTTCCAACTCATCAACAAAAAGACAAACAATAAAATTTTTGAAACAGACAAATGGCTGCATGGACTGCTCTCCAGGCAAGACATACAAACGGTCAACAAGGACATGGAAAGATGTCAAACGTCAGTAGTCATGATGAAAATGCAAATGAAAGCCACAGTGTGATGCCCCTTCACACACTAGAACAAAAATAAACTTTAAAATCAATTTTAAAATATATAAATAAAAATAACAAAGGTTGGCAACAATGTAGAGAAATTGGAATCCTTAAACGTTACTTATGGAGATGTACAATGGTGCAGTCTATGTGTACAAAACTTTAGCATTTACTCAAAAATATAAAATATAATTACCATGTGGTTCAACAACTCCACTCCTAGATATATACCAAAAAAAATGGAAAACAGGCGTTCAAACAAAAACTTGTACACCAATTATTCATAGCAGCACTGTTCACAATAGCCCAGGGTAGAAAAGATTTAAATGTCCATCAGCAGGTAAACGGATAAGCAAAATAAGGTAGATTCATAAGCTACATTATTCTGTCATATAAAGGAATAAAGTAAAATTAAACAGCCGCTGTGGAAAACTGTATGGTGGCTCCTGAAAAACATGGAAAATGTGTGATCCCTTGATTCCACTCCAGGGTGTACACCCAGAATATTAGAAAGCAAGGACTGGAACAGACATTTGTACCCCATATTCATAGCAACGTTATTCACAATAGCCAAAAGGTGGAAGCAACACAACACATCCTTCAACAGATGAATGGACAAGTACAGTGTAGTATGTACACAATGGAATATGATTCAACCTTTAAAACTAAGGTAATTCTCACACATGCTACAATGTGGATGAACCTTGAAGTCATTATGCTAAGTGAAACCAGCCAGACACAAAAAAGGACAAACGTTCTATGATTCCACTAGTATGGGGTATCCAGATAAGTCAAACTCAAAGACAAAGTAGAATAAGGTTGCCAGGGGTTGAGATGAGTTCGTGTTTAATGGCTACGGTTTCACATGGGGAAAATGAAGTTCTGGAGATGGATGGTGAGGATATTTTTACAACAATGTGAATGTAGTTAATGCCATAGAACTGTATACTTACAAATGGTTTAAATGGGGCTTCCTTCGTGGCACAGTGGTTAAGAATCCGCCTGCCAATGCAGGGGACACGGGTTCAAGCGCTGGTCCTGGAAGATCCTGCATGCCGCAGAGCAACTAAGCCTGCGAGCCACAGCTACTGAGCCCTCGTGCTACAACTACTGAAACCCGTGCGCTTAGAGCCCATGCTCCATAACAAGAGAAGCCACCGCAATGAGAAGCCTGCACACAGCAATGAAGAGTAGCCCCACTCGCCACAACTAAAGAAAGCCTGCGTGCAGCAACAAAGACCCAACACAGCCAAAAAATAAAAAATAATTTTTAAAAGCTTTAAAAAAATGGTTTAAATGGTAAATGTTATGTGTTTTTAATCACAATGGGAAAAAATGAATGAAATAATGATCAATGTTACAATGTGGATAAACACTGAAAACATCCTAAGTGAAAGAAGCCATACAGAAAAACCACCCAGATCATGCTCATCTTGTACACTTTAAATCCAGCAAGGTTTTTAAAGTGAGGAAAAGCCCCAGTGATGGTTCCAAGAAAGAAAACTGGATTCGAATGGAAAAATACATTTCCACAAATCTGGGGCAGCTGGTGAAAGTTGAAGTAAGTCTGTGGATAGGATTATAATGTGGAAACCATAATTATTCCTCATTATGGGGTTATGTGCTGGTTCCCTGGGATAGTGCCCCCCCCACTCTCACAGGGTAAACAAACTGGAGTATTTTGTGAATGTGGAGAACTTTATACTGCTATTTAAAGTTTTTTATACACTTGAAATTTACTAGAAAATAAAGTACTTATCAAAACAACCATGTCATACCAAGCCAGAAATACAGACATCAAACTCTGTTATAGAGGCCAAGCCCTACCCAGATCCAGTTCACCCACAGTGGTGATGCTAATCACCCTTGTAGGAGTCCACATACTACAAGAGGCACCATGGGAAGATTATATTGGGAACCACTATGTCTTGGGTGCTGTGGATGACCTGGATGTAGTTGAAACAGTGAGATTTCTGAATTCTAGCTTTCCACATTCAACCACCAAAAACTGTTACAACTAAAAAATGAATTCAGTAAAGCTACAGGATAAAAAAAAAGAAAAATCAATGCAAAAAAATCATTTGTGATCCTATACACTGTTAATGAACCATCAGAAGAAGAATTTTAAAAAAATTCCACTTACAGTTGCATCCAAAAAGATAACTAGGAGTAAATTTAACCAAGGATGTGAAGGACCTGCACACTGAAAACTGGAAGACACTGATAAAGGAAACTGAACAGACAAAAATAAATGGAAAGATACCCCGTGCTCATGGGTAAAAAGAATATTGTGGAAATATGCATTCTAAGGTGGGACTTCCCTGGCTGCCCAGGGGTTGGGATTCTGCGCGCCCACTGCAGGGGGCATGGGTTCGATCCCTCATTGGGGAACTAAGATCCCGCATCCTGCATGCCACATGGTGTGGCCCCAAATTTTTTTTAATTTAAAAAATATGCATCCTAGCCAAATTAATGTACACATTCAATGCAATCCCTACCAAAAGTCCAATGACATTTTCCATAGAAACAGAACAAACCATCTTAAGTTGTGTGTGGAACCACAAAGGACCCAGAAGAGCCAAAGGGACCCTGAGGCAGGAGAACGGGCTGGAGACATCTCCCTCCCTGACTTCACACTTCATTACAAAGCTACAGTCCCAAAAAAGTGTGGAATTGGCACAAAAACAGGCACACGGAGCAGAGAGCCCAGGAATCAACCTACAGGTATGTGGTCAGTTCCTTCACAAGAAAGGAGCCAAGAACATACACCAGGGAAAGGACAGTCCCCTCAATAAACGGTGCTGGGAAAACCAGACACCACACGCCAAAGAACAACACTGCACTCTGTCTACACCACACACAAAAGGGGCCAAAAACCCAGTTTTCCACATCAAGCCCTTCCTCTCCTGGGTCCTCTGAAGACAGACACCCTCAGCGGTCAGCCACGCACAGGTACCTTCTGCCCACTTTTCCTCACCTTCTCCCTCAGTGGCATCACCTCCCGGCAGGTCCTGAGGAGACCAGGCTCCTGTCAGCATGAACTGGACCCCACGGTGTCCCAAAGCTGAAGCCCCAGCGGGTCCTGAGGAGACCCGGCTTCCGTTAGTGTGGACTCGACCCCGGGTGGTCCTGAAGCCCAGCCGTCAGCATGGACTCGGCCCCGCATGTCCCAGAAGCCAAAGCCCCAGCGGGTCCTGAGGAGACGGGGCTCCTCTCAGCATGAACATGACAGCATGATCTGAACAGACGTCCCGCCGAAAAAGATACACAGAGAGTGAAAGTCATACAGAAACAAGCTCAACATCATACACCATTAGGGAATTACAAATTAAAATCATGAGATATCACAGCACACCTATTAGGACCGCTAAGCTCCAAAAATAGGACAATACCAATTGCTAGAGGGCGAGGAACAAAAGGAACTCTCCCTCATCGCTGGGGGGATGCATGTGCAGCCACTTTGTAAGACAATTTAGCAGTTTTTTCCAAAGCTAAACAAGTCTCACGTTGGGATCCAACAATCGTGTTTCCAGTATTTAGGCAACTGCTTTGAAAATCTATGTCCAAATGCAAACAAGGGTGCAATTATTCACAGCAGCACTTTCATAATGGCTAAAAACTTGAGGAAATCAGGATATCCTTCAAAAGATGAATGCATAAGCAAATTGGGGTACATCCATGTCAAGGCGAGTAGAATATGCCACCCCAAAATATGTCTCTCTGGCATAAGGATTATTGGCCTGCTTTAAAAAAAAAAAAAAAGGCTTCCCTGGTGGCTCAGTGGTTAATAGTCTGCCTGCCGATTCAGGGGACACAGATTCGAGCCCTGGTCCAGGAAGATCCCACATGCCACAGAGCAACTAAGCCTGTGAGCCACAACTACTGAGCCTGCGCTCTAGAGCCCGCGAGCCACAACTACTGAGCCCGTGTGCCACAACTACTGAGCCCATGTGCCACAGCTACTGAAGCCTGCACGCCTAGAGCCTGTGCTCCATGACAAGAAAAGCCACCACAATGAGCAGCCCGTGCACCGCAATGAAGAGTAGCCGCTGCTTGCCACAACCAGAGAAAAGCCTGCACGCAGCAACGAAGACCCAATGCAACCAAAAATAAAATAATAAATTTATTTTTTTTAAATCTCAGAAAACTGAGATTGCCGTATTATGAAGGACATTTACAATAGAGAAATCTCCATTTATAAGGGTATGTCCCTCTTTGCACCAAAAATAGGATAATTAAATCTTAAGTAACTCTTTTCAATGGAGAAGTCCTGACTTAAATGTGCAAACAGTCATACCCTTGTTTACTGAGCTTTGCATGATAACCTGCCATAAGTGGTCTTCCCCCGTTCCCCAGCATCTTTCTTCTGTTTTTAGCTGAAGACGGTATTTAAGGGGATGGTTATGGTCATTTCAGGGAGTGACTCAGTTTCCGTGGTATCCCCCCTGTATTCAGAAGGTATGCATGTTATTAAACTTCTGCTTTTCTCCTGGTAATCTGTCTTTTATTACAGGGGTAGGGGGGATGTCAACCAAGAACCTAGAAAAGTAGAGGGAAAATTGTTTTTCCTCCCATACACCTGCAGTGGAATACTACTCAGCAGAAAGGAATGCACCACCAACCTATGGAAAGACATGGATAAATCTTCAGTATATACTGCTAAGTGAAAGAATCCAGTCTGAGGAGGCTGCACACAGTATGACCCCACTGATGACATTCTGGGAAAGGCAAAGCTACATAGATGATAAGCAGATCATGGGGTGGGGGGTTTGAAGTGTTCCACGTGATACTCTAGGGTGGATACCTGTCACTATGCAGTTGTCTAAGCCCACAGATGTGCACAGCCCAAGGGGCCAATCATAATCTATTCAAATTTAGTTATTTAGGATGTAGGAGTGTTGCAGGATGGAATACATAATGTCACAGAATCTAACTGTGTTAGAAATATATGGAAACAACTCACTGTAGGGGATGGGGTAAAAGCTGCTGACCTAAGTTACCTTTGGAAATGAATGGAATCTGTAGACTAAAGGCAAAATGGACCGTATATAAACAGTGGGCTTTATTCTACGAAGTTCTTTCCAGGGTGTAGTAGCTAACAATTCTGAAACCTCTGCGCATGTAACCTGGAAAGGAGCAATGCACAGATAAATGGCAGATGGTGGGAGCCAGGCTCCTTGCTGTGGGAGCAGGAAGTTACAGATAAGCAAGGGGAGAGCCTCTGCCCTCGTAATCTTGGATCTGGGCTTCCTGGGAGGATGCTGACTGGCTGCGATGTTGACAGATCTTCACGCTGGGAAGACCCTGCAGACATAGGAACTTCACGCCCCATCTTTCCACCCATACCTGCCGGAAACACTCAGCCCTCCATAATCAGTCAATTGCAGCGTTTAAGACATTTTCACCCCCAGGCAGATAAAGGAGCATGAGGGTCTTGCTTACCACTAAGCTGTCCCAGAATCCAGGCCCTGGGGGTGGAGCCAGGATGAGGGTTCCTGGGCCTCTGAATCCAGGCCCTGGGGGTGGAGCCAGGTTGGGGGTTCCTGGGCCTCTGACCAGAAGGTGAGAGGAGGGAGGAAGACCGGTCCTGAGGACAGAGGTTCCCTCAAGTCTGTGAGCCCAGGAGCCCCAGTGGGGTTCATTCCCAGTGAGGACATGGGCAGGGCCTGCAGTGGTCCTGTGTTCCCCCTGGACCCCTTTGATGAAGCCATGGCAGCACTGGGCCCAGACGTCTCCTGGTGGTGTCTCAAACTCTGACACAGCGGTTTTACAAAGGAACAAGAGAATGGAGCTGAGCCCCTGACGGCCACTCCTTTCTGGCTCTGAGTTGCTTCCACCAGGACCGCAGTCACCTGCACGTAGTCTGCTGTGACCTACCTGCCCCCACTGGCCTTTCCTCTCCCTCCCTCTGATGATTCCCATGACATTTCCAGCCTGGACCCCTCCCCCAGGCCAGACGTCTCTGTCCAGCCACTGCACCCCCATCTCACCTTGGGGGCTAACAGGGCCCTCAGAGGACTGGGATCCCGCAGCTTCCCACACCCAGGAGCAGCCCCACCTTCCCAGGTTGCTGAGCCCAGGCACCGGGTGTAACCGAGCCGGACCCTACGGGGCCTTCCCAGGACAGAGCCCTCCCCCACGTCCTCTGCTGTAGGTCCTCTCTGAAGTACCCGGATAACAGTGTCTGATGCACGCTTCCTCCACCACCAAGTGGAAGAAATTAACTACTTGATGATCATGAACAGGTAGCCCCAGAGCTTCTGGGGCCTAAGAATTTATAATGTTAACCGCCTGTTACCTCACCATCAGCCAGAGAACTGTGCACCAGCTGATCACATACCCTGTGACCCCCCTCCTTCACTTGGCCTTTAAAACTGCTTTGCTGAAATCCTTCAGGGAGTTCGGGGTTTCAGAGCACAAGCCGCCTGGACTCCTTGTATTGGCACTTGTACAATTAGAGCTGCACTTTCCTTCACCACACCCGGGGTCAGTAGACTGGCTTTACTGCACTCGGGCAAGCGGACCCACGTTTTGCTCGGTAACACTGGGGTCTCCCAGGCTCCCACCTTCCTTGTGCGCCACTGACTGTCATCTGCTCCTCCAGAGTCTTGTTGCAGCAAAAATAGAAATGAAGTTTTCCTTCCCCTGAGAACAAGGAAAACAAAGGGAACAGCGAACAGGCTAGAGAAGAAACATAACCTGGCCTGAAAGAGTTCAGCACTCCTTGTTTTACTTTGTCACTCATTTGTAGTAACTAGATTTGTACTTTACAAAGCTAACCTCACTCCCTGACACTATGTAATTTACATTCGGCACCCATCACCCCTGACTCTGTGAGTTACATCCCCTGCCTCTCACTCCCTAACCTTATTATGTCCAGCACTTACATTCTATACGCCCCTCATAACAAGTCACCCTCTATAGTTTTTCATTTCAGAAACAAGGTCACCGGCCGATAAACCAGAGGCAAACGGATGCAATTACCAGACTGCTGGACCTCAATTACCGGGCAGCCTGACACAAACTATGACTGTTTTGAAACAATGCAAAGGAAAGGAGGAATGCAAGACCTTCACTACTTTGATCCTCATCCTATACCCCGGACTGCGAGAGCCCCACATATAAAATCTTCCCTGATTCTCAAGGAGGGGTGCCCAGTTCTTGAGGCGCTAGCCAGCTGTGTCTTCCCTTCTGCCTGGCAGAAAAATAAAGCCATCTCTCTCTTCCTCAGAAATCCCTGTCTCTGTATTTCTGCTCGGCCTCAGTGCACAGCGAAGCCGATATTTTGACAACAGTCTGTGGCCAGTTCCCACACTAATTCCCCTCTATGCCCACAGCCCTGGCCCAAGCCCAATCTTGTGCCTGGTTCCTCCATCAGGCCTGACAAAGCTCCCTGCCCCCACGGTGCGTCTCACATCCCACCCCAACGTGGTCTTTCTGAAGCATAAACGAGACTGTGACCCTCTCCCACCTGTAATCCCCCAAATGTTTCCCCACTTTTGCTAGGGTATCTGCTGGGGGAGACATCTGCCAAGGCCCTGAGGGTTCCCAGCATCCCCACTAGGCTGCTGGCTCCTGAGTTCCCTGACAATGAGCACCTCAGCAGGCCAGGAGACACGGCAGGAAACCCCAGAACTGCTCACCTCTGGAGGGGACTGGCAATGCCACTGCCTGATCAAAGAGAGCAGGGAAGGGTTCCCCAGCTGGGACACAAACTCTGCACGAGTGACCTCTCCTTGAGCCATTACATCACCTCGTGTGACTTGAGGGAAGGAAGGACCGAGGCACCCTTGGTTCCTAAGGAGAATGGTATAGGCTCAGTCACGTCCCCCCAAATCCACATGCTGAATCCCTAACCCCCAGGACCCCAGGATGTGGCTGTATTTGGAGATGGGATTTTTAAAGAGGTGATCAAGGTAAAAATGAGGTCACTAGGCTGGATCCTAATCCAATAGGATTGATGTCCTACAAGAAGAGATTAGGACACAGATAGGCACATGGGGAGACCATGTGAGGACCTGGGGAGAAGATGGCTGTCTAAGCACCAAGTAGAGAGGCCTCAGGAGAAATCAGCCTGCAGACACCTTGATCTCAGCATCCAGGACTGGGAGATAGGTCTGTTATTCAAGCGGCCCAGTCTGTGGTATTTGTTATGGTGGTCCTGAACAGACTCACACACAGGGTAACTCAGGGCTCAGACTGGACAGAGCCCACTCTCCATCCCCCTGTATGTGAGTTACAGGATCCTCAGGACCTGAGGAGGGGGTCCCTGAGGGGAGGCATGAGATAGAAGATGCTAGGCATTAACATGACTGCATTCATGTTAAACGTGCCTGAAGTCCATTCACACGAGATGGTTTTGTCCTGTATGTATGCCCACATCAGCACCTTCAGTCTGAACTGCAGATCTTTGGTTTCACCAGCTCCACTGAGAGCATTAGCTTCACCTGCTGTGGACCGTCTCCTATAGGATTTCCAGAACCACAAAGCATCGAAGCTTCACAGGCCCCAGAGTCTGTGCGCTAGCGTCCAGGTAACCCTCACAGGAGAGTCGTGCAGCTGCCCGTGAGAAACCATTTCCCTTTTTCCTGTTCACAGCTACCCTGCACCTCCCAGCCTTCCCACCCCTTACAGCTGGGGCACAGTGTCTCGTGTTACCAAGGGGAAGGGGTGGAGGTGGTGAGGGCCTTGACCAGCCTGCATCCTAGGACGGAGGGCATGATGCCCACCTGGTCATCCCACCCTGCTGGTTGGAGCCCTCACCTGGAAGCAGGGAGGAGAAACAAGGGGGACAGAGCCTGGGACCTGACACCCACCTGCCCTGGACTCTCACAAGAAGGGGACAGAGACATCTTGAGCTCCAGCCCAGTTTTGGGAGACACTTTGTTCCAGCAACAAACTTTTGCCTTAAAAGCCAAGGTAGGGGCTTCCCTGGTGGCGCAGTGGTTGAGAGTCCGCCTGCCGATGCAGGGGACATGGGTTCGTGCCCCGGTCTGGGAAGATCCCACATGCGCGGAGCTGCTGGGCCCGTGAGCCATGGCCGCTGAGCCTGCGCGTCCGGAGCCTGTGCTCCTCAATGGGAGAGGCCGCAACAGTGAGAGGCCCGTGTACGGCAAAAAAAAAAAAAAAAAAAAAGCCAAGGTGCTTTACAAACTCCTCCCCAGGTGTCATAGAAAGTCAGGCTTAATCTCATCACACTTTTCTCAAACCCCGGCTCACACTGAGACCACCTCTCAGGTGATGGTGCTTAAAAGCAGCCCCTTTAAAAGATCCCTGGAGTTCAGCTCTCCCGGCCCTGCCTTCAGTTTAAGGGAGAAGTTTCCTTGACAACCTTAACAAACCTGCTCAGTTTCCTTGACAACCAAGCTTTGCAATTTCCCAAACTCTTCTCCTTCAAACATTCCTATTCTAGGCTTGATGAGCCTAAAATGACAGTGCTGTCATCATGTGCCAGAGAGTGACTCCTCCAAGCCCGTAGTTATTGGTTACATGATGCTATTGATGATGAAACCCCAGAAGAGCCAGCTTTGCAGTATAACCACTTCTGGACTCGGCACTGGGTCCCTTTCCACGGACAGAGTGGAGTGGCTGTTTCCACGGGCCCCGTGGTGGAAGAGCTCACCTAATGAAGCCGGGACTTCATCCTTTCCAGGTGATTCCAGGGTCCTCACTCTGCCCAGACCCCACCCACATGGCTGCTGCCTATGCCAGTCTATACGGGACCTTGGTTACCTCCTAAAATGAGGGTTATTTTATACACAGGTAATGGGTTGAATGCTGGCCCCAAAAGATGTGCCCCCCAGAACACGTGAACAGGACCATATCTGGGAAAAGCGTCTTAGTATATGTAGTGAAGGATCTCGAGGTGAGGTCATCTTGGGTTAGGGTGGCTCTCAATCCAATTGAGAGAGTCCCTATGAGAGACAACAGAGGAGAGACACAGACATAGAGGAGAAGCCACGTGAAGACAGAGGCAGAGACGGGAGGGACGCAGCCGTAAGCCTAGGGACGCCTGGAGCCCCCCAAATCTGGAAAAGGCAGGAAGAACCCTATCCTAGAGCCTTTGGAGAGACTTCCGTCCTTCAACACCTTGATCTCAGATGTCTGGTCTCCAGGACTGGGGGAGGATGAACTCCTGTTGTCTTAAACCACCCAGCTTGTGGTCATTTGTTACAGAAGCCACAGAACGGTCACACAGACCCTGCTCTGTAGGATCCTGGAAGTGCGGGTCTCATTAAAGGCCGACAGAGACTGGATTGCAGAACCCTTAGAGTCAGCACTGGGCCCCAGAAATCCTAAAGCAGTGGTTGGACACCAGAATGTTGAGGGGTCAGTCGGAAGCCCATCCCTAAGGGTGCCGGCTGCACACGGCCTCCCCAGGTTTTTACGACTGTACATGCTGGGGATAAGTATTTCCATCCTGATTCAGGACCTCTGATGTCACCGTTCACGTTACTAATTAAGAACCCACTAGTTACACAGAGGAAAACCCTATCAGGGCACTTGCTCCAGTGGTAAACAATTCTGAAGTTGGTCAGAGTTGGGGAATCGTCTCCCATGCAGCCAGCAGCCCCCCCGCAAGGAGCGTCCTCATTGCAAAGCTGGGGGACCGTGCCGAGGCGTCTGTGAGTAAACGTGAGCTGAGCCCCAGGCCAGCTAAAGCTGAACTGTTCCCACCCTTCCCAGGTAAAACACCTGAATACGTACAAGGACTTGAAAGCCTAGAGGAAGGGCCGTGGAGCCACACCAGCGACAGCACGCAGGCCGACTTGGTGCCTGCAGGCCAGCCAGGATGGTCCTGGCCCCGGGCGCTCTTCTGGAAGCTTTCCATTTCCCTGCCTGAGATACCCCTCCTGTCCTGGCCCCCACTGCTTTTTTCCTTCCTCACCTCTGCCCAGGGAGAAATTCCAACGGAAGGTATGGGTGACACATCCTCTTCTTTAGCAGGTGGCAGCCCAGCAACTCCTGAAGAAAGTCCAGCAGAGCCCCACTCACACCGGGCCACCCACAAAGCCATGGCCCCTCACTCCCTCCCAGCAGCGCAGCCCCGACACTGCTGACGGGGCAGAGACTATGGTGTCAGGCACAGCTGCAGGGGCTCTTGCTGCCTGGAGCGGTGTTTATATTGACCTCAACCCAGGCACACCTGGGGAGGGCTGGCAGGAAGGGTCAGGCTGCCCAGGTCAGCCAATCCTTGCCCATCAGGGGCTCAGAGTTGCAGAAAATGGGCCTTGCTGCACCGGCCAGGTCCAAGGAACAGGTGTAGGGTCCTGAGGGTCAGGATAGACAAGGGGCTGCAGCTCTGCTTGTTTTCTAATCATTTTATCTGGCCCATGAGTGGGAGACAACTTCAAGAAGACCGTATCCTAATGAGAGGAACCCAGGAGTCAGGGAGAGGAGGGGTGGTGGGTGGAGACAGAGGCCTGGTGCCCCGGCTGCAGTGGAAGCCTCTGGAAGACCCAGTGGAAGGAGGCCACCCAGAGTGATGCCCAGGGTCACAGACCTGTCGGAGCTGCTGTTTGTTAGTTCAGGTCCTGCTCTGAGGTGCTCAGGGTCAGTTCTGACGGACAGGTGGGCTGGGGGTGCTCTGCAGTGAGGGCTACGTGCACGGTTCCTGAGTGCCCAGACTCGCTGGGTGCCTGCCCAGGTGAGCTCCATACCCGGGGAGGGGCCTGACCATGAGAGCCCCATGGGCTGCTGGGTACCTGCTCAGGTGAGCTCCATATCCTGGGAGGGGCCTGACCACGAGAGCCCCATGGGCTGCTGGGTACCTGTCCAGGTGAGCTCCATATCCTGGGCGGGGGCCTGACCACGAGGGCCCCGGGGGCTGCTGGGTACCTGCTCAGGTGAGCTCCATATCCTGGGAGGGGCCTGAGCATGAGAGCCCCGTGGGCTGCTGGGTACCTGTCCAGGTGAGCTCCATATCCTGGGAGGGGGCCTGACCAAGGGCCCCAGGGGCTGCTGGGTGCCGGCCCAGGTGAGCCCCATATCCTGGGAGGGGCCTGACCATGAGAGCCCCGGGGGCTGCTGGGTACCTGCTCAGGTGAGCTCCATATCCTGGGAGGGGCCTGACCACGAGGGCCCCGTGTGCTGGGAGGGGGGGCATGTATGAGCGTCCTCTCTGTGCAGCCAGCACAGAGTTGCTTAGCAACTTCCCTGTGGGCAGTGCTGGGATGAAATGAAAACCACGAGATGCCACAGACCCCCTGAAACCCTGTCCATCTAGAGTGATGAGGTCAGTAGGTGGGTGCTGGCCACTGTGCTGCATAAGGGAGGCCCCATGGGTACCTCTTGTGTCTTCCACCTGACACCATGGAGGCCTCCCCAGGACAGAGCAGACAGCCTGCCTGGGGCAGGTGGGAGCCTCTGGTGACCCTGCAGGGGACATGAGAGGGATGGACCAGGCAGGAGGGGGTGGGAGCCCAGGCAGAGCCATGGGGCTCGGGGCCAAGGGGGTCTTTCTGGGTCTGATCTGGGAGTGGACAGGTGGTGAGTGTGATCCAGGAAATCTGCTCTGGTGACGTGAGGCTGAACCTGCTTCAGAGTGACAAGGCTTCCGGATGATCACAAAACAGGATAGTGAGACGGATCCTGTTAAAAGAAGGTAAGTGAATCCCCCCCAAGAGGATGCTCTGTGAGCTGGTCCCGGGAGGGGGGTGAAGGGAACAGGCGTGGAACCTGCGGGGAGTGGGCAGTCCCCCTGGGTGGGCGGCGGGTGCAGAGCCCACTCCGTGTCCCACATCTGTGCTTCCGGCTGGATTACTTGGCTTCTCGGAGCCTCAGCTTCCTGGTCTGCTCATGGGGTGATGGTAGCATGGACTGACTAGTAATTTGCTCAGAACAGGGTAGGAAGGGGTCTAGTGGAAATTCCACAGAACACCGTCAGTATAGGAATCGCAGGCCCTGTTTCCCGCAGGTCTGCCTTCAGGATCAGGAGAGAAAATCTGAGCAGACTTGCAGCAGAGCCTGGGGACAGGCTCTGTGTGGTGGGTCCCCCTGCTTCCTGAGTCTCGGAAGGAGCAGCTCCAGTGGGCAGTGGCATCTTCATCCCACACCTGGAAGCATCCAGACCTCAAGGCCCAGCAACCCCGAGCCCTGTGTCTGGGCCCCCAGGAGGCAGATGGGACAGGCTGGCCTCCTCCTCAGCCCTCTTCCTGCCCAGAACATTCGGGGTCCAGGCCGTCATTAGGGAGAAGCACGGATGGGGGTGTCCCATGTGGGAAGAGGACACGGAGCAGCTTGTGCACGTGGACGTCCACACCGGGAATGTGGGTCGGTGGGACGCAGGCACCGGGAGGGGCAGACGGTGGGCCTGAGGAAGCAGGGCTGGGCCGGGGGTCCTGGGGGTGTGTGTGTACGAGCTTTGCCTGTGCCGGGTCTGAGACTCCACGGGGCTTCCCTCCCCTGGTCACTGGGGAGGAGGGGCTGAGCAGCGCTGGTGGAGGGACCCCTCGCGTCCCCAGGCCCTGGCAGCCTCAGCCCTTCAGGCTCTGGGTCGGGGAGCCTGAGGAACGCAGGCCCAGCTGTGCCCACAGGGAGGCCTGGAGGGGTCGGGCGGGTGGTCTCGCCTGTGTGGAAGCCTCCAAGCCAGTGTCCAGTGGGAGCTCTCACCTGGCATGTGGGTTTCAGGTCCACAGCTCGGATCACCTTCTAGCCGCTTGGTTTGTTTTCTAGACACAGAGTCCTAATATCTCCTACGTCCCCTGCCCGTGAAAAGGCACGTCTCACCTGGCACCAGGTGCTGCCTCTGGTCCCCCCTGACGGGACGCCCAGCAGCCAGTGTCACCGCGTCACGACTGTCCGGGGGTGTCAGGCGTGGGGGGACGAGAGCAGACGGTCCAGCCCCACGAGGGGCCGTGCCGTCCACGGAGCCGGCGCTGTGGCTGTAGGTGTTCCCTGCCCCCACCCCGCGGGCAGAGACCACGCCCCCTTACAGACTGTTACCAAGTGACGTCACGTGGACCCTGCTCGGGGCCCCAGCCTGGCGAGGCACTCTGCCTCAGCGGGGGAGGTTTCCTTTGTCCACGTGGAGTCAAGTAGGTAAATAACAAAACCAAAGCCCAGACCACCACAGCACAGGCTCTATCCAGTGGCCAGAGAATGGAGAAGCGGGAACTAAGTTCACAGATCAACTTCTCGCCCTCCTGGAGAGAGTGGCTTAATTGTAAAGAGCGAAGACGAAGGGAGGAGGAGCGAGGCTAGTGATGGGATGAAGAGGCCTTCCGGGGAAGGGGCGGGGCTTTTCCCAAGGGGGCGGGGCACCACCTCCTTTGACCCATTTCTGGTCCTTCGTGTCCAGTCATGGCCGCCGGTGGGTGTATCACTTAATATGCCGATATAGTAAATTCAGCATGTGATGAGACACAGGGTCTGTTGGAGGTCACATTTGTTGCCATCTTCCTTCCAGCTGGTTCCATCTGTTTGTTTGTTTGTAGCGTCCTTTCTTATCTCTGGACCCCTTCACTTAAATACTTAGGTGAACTCCTGCTGAAGTTGGGGGGTGGAGGACAGCCCCGTGAAAGGTGGGTCCACGGGTTTTGAGCAGGGCCTGGAGCAGCTCTGACAACAAGAGGAGGCTGAGACGGGCAGTCAGTCTGACGCCCGCACTGGGGCCTGTGGTCGGCATGCGGAGGTGGTCAGCTGGGGCAGGTGTCAGGGAAGGTTCTCAGTGTTTACACAGAAGATGTGAACATGGGTCCAGATGCAGAGCTGCCTGCAGGTGCTGCTACAGAAACCCCTGATTCTTTCCTGAGAAAACTGGTGGGGGGCATTCAGGCAACAGGGCAAACTGCTTGCTCTGGAGGCTCTTGTGGGGAAGTGGGGACTTAGCAACAGGGGCTCAGCCTGCATAACCCCAGAAGCCCTCCCAGGACAGCCCCAGAACCGCTTCTGGAATGGCAAGCAGAAGTGGGTCTTCCACCTACTAGACGTGGAGGAGAGGGCTGGGGTCTGCAGGGCCGCCCTCACCTTCAGGGACTGGCTGGAGGCTCACAGGACTCGGCACATGCTTGTGGCTTGTGTCCTCACAGCTGAGATGGGTCAGAGCACACAGTAGGGATGCCCGGGAGGGAGGGCCCCTGCTCTGGTCACCTCATGACCCGTCATGCCCCCTCCTTCCCTCGAGGGTCTCTAGGGTGTCTCTTCCCCCAGCGACGCAGGGCAGAACCACGACAGTTACCCGCACCCCTGTGCCCCCAGGGAAGCTCATTAGAGGCTTGGCACCGGCTGGGGGCTGGTCACGTGGTGTGCTCTGCCCTCACCCTCCAAAATGCTGGTGCCCAGAAGGGGAGCCGGGGTCCAGCATGAGCCACATGGTTTGTGCAATAGCACAGGCGCAGGGGGCTGCCCCTAACGGGAGGTGGGAGGGTTTAGATCAGGCCCAGGAGCTGCTCACCAGCTGCATTAGCTTCCCGGGGCAGCTGTGACGAACGACCACAAACGGAGGCTCAGAGCAACAGAAACCTGTCCTCTCTCAGTCCTGGAGATCAGACGTCTGAGGTCAAGGTGTCCCAGGGCTGCGCTCCCTCTGGAGGCTCCAGGGGAGGGTCCTGCCTGCCTCTTCCAGCTTCTGGGGGCTCCAGGCGTCCCTGGGCTTGTGGCTGCATCCCTCCCGTCTCTGCCTCAATCTTCACGTGGTGTCTCCTGTGTGTCTGTGTCTCTCTGCTTGTCTCTTAGAAGGACATTGTCACTGATTCGGGGCCACCCGGATCCAGGATGACCTCACCTCCATATCCATAACTAATTATACCTGCAGAGACCATACTTCCAAATATGGTTCCATTCTCAGATTCTGGGGGGCATGACGTGGACATAACTCCTTGGGGGACCACCCCCATTCAACCCACTATAGCAGCCAGTTCCCCGATGCTAGCCGACCTTCCTCAGGACAGCATCAGGCTGGTGATGTTCTGTGTTTCCTCACGGAGTTGTCTCTTGTTTCCTGTGGTAACAGTGAGGTTGGGTCGGGGGCGCTGCCGGCTGACCTCCCGGTCATTCCCGGGGCCATGCTGACGTGTCCTTCCCGGGAGGGTGCGAGCACGGCCAGGGCTCCCTGGGAATACTCCACACTGACCGCTCGGTGGTCAGACACCTGCATGGCTGGACCGGTCCCCACACCTCTGCACCTTCTACCACATCCACAGCCTGGTGGACTCTGTGCGGGCCTGTGACCAGGAGGTGTGGACCGGCAGGCTCGGTGGGAGCCCTCCTGCCTGCCACGTGGCCTGCAGCCTACCACAGGCCCTCCAGTCCTGCCATGGACACCCCCATCCCGTGAACCCCCAAGAGGCCTTCTGGGAGGGGTGAGAACTTGGCCATGAAGAAGACAGGGCAGGCCCTAACTGCAGCAGGTGAAGGCAAGGACTGAGGGTGCTTGGCTATTTGTCCCCCAAAGACCCCAAATGTGGGCTCCGACTTGATGGGTCCACCTCCACCTGGGCTCACCTGGGGGGTCGCTGCAGGGAGAGCGCGTCCTTGGGTGATTTCCCAACTCTCCCCACATCAGCCTCACCCCCTGGGCCCCCCCAGCCCCATTAATAGTCTTTAAATAGTGTCTCTCACCCATCAGGCCTGCGTGGGAGATTTTCATATTGTGTGGGAGTCCAGCGACCAGCGCCCACGTGTCCTGGGTGTCTTGGGAGGGGAGGGAGCCTCGCTCTCACGGTCCTGTCCCAGTGCACCTGGGGGTGGGAGCAGCAGACCCAGGCTTTGTTCCAGCAGAAGCTCCCTTTCTGTGAACAGGTCTTCCCCCACTCCCATTATCCTCACTGGAGGCTCAGGAGGCCACAGCATCGGGGCACCTCCAGCACCAGGACCCCACCCTAGGGAATCTCTCAAGAGCAGGGACCAGGCCTGGAGGCAGAGGGGAGGAGGGAGCCGGCCTCTTCAGGATCCCCGGGGCTAGGATGCCTCCTACGCAGGAGGGCCTTGGACTCAGCTTAACTACCACCCAGGGTCTCCTACCCCTCCCCTGGTAGAGTGGCCCTTCAGATTCCAGAGCCCCAAGATCCTCCCCACCAACTTCTGCCCCCAACTGTAAAGTCAGGGACCCAGAGACCCCTCTCCGGCTTCTTTTTTCTTGGAGGCTCCCAGAATTCCCTGAAGCTGTTATACCCAGGGTTTATTATGGTGAAGGATGCAAGTTAAAATCAGCGAGGACAGGGGGGATGAGCAGGGTCCAGCCTCCTCGGCTGTGGCAGCCCAGGGAAGCCCACCTGAGTCCTGAAGTGCAGGGTTTATTGGGGTCTGTCACGTCAATGTGGGGACCGCCATGTGCCTGACCTTGGCCTCCAGCCCCCGGGAGCGACTCAGGAAGCCCCACCGTGTATCACGCCGTCAGCACAGACCAGCCTGGAGCGAGGCCCACGGAGCACGGATACTCCCGTCAGACTCAAGGTGACCTCTGGAGCCAGGACAGAGGCCCGGCCTCTCTGTGGGCAGGTGAACCCACACCACACGGGCCCTGGTGCAGTGCCCGTTCCGCGTGGTCAGCGTGGGTGCACGCGGGTCAGCCAGTGTCTGTGTCTCTCAGCCTGTGACCACAGGCCACACTGTCCTGCTCTGCTCACAAGAGCGAGGCCAATGGAGGGACGACGGGGGTGGGAACAAAGCCGGGTCATGGTCAGGCTGGGTGAGAAAGGGTCCAAGGAGCGAGAACCCGGCTGCCCTTGCCTGGTGAGCCGAGAACGGACGTCCGCCCTGTGGGCAGCCCCTCTCCCCACATCCCGAGGTAAGGCTGCCTTTCCTGCGCCCTGGGGCAGGGTCATGCCTGTGGATACAGCAGGATGCACAGCAGTGCACGCAGCAGGCCTGATGCCTGCCCTTGTCATGTACTTGGGGGCTTGGTGAGGGTGGAACATCCCACAGGACGTGGGCCGACCCCGGGGAGGAGGTAGGGGTGAAGCGTTTGGGAGCCTCTGGAGGGGATCCTCACCTGTCTGCACAGGTGGACTGAGGACATCGACCAAGGGTGGGAAGGCAGGGAGCCCAGTCCTGGGTCATCCCTGAGGCTGGACGAGGGGTGTGGAGCTGGGGGTGATGGTGGTGGGGACGAGGGGCTGATCACAGGACAGTGCGGAGATGGACCATCCGAGGCAGCGGGGAAGGTGAAGACTGTGTCCGACGGGAGGACGGAGAGACCAGCAGGTGGCGCTGCAGGCGCGGGTAGCAGGGCTGCTCCCAGCAGGGCAGCGCCAGAGCCCCGCATCGCTGGAAACCCCGCGGTGTCCGGACAGAACCCCAGAGGATGGGGCCCGGATGGGCGGGAAGAGTTTGGAAAAGTCACCTTATCTTCACATGTCCTGGGGGAGGGGTTCCCGCTCCAGCCTCTTTCCTTAGAGTCTCCCCACCTGGGGAGTCAGCACACTCAACAGCCGGTCGTGCACGGCTTGGAATTTGTCCGGAGGATGAAGGGGAAGGGGGGAAAGGAATGAAAAACAAGCTCTACGTGCTTGGACAGCACATGCCACTCTAATTTCCCATCAGGAAGAGGAATTTCCCAAAGGCTCAGGCCGCCCCTGTAACCAGAATGGGGCTTGAAGCAATCCTGCCACCTTGTAGCCGGTTTCAGAAACAAGTTGAAGACAGTTGCTCAGGGGCACTGCAATCCACCACGCCTGCAGGGTTGTAAATGACAACTATGGTGGAAAAATGTCTTGGGGTAAGTAATTGAAAAGGACTTGAAAACAAGGCAGAATTGCAGGAACCGGATTGCAAGAGGTAGATTGGACTCGCCGTTAAGGCACATGAAAGCTGCTCAATATTGCCTATGATTCAGTTGGCCAAAAAGGGCGTACAGGTGTAAATCCATACACCCTTGTGCCAACCAAACATGCGGGAAATACAAATCAACACTACAAAGATGTGTCACTTTGCCCCAGTCAGAATGGCCATCCTCACAAAGTGTAAAAACAAGAAATGGAGGAGAGGACGTGGAGAAAAGGGAACCTGCTACGCTGATGGCGGGAATGTCAATTGCTAACCGCCACGCTGGAGAAGGGTATGATATTTCCTAAAATTTCTAAAAAATACAGCTATAGGGACTTCTCTGGTGGTGCAATGGTTAAGAATCCAACTGCCAATGCAGAGGACACGGGTTCAAGCCCTGGTGCGGAAAGATAACACATGACGCGGAGCAACTAAGCCCGTGCATCACAACTACTGAGCCTGTGCTCTAGAGCCCGTGAGCAACAACTACTGAGCACGTGTGCCACAACTACTGAAGCCCAACGCCTAGAGCCTGTGCTCCGCAAGAAGAGAAGCCACTGCAATGAGAAGCCCACACACTTCAACGAAGAGTAGCCTCAACTTGCTGCAACTAGGGAAACCCCATGCGCAATAACAAAGACACAACACAGGCAAAAATAATTAATTAATTAATTTTTAAAAAGCAGAGCTATAGGGCATACGGCACCTCCACTCCCGGGTGTACATCTCGGGAGAACCATAAATCCACAGGACACAGGCACTTCAACTGTTAGTGCAGCCCTTCTGCAGGAGCCTCGACTTAGAAACAATATAAATGTCCTTGGAAGGAAAAAATGGATAAAGAAGATATGCTACTTATGTACAATGGAATATTACTCAGCCATGAAATCAATGAAATAAGGCCAGTTGCAGCAACTCAGATGGACGTAGGTATGATCATTCTAAGTGACATAAGTTAGACACAAAAAGACACTTAGCATATCACTTATAGGTGGAATCGAAAAATGGCTACACATGAACTAAATTACAAAACAGAAACAGAGTCACACATTTAGAAAACAAACTTATGGCTGCTAAAGGGGAAAGGTGGGGCAGGGTGAGGCATAAACCAGAGGGTTGAAATTAGCACAGATGCCTTCCAAAGACCAAATAGGTAATCTACAAGACCTACTCTATAGCTCAAAGAACTGGACTCAGCACACTCTAGTCACCAGAAAAGAATATATACGACTGGTAAGAATCTGAAAAAGAATTTATGGATGTCTCTCTGTAAGTGAATCAAGTGGATGTGCAGCAGCAAGAAAGACAGCATTGAAAAACAGATATACCCCATTATAAAAATAAATTTAAAAAAAACCACAGAGAGAAACTGTTACAAAATTAGTTCAGGGGCTGTGATGCACCCTGGATTGACCACATCTAGACCCACAGCTGGATGGGCCCTAAGGCGGGACATTCGTGGGGCTGAGAGGCTTGGTGAGGATGAGTCAGCAAATGTAGCCCCTTTAGAGTAATACTTCCTGGTTCCCATTCCATGGATCGCAAATCTCCAGGTGCAGGGGACCCTTCGTACAGCTAAAACATGCATGGGACACCCAGAGGATGGTACACCGTCGGATCGGGAAGAGTTTGGGAAAGGCACCTCATCTCATCTCCTGGGGCTCGGGTTCCCCCCTCCAGCCTCTTTCCTAACAATCTCCCCACTAGGGGAAGTCAGCACCTTCAACATCCTGTTTCTCACAGTTTTGAATTTGTCTGAAGGATGAAGCAGAAGTGGGGGAAACAATGAGAGACAAGCTCTAGGTGTTTGGACAGGTAAATGCCACTCTAAATTCCAATTAGGAAGAGGAATTGACCAAAGGCTACCTTGTCCCTGGAACCAGAATAGGGCTTGAAGCAATCCTGCTGTTTTGTGGCCAGTTCCCAAAAAAACAAGTTGAAAAATGGAGCTCAGGGGCACTGCAATTCACAAACCTGCAGGATTGTAAAAGATTCCTAACGTCGAAAAATGCCTTGACCTAAGTCATGAAAAAGGATTAGAAAGCAAGGCAGAAGTGCAGGAACGGGATTTCAAGAGGTAGATGGGACTCGCCACTAAAGCACATGGAAGGGGTCAGAACTTCTCCAACGATGCCGTTGGCCAAAAAGAGCGTATGCGTTTTTCCTGAATATATTCAGGAAAAACACAAACACCCTTTTTGGCCAACCAACCAGTCACACAGTGCAAATCAACACTACAAAGAGGTATCACTTCGCAGCACTCAGAAGGGCCATCCTCACAAAGTGTGAAAACAAGAAATGCAGGATAGTCCGTGGAGAGAAGGGAGCCCTGTTACGCTGACTGTGGGAATACAAATTGCCAAGGGCACTCTGGAGAAGTGTACTGTGTTTCCTAAAAATCGAAGAAACAGAGCTATAGAGCATAAGGCACTTCCACTCATGGGCATATATCTTGGGAAAACCAAAATTCAACATGACATAGACAACCCAACGTTTAGTGCTGCTCTGTTTACAAGAGCCTCGACTTGGATACAACTTAAGTGTCCCTGGAAGGAAAAGAAGGATAAAGAAGATGTGGTATTTATGTACAATGGAATATTATTCAACCATGAAATCAATGAAATAAGGCCAGTTGCAGCAACTCGGGTGGACTTAGGTACGATTTCTAAGTGACCTAAGTCGGGCAGAAAAAGTGACTTATTATAAGATATCACTTATAGTTGGAACCTAAAAATGGCTACACATGAACTAAATGACAAAACAGAAACAGAGTCACACATCTAGAAAACACACTTAGACTGCGAAAGTGGAAAGGTCGGGTAGGGTGAGGCATAAACCAGGAGGCTCAAAGAACTGAACTCAGCACACTCTAGTCACCGGAAAAGAATATATACGACTGGTAAGAATCTGAAAAAGAATTTATAGATGTCTTTCTGTAAGTGAATTAACTGGATGTACAGCAGCAAGAAAAATAGCATTGAAAATCACCTATACCCCATTATAACAATGCATTCCAAAAACAAACACAAAAACAGAGAGAGAGAGAGAGAGAAATTCTTACAAATTCGTTCAGAGGCTGTGATGAAACCTGCATTGACCCCATCTAGATCCACAGCTAGACGGGACATAAGGCTGGACACTCGTGAGGCTGAGAGTTTTGGTGAGGATGGGACAGCAAATGCAGCCCCTTTAGAGTAATACTGCCTGGTCCCCAGTCCATGGGTTGCAAACCTCCAGGTGCAGGGGAATCTTCCTACAGCTAAAACATGCATGGGACATGCAGAGGATGGTACACCGTCGGATCGGGAAGTTTGGGAAAGGCAGCTCATCTCCTGGGGCTCGGGTTCCCCCCTGCAGCCTCTTTCCTAACAATCTCCCCACTAGGGAAAGTCAGCACCTTCAGCATCCTGGGTTTTTTGTTTTTTGTTTTTTGTTTTTAACATCGTTATTGGAGTCTAATTGCTTTACAATGGTGTGTTAGTTTCTGCTTTATAACAAAGTAAATCAGTTATACATATACACATGTTCCCATATCTCTTCCCTCCTGCGTCTCCCTCCCTCCCACCCTCCCTATCCCACCCTTCTAGGCGGTAACAAACCACCGAGCTGATCTCCCTGTGTTACGCGGCTGCTTCCCACTAGCTCTCCACTTTACGCTTGGTAGTGTATATATGTCCAAGCCACTCTCTCACCTGGTCACAGCCTCCCCCTTCCCCTCCCCATATCCTCAAGTCCATGTTCTAGTAAGTCTGTGTCTTTATTCCCGTCTTACCCCTAGGTTCTTCATGACCTTTTTTTTTTCTTAGATTCCATATATATGTGTTAGCATACGGTATTTGTTTTTCTCTTTCTGACTTACTTCGTTCGCTCTGTGTGACAGACTCTAGGTCCATCCACCTCACTACAAATAACTCAATTTCGTTTCTTTTTATGGCTGAGTAATAGTCCATTGTATATATGTGTCACATCTTCTTTATCCATTCATCTGTTGATGGATACGTAGGTTGCTTCCATGTCCTGGCTATTGTAAATAGAGATGCAATGAACATTTTGGTACATGACTCTTTTTGAATTATGGTTTTCTCAGGGTATATGCCCAGTAGTGGGATTGCTGCGTCATATGTTAATTCTATTTGTAGTTTTTTAAGGAAGCTCCATACTGTCCTCCATAGTGGCTGTATCAATTTACATTCCCACCAACAGTGCAAGAGTGTTCCCTTTTCTCTACACCCTCTCCAGCATTTATTATTTCTAGATTTTTTGATGATGGCCATTCTGACCGGTGTGAGATGATATCTCATTGTAGTTTTGATTTGCATTTCTCTAATCATTAATGATGTTGAGCATTCTTTCATGTGTTTGTTGGCAATCTGTATATCTTCTTTGGAGAAATGTCTATTTAGGTCTTCTTCTCACAGTTTGGAATTTGTCTGGAGGATGAAGTGGAAGGGGGGGGGAAACAATAAGAGACAAGCCCGAGGTGTTTGGACAGGCACATGCCACTCTAATTTCCAATTAGGAAGAGGAATTGACCAAATGCTCACCTTGCCCCCAGAACCAGAATAGGGCTTGAAGCAATCCTGCTGTTTTGTGGATAGATCCCAAAGAAACAAGTTGAAAAATGGAGCTCAGGGGCACTGCAGTTCACAAACCTGAAGGGTTGTAAATGATACCTATCGTCGAAAAATATCTTGAGGTAAGTCAACGAAAAGGATTTGAAAGAAAGGCAGAATTGCAAGAAAGGGATTTCAACAGGTAGATTGGACTCACCCTTAAAGCACATGAAAAACTTCACCAAGGATGCAGTTGGACAAAAAGGGCGTATGCATTTTTCCTGAATATATTCAGGAAAAACACATACACCCTTTTTGGCCAAACAAAAAAAGCAGACAAGGCAAATCAACACTACAAAGAGGTATCACTGCGCAGCAGCCGTGAGAAGGGCCATCCTCACAAAGGGTAAAACCCACCAGTGCAGGACAGGGCGTGGAGAAAAGGGAGCCCTGTTACGCTAATGGGGGGAATGTAAATTGCCAACGGCATTCTGGAGAAGTGTACTGTGTTTCCTAAAACATCTAAAAAACAGAGCTACAGAGCATACGGCACTTCCACTCATGGGCGTATATCTTGGAAAAACCAAAACTCCACAGGACGCAGGCACCCAAACGTTTACTGCTATTATGTTTACAAAAGCCTCGACTTGGGTATAACTTAAAAGTTCTTGGAAAGAAAAAATGGATAAAGAAGATTTGGTACTTATGCACAACGGAATATTACTCAGCCCTGAAATCAATGAAATAAGGACAGTTGCAGCAACTCGGGTGGACTTATGTACGGTCACTGAGAGTGAAATAAGTTAGACAGCAAAAGAAACTTATCATAAGGTATCACTTATAGGGGGAATCTAAAAATTGCCACACATGAACTGAATTACAAACAGAACACGGTCACACATTTACAAAACACACTTATGGCTGCTTAAGGGGAAAGGTGTGGTGTGGTGATGCATAAACCAGGAGGTTGAAATTGGCACAGATACCGGTCCATAAATCAATAATGTAATCGACAAGACCTACTCATTGCTCAAGGAACTGAACTCAGCACACTCTATTCACAGAAAAAATATATATCTGACTACTAGAAACTAGAAAAGAATTTATTGATGTCTCTCTGTAAGTGAATCAAGTGGATGTACAGCACCAAGAAACACAGCATTGAAAATCAGCTACACCCCATTATACAAATAAATTACAAAAAAAAAAAAAAAAAGACAGTGAGAGAGAGAGGAATTCTTACAAAATTCGATCAGGAGCTGTGATGCAACTGGACTGACCACATCTATACCCACAGTATGATGGGATGTAAGGCTGGACACATGCCACGGAGCGGCTGGGGCCGTGAGCCATGGCCGCTGAGCCTGCGCGTCCGGAGCCTGTGCTCCGCAACGGGAGAGGCCACAGCAGTGAGAGGTCCGCGTACCGCAAAAAAAAAAAAAAAAAAAAAAAAAAAAAAAAACTACCTATAATCAGCAAAGAAATTATTTGAGCTAATCAACTAATTAAGCAGTTATAGAACAAAATATCAATTCACGAAAATCTATCTTATATGTATATGCTAGCAAAAAATAATATGAAAAAGAATTTATGAAAACAATTCCATCTTTAATAATGTCAACGTCAATATTTAGGAGTATATTTAATCAAGGTACAAGACTTGTTTTATGTGTGTAAAGTTGTATGTTTGAAATTACTGGAAAGTAAATTATTTTTCAAAATATCATGTATGTCAATAGCACACCAGAAAAGCAGAGAAAACAGCAAACTACCATATAGAAGCCAAGCTTTACCCAGATCCAGTTCACCCAAAGTCCACATGTCATTTAGAGGCACTGTGGGAAGGTTAGATTAGGAGCCACTGTCCTCCATGTTGTGGACGACCTGGATATGATAGAAACAGCGGGATTTTGGAATTCCAATTTTCCACTTCATTCCACAAAAAAAACTATTAAAACTAATAAATGAATTCAGTAAAGTTGCAAATCAATACACAGAAATCAATTGCATTTCTGAACACTAATAATGAACCATCAGAAAGAAAAAGAAAGCAACCCTATTTACAATTGCATCGAAGAGAACAAAATACCTGGGAATAAAGTTAACCAAGGATGTGAAAGACCTGCACACCGAAAACTTTAAGACATTGATGGAGAAATTGAAAAACACACCCATAAATGGAAAGACATCCTGTTCTCAGGGAACGGAACAATTAATATTGTTAAAATACCCATTCTACCCAAAGCAATGGACACAGTGAGTGCAATCCCTCCCAAAATTCCACGGTATTTTCCCCCAAATAGAGCAAATCCTCCTAATATGTGTGGAACCACAAAGGACTCCAAATAGCCAAAGCAACCCTGAGAAAAGAGAACAGGCTGGAGGCATCTCCCTCCCTGACTTCACACTACATTACGAAGCTACAGTCACCAAAACAGTGTGGAACTGGCTCAAAACAGGCACAGGGACCAGAGGAACAGGACAGAGAGCCCAGAATTCAGCCCACACGACGGGGTCAGTTAATTTATGACAAAGGGACCAAGGACACACCACGGAGCACGACAGTCCCTGCAACAAATGGTGCTGGGAAAACTGGACACCCCGTAACTCATGCTGGCTACCCTGCACACAAACCTGAGCAAAAGCCCAGCTTTGCACACCAAGCCCTTCCTCGGTCACATGAAGACGGACCCCCTCAGCCGTCAGTCGCCCACAGGAAGCTTCTCCCCACTTTTCCTCACTGTCTCTTCACCTTTCCCTCAGGCATCACCTGGGTCCTCAGGAAACCTAGTTCCCTAGTCAGCGTGGACGCAGCCCCACTTCGTCCTGAAGCCGAAACCCCAGCGAGTCCTAAGAAGACGGAGACCGAGCTCCTGTCAGCAGAAACGCTGAGCCGGGCGTCCCAGCCGAAGTCCCCGCCCCCGCGCCTGAGGAGGCTCCACTCCTCTCAGCTGCGCTCAGAATCGAGTTCGCAAGGCACGAGCATGCGCTGTGGGTCAGAGGCGAGCTCGGCGCCACCTTGTGGTCAGTGCAGGAAGTGCAGGCCGCCCTCCCTCACAGGTCAATGGAGACAGCGCCCCCTACTGACAGAACTGCTGAATCCATTAAACTGGAAATTCAAACTAAAATGGAGTCTCTCTCCCAAAAGTTTTCTAAAATTAGTTTAGGAACAATTAATTGGAAACCATTTGGAATGAAATGAATGTAGATGCAAACTTTACAACTTATACCAAATTCACTCAAAGTTATTCAGAGGCAAATTTTATTTTATTTTATAATTTATTTTTGGCTACGTTGGGTCTTTGTTGCTTCATGGGGGCTTTCTCTAGGTGCGTCGAGCGGGGCTACTCTTCGTTGCGGTGCACGGGCTTCTCATTGCGGTGGCTTCTCTTGTTGGGGAGCACGGGCTCTAGGCGCGCAGGCTCCAGTAGTTGTGCCGCACAGGCTTAGTTGCTCTGCAGCATGTGGGATCTTCCCGGACCAGGGCTCGACCCCTTGTTCCCTTCCTCAGTCAGAGATACTATGCAGTAGTTACAAAGGAGGTAAATCCGTATGCACTGCCATATCAGCTGGGTAAGTGAAAATAAGTGCAAATAGTGAGTTGGAGAATACTGCAACTTGGGCCCATTGCTGTTAAAAAAAAATTTTTTTTTTAAACATGCATGCATGTATCTGCGGCAAGCACTGTTGGTTTTCTCCCAACAGTCATTCCCTCCTATCCCTCCCTCCTTGCAAACAGAATGCCCAGAATTTTTCAAGCAACAGGCAGATAGCAATGTGCTATCTGGGGCAACAGGTCCCACTGCCAGCCCCTGGGATGAAGCATGATTGGCTTTATGGAAAAATCAGTCCTCTTAGACAGTGATTGGTCTAGAGGGGGGCTTGTGACCCTATTCTGCCAAGGAAACATGAGGGAAAGTCTGCAGGGAGATTTCTATCATAGACTTTCTCCTTTGATCAAAAAGAAAAGCACTTGGCGAGGATGTGGAGAAAAGGCCACCCTTGTACACTGTTGCTGGGAATGTAAATTGGTGTTGCCTCTATGGAAAACAGTATGGAGGAGCCTCAAAAAATGAAAAATAGAACTATCATGTATAATCTAGCAATATCACTTCTGGGAACATATCCAAAGGTAACAAAAACACTGACTCAAAAAGATATCTGTGTGTTTATGGCAGCATTATTTACAATAGCCAAGACATGGAAACAACCTACGTGTCCACTAATGGGTGAATGGATAAAGAAGTTGTGCTATACACACACACATATATATATATATACACACACAAATACACACACACACACACATATATACACATACAAGGGAATGTTATTCCACCATAAAAAAAATGAGGAAATCCTAACACTTGCAATAAAATGGACCTTGAAGGCATTATGCTAAGTCAAATAAGTCGACGAAGACAAATATTATATGATCTCACTTATATAGGGAATCTAAAAATAATAACCAAACTCACAGTAAAAGAAATCCGACTGTGGTTACCAGAAGTGGGGGTGGGGGGAGAGAGGGAATTGGAGAAAGGTGGGCAAAAGATACAAACTTCCAGTTGTAAGATACATAAGTACTAGGGTGTACTGTACATAATGTACAACATGATGACTATAGCAAACACTGCTGTGTGTGGCATATAGGAAAGATGTTAAGAGAGTAAATCCCTCTGCCACCTCCATCTATGTTACCTACTATTAATGGAATTTAGTGCAAATCCCTTTGGGTGTATTGATAAACAAATTAATATACAAGTCATTTTGGGGGATCTATATACTAGCTACAAATTTTCTATGCAGTAAACATGGTTTTTATATAAATTGTAAATTTATCCAACTAATTTGTTGAAATAATTCCAATGAATTGGAACTGCTAGGACTAAGGATATCCAAAATTTATAGTTTGAGTCCAAACTAGATTCCCCCCTACTATATATAGATGGGACCTCATTAATCTTGTCCCGTGTTTATGCGGGTCTGTTTCCTAAAGCTGTACAAATGTTAGATTTTTAATCTTTGGTAATATGATATTACAAAGAAATTGCTTTTCTTCTTATTGTTCAGCTCAGTCATCTTCATATATGTTTAATCCTTACTAGCCACTTGTGTTATTTCCTTTTCTTCTGTTTTTTGTTTTTTCATTTCCCTTGGTATATCAATGTCTTCGTTACTGTTTTCTAGGAACTCATTTATGACTGAGGATGGTAACCATTTGTCATGCAATGCAAATGAAATACCATATTTTATTGCCATCAATTTACTATGGTGATTTGTATTTTGGTTGTATATTAAAATATAATCATGTTGTGTTTTATAAAAAAAAGAGTAAATCCCAAGAGTTCTCATCACAAAATTTTTTTCCCTTATTCTTTCTTTTTTTTTTTTCTTTCGGTACGCGGACCTCTCACTGTCATGGCCTCTCCCGTTGCAGAGCACAGGCTCCGGACGCGCAGACTCAGCGGCCATGGCTCACGGGCCCAGCCGCTCCACGGCATGTGGGATCTTCCCGGACCGGGGCACGAACCCGTGTCCCCTGCATCGGCAGGCGGACTCTCAACCACTGCACCACCAGGGAAGCCTCTTTTCTTCTTTCTTTTCTTTTTATTGTACTACATGAGATGAATGTTAGCTGAACCTATCGTGGTGATCATTTCACAATATATGTAAGTTAAACCATCATGGCTGTATGCCTTAAACATATAGAGTGACGTATGACAACTACTTCTCAATAAAACTGGAAAAAAGAAAAAGAAAAGCTCTGCCAGGGAAGAGACTATTTTCTCCCTGTTCCCTTCCTTCCAGCTTGGAATGCTCTTGGGTTGTGTGAGGATGTGAGACTTCAGGTACAGCAGCCATTTTGCAGCCATGAGAAACAGGCAAAGAGAACCACAGACACACTGACCAAAGATAGGGCATTGCTGAGCCACCGAATGGATTCTGAAGCCAGCCTGCCACCTCTAGACTTCATAAACATTAAATGTCCTTATCTTATGATTTAAGCCACTATTTTTCAGGTTTTCTTGCATCTGAACATATAACTGACTCAATACCCCCCCCCCAAAAACCTACTAGCAAACTATATATCCAACTGTTAATAGAGGTTCTGTTTGATAGGAAGGGAAAGAGGACTTTCACTTTTTCTTGAAATGTATTTTTCCCAAACAATATATATGAGTATTGCTTAGGTCAAAAATTGAAAAAAAAAATACAGTTCAACTTTAGTAACCACATATGGCCTACATATTTGGCTTCTAATTTCCCATCTTATTCATTTTCCCAGGCTCTGATTCACTTATATTTTCCCTCTTTACTGTGTGTTTTGGAAAGCCACTTCAAATCTTCTGTTGAAAGACTGTATTAAAAAAAAATGCAACAAAGGGTATAGGTACTATAATAGAAGTCCATCTCAGTCTTGTTAGATGTGCAGAGTTTGAAAGGCAGAAAAAGTAAAGGCAAGGAGGAAGCATCAGCAAGAACAAAGGCATGTGGGAGAAAAAGAGCCAAGCATATTCAGGGAAATCTCAAGTAGCTCAAGATTTCTGGAGTGGTGAGAGCTAGAGAGATGGAAAGAGGCTGAAATAAAGGGTCTTTCTACGAGCATAGGAGCTTGAATGCCAGCCTGAACCTGACTGTGGTCATGATGATTCTAATGGTGGCAGCTAACATTCACTGAGAACATGTTCTGGACCAGGTGCTGTTCTGAATCTAATAACTAGTCCTACAAAGCAAGTCAACTTTTATGCCCTTTCCATAGATGGGGAAACTAAACAGTTTGGGAGAGATGAGCTGTTGGAAGGATTTTAAGCAAGAGTAGCATGTTGAGATTTATATTTTTAAAACACATCTCTATACATACTTAAATATTTAGAGATGAAAATGATACATCTTGGCTTTGCTTCAAAACACCCAGAGTTTGTGGGTGGGGATATAAATTCCCAGGAGCTGATCATTGTTGAAGCTGGGCGATGCATAGAAGAGGGTGTATTATACTTATCACTCTTCTTTTGTATACATTTGAAGTTTTCCATAATAAACGTTTTAAAAAAATCCCTGGCTGCAATCTGAGATCCAACTGAAAGTGTGAAGTTAGGGTGTTAACAGGTGAGAGCTGATGAGAGTCGGTGAAGTGGCAGTAGGATAAAAAAAATAAGACATTTTGAGAGAAACTAGTCTTTGTGGTGGGGGGATGGAGTAGAGAAAAACCTCAGGTTTAAGGTCACTCTTAGGTACCTAGCTTAAGTGACGCAGTTAATGCAGCAGCTGTTAACATTATAGGGCATACAAAAACAGGTCTGGGAAACAGTGAAAGGGAGGGTGTGGAAATGTGTTCAGTTTTGGATATGTCAAGTTTGGTATGGCAGTGTGTGGGGCATCTAAATCAGTGGCCCTTTCAGAGAAAATCCTTGAGTATATACCTTCAATTCAATCAAACCTATTTGTTTATAAATTACCTAAATGATCTATAGTAATATGTTATGTAACAAAGATACTTTTTGCATGGCATAGAAGTTCTAGCATTTCCTACCCATAACCTAATGGGCTGTATTTCATACTATTAAGAGTGTGGACACACTACCCTCTGAGGACCGCTGATCGTCGTAAGGGTGACGGTTTTAGGACTGGAATGTTCAACCTCTCTGAACCCCAATTTACTTCCATGTTTATAGAAAGTACTACTTTCCTTACAGAGGAACAATGAAAATGCCATGAGATATACATATATACTGATGTGAGCACAACTATGGTGCCAGGGGCTGCAAAGTGCTGTTTACACTCCATTCTTCCTTCTCCCCACACCTCTTGCCCCAGTCTCCATTTCCTCCAGATTAGAATAACAGAATAGCCAATGCCTTTTGCTTCTTGTGTGAGCAATCTGGAGATGCATTTAAGTGGACTCCCGAGTAGCCTGAGAGCTGATTACAGGTGTGAGCAAGCACTTCATTTCACAGGCATTTGCTTGCTTACATCCCATCCCCAGGGTGAAGTGCAGAAATGCTGGTCACAAACCCTGCAGCTGGTCACTTCATTCTGCACAGGCTTAGAAAGGGTTATATACCCTCACCAGAAACACACCACACTTAACATCTAGTAAAGCAAGAGACTTCTCACAAATGAAGAAATTTTTCAAGAGGCTAATAATTCTTCAGTTCATTGAATATTATAGCAGGGATTGGGCGAGAGATGAGTTGAATACACTAAAGGTCATTACTCCAAATAAATCCCATGTGGGTCTAGATGACAAAATATCACCTCACAGCTTGAGAGTCCCCCCTAAAACACATATGAGCCACATTCATGCTATTTTAGCAACTGCCAATAGAGAAGTGGGTAAATAAGTTCATGACTGTGGCTCTTATCTCCTTGAAGAGTTCGCTTGGCACTGGTTACAAGAAGAAGGATTTGAACTTGACTCAAATCCTCTAATCCCCATCAAGGGAGTAAAAAAAATTAGAACTGGGAATTCTTCATTCTGCCCCTAGTAGAGTATAAATATGACCTAGAGATGTTAACAAAGTAGAATTAAAATCTAAACTCTGGGGGCTTCCCTGGTGGCGCAGTGGTTGAGAATCCACCTGCCAAAGCAGGAGACACGGGTTCAAGCCCTGGTCCGGGAAGATCCCACATGCTGCGGAGCAACTAAGCCTGTGCGCCACAACTACTGAGTCTGCGCTCTAGAGCCCACAAACCACAACTACTGAGCCCACGTGCCACAACTACTGAAGCCCGTGCTCCGCAACAAGGCAAACCACTGCAAGGAAGAGTAGCCCCCACTCACCACAACTAGAGAAAGCCTGCGCACAGCAACGAAGACCCAATGCAGCCAAAAATAAATAAATTTAAACTCTACTTCCATTATTTTTTTCTAGAACGATAAATTCCTATAAGTCTTTCACACTCTGAAAACCACATGCAAAATAAGCACGTATAACGCTTAGCGTCCATTTCTGAAACTGATCGAGCTGAAGCTTAAGATAAGGTGATGACAAAAAGCTACAAAAGCTTCAATTATTCACATAATCTAATGCTGCCCTCTAGTAACTCAAAAGAGAAATATTAATAAGCCTACTGGATCTAGGACTCTGAAATTTTTAGCCTTAGTATTATTTACGACAGATGATGCTGAAAAAGGAGGCCACGTAGGAAGGGTCTCCACAATTGTACAGCAATAGCTCATCTTAATAGAAAATGTTCTTTTAGAAAGATGCTGGGATACGTTAACACAATCCAGTGGGCTGCTCGAGGTCATCACCCGTAGACCTGGAAGGACCCTGAAGACACTGAAGATACCCAGCACTGGCCTGTTTGTTTGTACAGTTAAGTGGGATCTATTACTTCTCTGGGCAGAGCCAGAACCATTTTTTGTCATTGGGGTAACTTCCTTTTCTAACCTGCCATTCCTTTTCCACATTTTAGAAAGGAGGTGGGGTGAAATACATAATATAATGTCAATTTTTCCTAAGAAACATAGGGACTTAAGCAAGGTTATATTATGATTAAAGAATTACACCATCAACTGACAAACTTGGAACCTCAACTAAACTTTTAAGTTGGCGTCATGAACATTTCCAGGAAGGGGAGTGGCTAGTAACTAGTAGGACAAGCATACCAGGTTTCCATATGCCCCCTTCCCCACAAAGTAACAGTGACAATCATCTGAAGTACTAAGTCCAGAAAAGTCTTTTCACTTCCACAACTACCTTTTCTAGGAAAACCTGAAGGTTCAAAATTTATACCATTAGATTCCAAGGTTCTCATAAATGTGGACTGACCTCCATGGCTCATCAGAACCTCTGTTAGCTGATACCCAGAAACACAAGAGAGATCTATGCTGGGAAAGGGGGAAATACTAATCAGGGTTAACTGTGAAACAGGAGACTGACTACCTGTATTATTTTGGGCTACAGACAGGTGTTTCCAATCTCTCATGTTGGGTCTTAAAAGAAAGGCACCCAAATTAGCGTGTGTGTAGGTGGAGAGGGAAGAACCACATACACTTAGTTTCAAACAAAAGTTACTATGGGTTTTTATTAAAACATTTCTGGTAACTTAAATAAGCACAGCTGGCTCAATATATCATTATCCTCATACTATCACTCATTCTGGAAAGTTCCTGAGAAGATTTATCAGGATGGGTTTCTCTTGTGGCTCAACTGGATCTGAGGAAAGAACAGAAGAAAATATGTACTTGATTTACAGTCACTGGTGACCAACAAACAACATGCACTGGCACTGCCGTCTTGGAAGGCAAGGCAGCTGGACTGCTTTCCCCTCCTGGCTAATGTTTTGCTCAAAATTCCGCCACCTTCAAAAATTCTTTCCCCTAATTAAGTCTACATGCACTCCCAGAGTCTCTCCTCAACATTTATGAATCTCAGAGAAGACCAAATTAGTCAACTGTGATGAACAGCCGGTTGCAGCTCCACCTCAGAACCACCACCATATCTCAGGTGAAAAACAAAGCCATGGGATAAGAAGCAAGTCCGACTGTTTTAAATACCAAAAGCAGCAATTGGAGGAAGGCACAAATCTTGTACCTGGAAGTCAAAAGGTACAAACGTCCAGTTATAAGATAAATAAGTACTAAGGATGGGATGTACAACATGATAAATATAACGAACACTGCAGTGTGTTATACAGGAAAGTGGTTAAGAGAGTAAAACCTAGGACTTCTCACCACACAGAAAGAAGTTTTTCTCTATTTCTTTAATTTTTATCTATACGAGATGAAGGATATTCACTAAACTTATTGTGGTAATCATTTCATGACGTATGTGAGTCAAACCATTATGCTGTACACCTGAAACTTATACGGTGCTGTATGCCAATTATATCTCAATGAAACTGGAAGAAAAAGAAATACATATATGGCGTATATGTGTACATATACGCATATGCCAAATATATATACTATATGTGGCAGCAAAACTAATGACCAACCATTAACTAGCTACAAGGCAAGCCACTTATAATCTCTCAAGAAACACACAAAATAAAAGGGTTTCAGCTTACGGAAGCTCTAATTATATCTGGAGATACTTATCTCTCTCAGTTAAGTCTCTTCTCCTTTGTGGATTAAATATTCAGTCATTATAATTTTGATGACCATTAGGGACACAATATTAAAGATCTGCCCTCAGAAGAACAGAGCCAGACTGTTGTGATTTGGGATAAAAAATTCCCAAGGAAGGTTCAAGTCCAGCTAGGCTCTTCCTGATCTATATCCATCCCACTCCCTTAACTGAAGGCAGAGCAACCCAGAGGCAAAGAAACAAACATCAGTTAATATGGTCCCTCTGCCAATTGACAGCAATGGGTGTAACCTTAAAACTTTGTAGGATGAAAAAAAAGTGAAAGATTTTCTTACTTCAAATAATCTCTTTAAAAGTCTGAGTAATGATGCAACCTGAAAAAGTAAAAGACAAATCATCAAAACAATTTTGTGATTACCCAGGATACCGTCAATCAGATCACAGAATGACATTAAGGAAGACTTCAGGTGCGGAAATGTAATCACAATCACTCTCACTAGGCAGCTAGGTTACTCCTCAAGCTGACATTCTGAAGTATCCTAATGCTAATACCTCAGATTTTAGATAAAAGCCATCAGCTTGCTCCAAAGCATTACATCAGGGTCTATGAAATACCTGATCAGCCACATCCAACAGAAATGCTGTCAGTCCAACCCACATGCTAGAAACAGTCTCAATAGAGACCAATGCCCTGGTGAAAACTCTAATAAGCTTTGGGGCTTAAGAAAAGAAAAAAATCAGTTATAATAAACCAAAGCTTTGGAAGAGAATTCCTAAGTTCAGTAAGAATCTGCTTCCTTTTATAAAATCCAAACGGAAAGAATCACTCCAAAAATGACATGAAATGACAATGACGGCATTATCCTCTTCCCGGGACCACCCAACCACTCTCCTTTCAAAGTAAGTGAAACTGTAAGCCGTACTATCGTTTGCTACGTGCTCTTTTCAAAACCAATTTGTATTCCTCCTCTTCTTCACCCCAGATTTCAGTTTCTTTGAAAGCAGGCCTTCCCTGAAGCATACAAACATAAACACAGGGTTCTATGCAACGTTCACTGCCAACACACGGGAGCAAGGAAAGGTGGCTATTATTTTTAAGTCACAGGTTCTCCCCCAGAGCTACCCTGTCACCTGTATCTTCTAGCAACAGTGTAATTAGATTTATTTGTTCTTGCTTTATAGCCAAGCAGGCTGAGCACAGAAAAGAACCTGCACAGAGCACAGGCTTTTGGTACCTTTGTAGTTAACATCCTTATTTACAGCTTACAGCTGCAGGAAAAGAAATACCTCTTAAAAAAAATCACTTAAATCTAGTGGAATAAATAGAGCACCGTCAAGTCAACAAAGGCCAATCTACACATAAGGCACCAAGAAAGTGGCAGTATTATTAAAGTGGCCACTTTCCCTCAATTTGACATTTTCAAAATACAGCTTCCCCCTCTCCTCCAAAAATTCCCCAAGTAAATTTTCTGCTAGAAAAATCTTCTGGTAGAAAAATGCACATTTTTTTCAGATATGACGATGGGAGTCGACTATAAACACTCTATAATTTATCAGTTAATAAATCTTAATTAGTAAACTACAGATCTAATAAATTATACATAATTACAGACTTGAGAATGTAACAACTTTATCTTCACATTTTCAAAAGAAGCTGAGACTTCTTTCTGACTTCTAAACATAAACAATACCTACCTATACATCAGGGCCTTGCCCTTTTCATTCCCCAAGGCAAAATAACCACTTCTGGGAGAAAAATCCATAGTATGAACAAGAGAAATATTCTTCTTTTTAACAACTGGGAAGTTTGAAAATACTGTACAGGAAGGAAGGTGGACCTGCAGGAAATAATAAAAAGCTTTAAACTACAACAACTGGGAGCTCATCTTTCTTAAATTTTAGTCTTCATTCTGTCATTTTGCTGGAACAAAAAGTTCATTTTGGGGCTTCCCTGGTGGCGCAGTGGTTGAGAGTCCGCCTGCCGATGCAGGGGACAGGGGTTTGTGCCCCGGTCCAGGAGGATTCCACATGCTGCGGAGCGGCTGGGCCTGTGAGCCATGGCCGCTGAGCCTGCGTGTCCCGAGCCTGTCCTCTGCAACCAGAGATGCCACAACAGTGAGAGGCCCGTGTACCTCAAAAAAAAAAAAAAAAAATTCCTTTTGATTGTAGCACACATCAAGTACAGTTCTCTTAATACAGCAAAGTGTTCCAAAATTAAAATTTGATTCTCAATGTGCTATTAACTGAGAAGGAAGGGAAGGAAGAGAAGTGCTTTCTTGATGCTGCATTAAAATGTAGCATCTAGCATGGTGCCTGGGAAGGTCAAACGAATAAGTGAATGAATAAAGTGAAAAGTCAACAGTAGAGCCCATTAATGCTCTAACTTAATAACCACAGTAAAGGATACTAAAATTTGATCACAAGGAACAGGTACTTCAAACATTATGAAGAGTTTGAATCTAAGACAAAGTCATAACAAATCTTCCAATATCATGTAACTCCCTTTTTTTCACTTTTATTTCTCAGTTTTGTGGTATATTCTTTGCCTCTTGCAATCTCTCCTTGAGGAGGGCTAAACCATGAAAACCTAGTTCATCAAGTGAAACTGTGTTCTGATTGAGAAAGAGCCAAAGCTCACCTCAAGGCCAGGTCTCTTTCTCCAGGAAAGTCTACTTGGGAGAAAACAGGCCCAGGTAGAGCCTGTTTTCCCCCAAGTAGGCAAGACAAGTCCTAGGCAAGACAAGTCTTCGTCCAATTTGTGGATAAATAAAACCCAAGCACGGAAGCTGTTACCTTAAGCAGATTAGGATTTTAACAAACTCATTTTCACACATTCTCTAGCTCTTCCAAGAAATACACCACCTTCATACTCACACACAGAATTATCATTCAGCTATTAATCATGGTAGTCTATCATCCTTCACACTTTTAGATGAGACTTTAAACCACCCAATCAAGGTGATTTTCATAGGCAAGTACCAGGTAAAACCCACTGTTAGATACACCTGTCTATTACACTGGTTTCAGTCAGTCCCTAGGCCCTACCTCCCCGATAAATGCCTACTGACCATTTTTTGTCAAGAAAGTAAAGTTTACAGTGAATCTCCAAGCCATTTTGAATTATTTTCAACTTCTCTGGGAAGCAGGCTCCGCCTGCACAGCCTGGCATCAATGCAAAGGCATTAGAAGTGGTCTTGATCCATTAAAGCTAAGAAGTTCACAAAAGTTGGGGCACAAGACACAAAGCAATTTTTTTTTTTTTTTTTGCGGTACGCGGGCCTCTCACTGCCGTGGCCTCTCCCGTTGTGGAGCACAGGCTCCGGACGCGCAGGCTCAGCGGCCATGGCTCACGGGCCCAGCCGCTCCGCGGCATGTGGGATCTTCCCGGACCGGGGCACGAACCCGTGTCCCCTGCATCGGCAGGCGGACTCTCAACCACTGTGCCACCAGGGAAGCCCACAAAGCAATTTTTTAAAGTTCATTTTTACCAGAAGGTAGCTGTGTATTTTTCTAGCTAAATAAACAGAACAATTCTGTTACCAAAATTATCAGAAATACTACAGTAAATACAAACACAAAGTTTATGATGTAAATGGAGTCTCTTTAGATGTGGTGCCTTGTGCAACAAATAACCTACACAACCGTACACAGCGGCCATGGCTTCACACGACAAGCTGATGTGTTCTTCCTGATGGAGGATAAATACCAACTTATAGACAATTTAATTTTAAATTTTATCTCCCCTTACTGACTTGGATATCAGGGGCAAAAAACATGTTTATGCCCTCCTAAAAGACTCAACTGTAACTATTCCCCAGTGTTTTTAGTACATCTTCCCTCAGACCAATGACCCCCACCTGGTTAGAACTCAGCTGTGCTCTAACCTCTCTTTATGACCCCTGTATTAAAAGCTGTAATTGAACTAGTAAGAAAAAGTCCCATAAAAACCCAACTTCTGGGCTTCCCTGGTGGCACAGTGGTTGAGAGTCCGCCTGCCGATGCAGGGGACACGGGTTCGTGCCCCGGTCTGGGAAGATCCTACCTCCCGCAGGGCAGCTGCGCTCGTGAGCCATGGCCACTGAGCCTGCACGTCCGGAGCCTGTGCTCCACAACGGGAGAGGCCACAACAGTGAGAGGCCCGCGTACCACACACACACACACAAAAACAACAAAACTTCTTTAATTCAGAAAGTTCCCTTTATCTCCAATGTAATTTCTGTATTACATTTAAGGGTCCAGATACCAAAATTCAACAAATAAAAGGTCTCTCATCCTTAATTTAATGGATAAGGAGTTTCACAACTTCTACCACATCCAAGATTGTAGATGTAACAACAATTTAACTTCTGAGTCTCTGACTGGTGCAATGGCTTAGATTTATATTCACTGCTTTGTGCTGGAATAACAGAACTCTTTGGATCACTATAAGAGATTGCATTTAATGACACTACCAATGTTTCACTGAGGCATTCTGAAGCTATGCCCGGCTTCTTTCCATTAGATATTATGGTTGACTACCATTTAAAAAATGGTAGTTGAAAAAAAAAAAAAGGGAGTTGGCTGTTACTAATGAATTCCTTGTGTGATTTTGCCACAATAAAAAACCACAAATGCTGCCATGATCACTGAAGCAAACTAGGCAGAACTAACTACTAGGCATCTGGCAGAATACATTATGTCAACAGAGATAGATCCCATGGTTTTCTAAAACAGCTTACTACCATTAAAATGATAAAAGGTTAATATGTACTAGTCCACCACTACCATTACAGGAGCGGAGATTTTAAAGCTGACTTGAATTAGGATCCTCTCATTTATCAAATGATTCATTCAAGAGGCAATAAAACACAATGCTATATTTTCCAACCACTTTTTCCAGCAGAACTCTTTCTTCCCTCAAAGAAAATCTTATGCAAAATGCCAATACATACCACAAGTAATACTGAAGCTGCTCTATATAATACAGGGAGGAGCTTAGTCTCCTACTTGCCCTACTTACCATCTGAAGTCCTATACACATTCTAGGGCTCTGAGGAATTTAGTCAGAAAACCATTAAAATGTTAGAAAGAATATGGAATCTAGCATCACAGTTCACTGCCTTTTACTAGCTGCTGACTTGGGGTGAGCCAATCCTCTGAGGACTGTTATTTGGCTCAAACTATTTCTGTACAATTCTTTTACAAATCTTTGTAAACTATACATTAAACAAAGCTGATGAAGTGTGCAAGGTTTACTTGCTGAGTAAGCAAGATAAACATAAGAATCTCTGTAAAGTGCTTATGGTGTACACTTAACAATAGCACAGTGTAACGCTGCCATTCACAGTTCTATGCCATCTGTATACCTGGCCCACAGCCAGTAACTGTGGAATGAATGAAGAAATTGGTTCTGCCTGAAGGGTAGGAAACTGCACACAGATGGAGTGACATTTAAGCTGAACTCTGAGGCTGGGCAGAAGAGAGCCAACACTGGCCCGAGGCTGCCATCCTTAGAAAGGCCCACTTGCAACTGGCTCTTAGATGGAGTCTGGGAACGTGACTGGCATACAGGTTCCTACACACATGGGAAACTTTCCCTAAATGATAAGGACAGCTCACTGTGCCTAAATGATTTGTCTAATGTGGTTTATGCTGAACACTTGCCTTTCTTCTGGGAGCCTTTACTTTGGGTACCTCCTAGGCAAAGGGTACCTACATGATCAACCCCCAATAAAAACCTTGGGCACTGAGTCTCTAACGAGCTTCTCTGGCAGAAAACACTTAACACATGTTGTCACAACTTGCTGTTGGAGGAATTAAATGTGTCCTATGTGACTTGCACTGGGAGAGGACTTGTATTAAATGTGTCCTATGTGACCTGCACTAGGAGAGGACTCTTGGAAGCCTGTGCCTGTTTCTTCCAGGCTTCACCCCATGCACCTTTTCCTTTTACTGATTTTGCTTTGTATCCTTTCCCTGTAATTATTCTTAGCCATGAGTATGACTATATTCTGAGTCCTGTGAGTCCTTTTATTTACTATTCTATTCACCAAACCTGGGGGAAGTCCTGGGGACCCCTGGCACAGAGCTATCTTCACAAATAACTATCCAGCTATTTAAATTGCAATCTTTTTACACAATTTATTTTCAAGCTCAATTTATTTTCAAAAATTAAGAATTGCCTCCACTCCATTATGACACCAGGCCTAAAAAAGTAGATGAAGAAAGAAAACTAGGGATTTCCCCAGTGGCGCAGTGGTTAAGAATCCGCCTGCCAATGCAGGGGGCACAGGTTCGATCCCTGGTCCGGGAAGGTCCCACATGCCGTGGAGCAACTAAGCCCGTGCGCCACAACGTCTGAGGCTGCGCTCTAGAGCTCACGAGCCACAACTACTGAGCCTGTGTGCCATAACTACTGAAGCCCGTGCACCTAGAGTCCGTGCTCCACAACGAGACGCCACCTCAATGAGAAGCCTGTGCACCGCAACTAGACAAAGACTGTGCACGGCAACGAAGACCCAATGCAGCCAAAAATAAATGAATGAATACATTAATTTTTTTAAAAGTACACTATAGAGGAATGAAGTGTTTGCTTTAAACATATTCCTTCATGTATATGCTGGAAGAAACCTCTGAAAATGAAGACTACCACTTAAGACACGCTAGGAATGGACAGCACAGCTTTCCCAAAAGAACTGACATAATACAAATTTGGTGGCTACTGCTAGTCATTTCTATAATAACACCCAAAAGCTACAATATAAGGAATTTCTACATCAAAAGAGGCTACTCTTTTCAAAATAATACAACACTTTCCTATTATCTTTCCATGTTTTCAACTTTAAATTTTAAAATTATCAATGCTAAAAGGAAAGGGTAAAGAAATATTACCAATCTGACTGCTTCTTTCATTTTTTCTGAAGCAATTGCCAAGATTTCTGTAGTAGGATTGAAGGTCAGAGAAGTAGCACCTGTAACCAAGTTCATTACAGCTTTTATTGGCTTTGGGTTTGCTTCTTGGAGACAAGAATCTTGATTGTATATGTTTACCACTCCACAATTAGAACTGCAAAGAGAAAAAGGAATACAACAGATTAAAAACAAGCAAAAGAGTTTTCACAACCTAAGTGAATAAAGATTTAACCCCCCAAACTGATATTTACAGGAATCGTATTGTGTTACACAGGGACCATGGGCTGGAGAGTTCATCCCAAGGCAAAAGCTAGACACAGTCTATCAGTTCTACTGTAGTCTTACTGCACTCTCGTTAACTCTGGCAGCTTTTTAATTACTAGCCTAGCTAGAAAATCCTACAAAGCATAAAATCTTCATTATTCATTCCTTCAATAAATATTTACTGAATTTCAACTCTATGCCAGGCACTATTTAAGTGCCTGGGATGCAAAGGTGAACAAAAGAGAGTAAGACTGGCACTCTCATGGTATTTATGGCCAACCTAACATCCTAATATGCGAATGAGAGCTGTCCTTCCCCTATCTAAATAGGTCTCCTCCTTTCCTTTTTTATTCTATTCTATTTATGAGAACTTCCAAAACAGTGCTGAACAACAGCTGTAACAGCAAGCATATTAATTTTTTGCTCTACCAGGAATATCTACAGTCAAGAGTTATGGAAATGATCATCCACTCCAAGTTTACTGAAACATTTACCAGCAATGAATTATGCCCAATATTCATAAAAAGTAGATCTTAATGGCTTTAACAGAATCATCCACAGAAAAGAACTTTCAGTAAACTTTTTTGCCCTCAGTGTTCAGACAACCTAATGTTATGGGCATCATTTATAAGGAATAAGAATAAGGTACTTGTAATTCATAGATACTTAATTCAAACTTAATTAGCAAATGCAACATCAACCTGAAAGATGCAAGGAATTAAGCCTCAAACTAACAAGGGCGACACACATGTGTTCCACTAAGTGTTCTCTCATTCCTGTACTCATTCTCACTTAAACTTACTGCCTACAGTGAACCAGGCACAGCGCATACACAAGACAAATTCAGTTCACATACAAGATTCCACAGCTTGAAATTATAGCCAACACACAAATAGTATGTTAGATTTAGTGCTTTAAAGTCTTCAAACTGCTTACATATACGGTTTCTGATATATATTTCATATACATTAAGAACGCCTTAATTTAAGGACAGCTAACTCTGTATAGTCCATATTAACCACTCAGGAGAAACAATATATATCCTGGGTTTATATGATTTTGTTATGGACTGAACGTCTGTGTCCCACTAAAATTCTTATGTTGAAATCTTAATCCGAAATGTAATGGTATTAGGAGGTGAGCCTTTGGGAGGTAATTAGGTCATGAATGGGATTAGGGACTTTATAAAAGTGACCCCAGCGGCTCTCTCTCTCTCTCTCTTTTCACACTGTGGGGTCACAGCAAGAAGCCAGCCTATTGCAACCTGGGAAGAAGGCCCTCACCAAGGACCCAAGCATGCTGGCAACCTGATTTCAGACTTCCAGTCTCCAGAAATATGAGACATAAGTTTCTGTTGATTATAAGCCACCAGTCTACGGTACTTTGTTACAACAACCTAAGATAAAATTTATGTTTTCCTTATTTATATTTTTGACTTGGATCAAAATATCTATTCACTGCACTTATCTTATACTAAATCTCTTTTCTTGCTGAAAACTAATTTATGCCTAAATCCATCTTAATTAAAGACGGGAAGTTATAATCCATATACTCTCTTCTAAATATCAATTTTAGATCAAATCTTATCCTCATGAACATCAGAGTACCCTTAAATATAGCCTATGTTGCTTAGATGTGTGGAACAAAAATGGTACAAGTTAATCATTCTGATATATGGAAACACAGTGGTATTTGTGCTAAAATATATTGATAACTGATTCTAATATGCTACTGAGAGTGGTTATTTATTGAATGATATCTATATAACCAGCAATATGCAAACTGTCACAGGAACACAGAATATCAGAAGGAATTTAACCCCAGAAAAAATACGCCTGCAAGAAATACCCAGAAATACAGGAGAACATAAGCTAAGCTCTTTACGTGATCTAGAACCTCAAAGAAGGGAAAAATCAATATGAGGTGAAGTTGCTCCAGTGAAGCTTTGTGGAAGAGGTAGGTAAGACGTGAGATGGAGAAGGGAGATATAAGCTTAAAGAAACAAACAAAGAGCAACAACAACTAAAACCGGGTATCGTAAGTGGAAGAACAGGACCAAAGGGAGAAAGGAGCTCACCCCCGAACTCCAAACTAAAGAAGCAGACATGACTGTTAGCTTTCCACCCTCAACCACAGTTGATTGGACTAGAAGCAGGTTCTTGACTCAAGAAGCCAATCCATTAGCAGATCAGCAACCACGACGTATCCTGGTACACAAAAACCTTCCCCAACAGGAATGAGGGCAATTAACCACATCAACCTACCTCTCTAGTGTCTCTCTCACCTCATTTACCCCCATGGACCATCAGTGTCTTTAATTCCACTCACTTCTAACTGCTTGTGGAACAGCCCCGTGACACGCCTAACTCTGGCACGCCTCCCTCCTCCACCCTCATTCTTTGGACAACTCCACTCTTCTGGCTGTCTTGGCCTGGAGCCTGATGTCACTGCTTCTCTCCCATCCCAAGTTTCTAAGCAGTTATGGCATACGTTACAAGCATTGTTTACCTATCTCCCTATTCTCATTCCCACCCTTACTACTTAATGCCTGGATTATTGCAATGACCTCAAGGCTCATCTACCTGCACCTCTATTCCCCTTCTAAAGGCTGTCATGCAAATTATCTGCTTCAAACTCTAAAATTCAAATATCATCATGATTCTCCTCTGCTTAAAAACCCTTAACTGTTTCTCTTTCCACTTAATAAAATGTCCATCTTCTCTGACACAGCATGAAAGACCTTTCTACAAGTTATCCCCTGACTGCTTACCTTTGTAGCCTAGCCCCCCCTTAAGAGTCATCCCACCCAGACTCCTCTCAGAACACACACCTGAATTTTCTCATCCTTTCCACTATCTGCAATGTCTTTTTCTGAACCCCACCTGGCCCTCAAAATGGCCAGCTCAAGTGCCAATATGCCCCAAAACCTTTTCCAGACAGACGTTCAACAATAACAGCCTTCACCATTCCTGACATTCTTAAAATTAAAACACTGCATCTCAACTGCAGCCCTTAAGACGTCTCGCCTTGTAAACAGAGATACATGTATGCATGTCCTCACATAAGATCATAAACTATGACAAGGTGATGATGCACAGTTCTATCCCACAATCCCCAGCTCAATGCTCAATAAATGTTTTTGTGAATGAGGAAACTGAAGCAAAAACGTATCCCTGAATAAAACAGGTTTTCCTTGCATTATAATGCATACATGTCCTGAACAATATCTAGATGAAGCAAAATGAAACCCATTTTATATGTTCAATGAGAGTACTAAAATTAAAGAACTATTAATTCCAGGCCCTAAATCATAACAAATTTCATACTTTTCTATAGCCCTGAATTATTCAGTATTCTTTTAAAATAAAATCAAAAATACTTGGGGGTGGCAGTGTGGAAGGAACACAGAACTGGAAACTAGGTAACATGAGTGCCAGATCCAGCTCTGCCAATAACTAGTCTGATGAGTAACAACACTTAAATTACCTAACTCATAGACCTCAGTTTCCTTATCAATAAAATGACTGGATTAGACTGGCACTACTCAGTATAACTTTCTGTGATTATGGAAATACTCTATAGCTGTGCTGCTCAATATGATAGCCACCAGACACATGTGGCTACTGAATACATAAAATGTGGCCAGTGTCATCAAGGAACTAGATTTTTTTAATTTTAATTAATTTAAAATTAAATAGCACATGTGGCTAGAAGTTACCGTGATGGATGTGCAGAATTAGACTAAGACACCAGCAAGAAATTAAAAACAGATATACAAACAAATGGAAAGATAACAGAAAAGGGACAATCATCATCAGAATAAACTAATACTGAAAATACCTTAGAAGGAGAAACTTTTTGTTAGCTTTAAGTTACAAAAGACTAGTTTCCACATTCTCCCAATCCAGGTAGATTACTGAAATCACAAAAATCCTGAAGCAAAGTTTTAAGCTAAGGGTTTAAAACACAGATTTAAGTAGGAAAAATAGCAATCTAAGGTATATTTAGACATTTTAAAAGATAAAAGATAAAGCTATATAAAAGCTGAAGCACAGAATGTTTGAAGCTGATTTTCCAAAGGGATTATACACATGGCACAAAAGGATTCATTCTCAAGACAAACTGGACTAAATGTTCTTTATTTCTTGTAAGACTCCTTAATTTGCAAAACTCCTAGTGATTGTACCATTTTATATTTAAACACATCAACACACAGAGATGTACCTTTAAAAAGGCAGTAGAACTCAACCATAACCAACCATGAAATGTGGCCATCTGCAACAACATGGATGGACTTGCAGGACATTAAGCTGAGCGAAATAAGTCAGAGAGACAAATACTGTATGACACTTATATGTGGAATCTAAAAAATACAACAAACTCGTAAATGTAACAAAAAAGAAACAGACACAGATATAGAGAACAAACTAGTGGTTACCAGTGGGGTGAGGGAAGAGGGTAGGGGCAATATAGGGGTAGGGGTTTAAGAGGCACAAACTATTATGTATAAAATAAGCTACAAGGATATATTGTACAACACAGGAAATATAGCCGATATTCTAATAACTATAAATGGAGTATAAACTTTAAAACTGTGAATCACTATACTGTACATCTGTAACTTACATAATATTGCATATCAACTATACTTCAATAAAATAAAATAATCCACACAAAACTATAATTCAAAAAGATACATGCACTCCTATGCCTTGAGCAGCTCTATGTACAATAACCAAGACACAGAAGCAACCTAAATGTCCGTCAACAGATGAATGGATATGGATGTGGTATATATTTATATTCAATGAAGTATTACTCAGCCATAAAAAAGAATAAAATAATGCCATTTGCAGCAACATGGATGGACCCAGAGATTATCATATTAAGTAAAGTAAGTCACAAAGAGAAAGACAAATACCGTATTATATCACTTATATATGTGGAATCTAAAATACGACACAAATGAACATATCTACAAAACAGAAACAGACTCACAGACATAGAGAACAGACCTGTGGTTGGGGGTGGTGGGGAGGGGTGGGAGTGTGGGATTAGCAGAGGCAAACTATTAGATATAGGATGGATAAACAACAAGGTCCTACTGCATAGCAAAGGGAGCTATAGTCAATATCCTGGGATAAACCATAATGGAAAAGAATATGAAAAAGAATATATATGTATAACTGAGTCACTTTACTGTACAGCAGAAATTAACACACCATTGTAGATCAACTGTACTTCAATAAAATTTTTAAAAAGAAAACAAACAAACAAAAATTTTAAAGGTTAAAAGCTCAGGCTCTGGAGCCAGACTATTTGTAAGCTTGGGTATGCCACTTACTGTCTGACCCTAACCAAGTTACTTAACTCGCAGTGCCTCAGCTTCCCCACCTGTAAAGCAGGGATCATAGTACCAATATCATGGAGTAGGAAATGAGAATTAAGTTAGATTATATATGAAAAAATATCTATATATATATTTACATACACACATCCATACGTAGCTTTTATACACACACACACACACACACACACACACACACAATACACATATACAACTATATATGAAAAACAGTGCTTGGCAGATACTAAGTGCTGAAAAAATTTGCTATTAATATTATAAATCTTTTTATTGTAATTATTATTCAGAGCACAGTTTAAGACTATTTAGATGGAAACTAGTAAAAAGACAATCTTAATTTGTGTATTTTTAAGAAGGTAATGAAGACTAAAGTCAACAAGTATCTAACCACCTGAAAGAACTTTGATGAGAAAATATAAAAACAGGTATTTTTATGGCTTTGACCAACAGTTCTCAAAATACAAAGAGCCCGAAGTGGTTTGTTTATAGGTTGCACACCCCCAGTCAAGGCAGAAGCCCAAGACAGTGATATTCCATGACTGCAGCACAAGACGCTCCTAACTTCTTCACTGTAAAGCAGCGAAAATAAAGCAACAGCAACAAGATAAAGGGGATTCTCCAAGTCACCTTATGGGGCCACCTGAATTTAGTGAGCTATCTTCTGAAGTCTATGTATTCAAAGAGCTGTCACATGCAAAGGAGAGAATACGCCAGGTCTCAACTTCCCATTCTTCAATATACAGTGCTTTGTAATACATAGCCAGCATTCAAATATTTTTTTTTTTTTTACTGACTGACTTCTAGACTAGATAGGAAGTCACAAAACACAGTACTGCATATACAGAAGATGCAGCAAAGGTACAACTTAACTAAGATTCTACCCAGTAGAGCGAGAAGGGCACTGCACCTGGAAAAGTAAGACTGCAGGCTTCAAGATCCCTCCTTATCAATGATTTCAGTTGTCTTACAGAACGCTTCAGAGCATCAGCTCCCCCGACCTATAAGGAAGGGTTAGTCCCTAATGATTTCCCAAATATGTCCTAACACTGATGTACAAATTAATGTGAAAACTTTCTAAAAATATGCAGCAATCCTTATATTAACCAAAGCCATAAAAAAAGATACTGTAAACTAAAAGACCTCTCTATTTACAACATTCTTAGTTTCCCTATTTCCCTATCAGAGCAAAGCGGTAAATCAAAAGCATCCATTTTATGCCAGGACACTGAGAAGAGTTAGTAGACACTATCAGATGAATTCTGAGATCAAGGGAGGAGTTAATTCCCAGCAGCAAAGTCCAGGATAGAGAAATTTCACACCAGTACATGGAGAGGGGAAAGAGAGGGAGGTGGGAGGAAGGGAAGGAGCAGCCAGCCAACCAGTCAAGCGAGTTCAGTTTCTCCTACCTCTGCCCTGATTCCACCACTAGCTCTTCCCCGCCTGTCTGATAACACGGGAAATTCCTCTAACAAGGGTTAAGGCCTTTCTTTCCAGGTTTAACAATAAAAACCTAATAATGGTCTTTGACCAAGCACATCAGAATTCAATTACACTGAAAGGCAATTAAAATCAAATGAGTTTAAACGACTAATACTAGATTCTTTCCTCTTTGGGCTCTTCAAAGGGGATTAATAAAAAGTGATACAAAAAAGAGAGGCAAGGACTAGAAAAAGATTAACTTCACAGATTTGAGTGAAGGTTATGTTTGTGCACTTACTCTTTCCCACATAAAGGCAAAAGCAGGTCTGCTTAACATTATTTATAATTAATTTAAATACCAGTCTTCATTCTAAAGGAGCTTTAGTCTCAGAAGACCTGCTGACCATGAACTGCTGCCGTAGTGCACAGGTGCCCCAGCAATGCTGGGCTCAGGCTGTCCTACTGCCTAGCCTGGCCTCCAAGCTCCACAGCCTGGTTCCACTTTCCTCTCTTCCCAGGCCCCAAGGTAGCTGCTGACCAATTTCCAAATGGTGACAGGGATATTTACAAGCAGTTTCCCCAATTTTAACCTTTGAAGGAGGTAGTGAAGTGAAGAAAAAGTGGTGAGTATGCTGTGACAGCAAGACCCACTGGACCTCCCACCAAGGGAGAATTTGAAATCTCTTTATGGATCAATTGTGTTTAGTCTAAGAAAGTCATAAAGACTGACTTCTGGAAGTTCTAAAATTACAGGTGCTGATTAGTGATTTGGTAGGTAAAATCGTTTAGAATTACAGGCAAGTATCCAATACCCCCTCCTCCCACCCTGCATCTTTAAAATCAAGTAGGACAATAAAGCCATCTTTGCCCCAGTGTAATAACCATTTTTTTCAGCAATGATACAATAACAAGTTGTAGGTAATATTTTCAAAGTCTCTATAATACTAACAACAGTGTCCCCAAAAAACATGTTTTTGGTTTATACCACCTAGCTAGCTAAAGGCAAAAATGCTTTAAGTATCTTTAAGACTTAAATCAAACAAATATTTCAAACATAAGAAAACACACCATAACATAAGGTAGTCCAGTATTTTCTTTGCTAAAGAGCTGAAAAACTGCCGTTAATATTATTAAACACAAATATTAACAAATATTATTAAGACAATAAAATGTAAGACCTGGGTTTATTAATTTCATACTACTAGTTTATAAACAGAACTACTAGGCACCATTCAGTATATTCAATTCTTTTTTTTTTCTTTCTTTTTATAAATTTATTTATAAATTTATAAATTTTATTTTTGGCTACGTTGGGTCTTCGTTGCTGTGCACGGGCTTTCTCTGGTTGCAGCAAGCGGGGGCTACTCTTTGTTGTGGTGTGCGGGCTTCTCCTCGCGGTGGCTTCTCTTCTTGAGGAGCAGGGGCTCTAGGCGCACACACTTCAGTAGTTGTGGCTCATGGACTCTAGAGTGCAGGCTCAGTAGTTGTGGCACACGGGCTTAGTTGCTCCACGGCATGTGGATCTTCCCGGACCAGGGCTTGAACCCATGCCCCTGCACTGGCAGGCGGATTCTTAACCACTGCGCCACCAGGGAAGCCCCTCAATTCTTTAATATTTTCTCATTAGCAAAAGGTGATTAAAGGTTACCAGAACCTCCGTTTACTTACCCACAAGCCACATACTGTCCATTCCTAGATGTGGCAATGCTTAATCCATATAAACTGCCTTCATCAACAAATCTGTTAAGGCACTTCCTAGAGTTCACATCCCAAACATAAACGTCTCCATCCCCTGAATGAAACAGCCAAAAAATGGGTTTGGTTAATTTTGTTTTAAACTTGAAAGGCAAGTGAACTGACCATTCTTAGTCCCTCTTTAATAGTACAAGATACTACAAATAAAGACCTACTATATACTATAATTGTCCTAGGTCTAGAAAACTGGCCTAAAAATGTTTCTTGTATACATTTTCATATATAGAAAACTACATCCTCATTAGTCATTAATAAACAGTATCTTTAGGTTTAGAGTGAAAATCACAAACTCTTGGCTTGAGTTGAACTTTCAGAAAAAGTTTCTACATTTCACTCAGATAAATTATTGGCGCAAAATTTGAAAAAAAAACAAAAAACCCACCAGCAAAGGTTTTCCAACATCTTTCAAGAGGTATCAGAGTACCTAACATGTAAGGCTAGGTGATTTAGATACCATACTGATGATGAAGATGACGACAGAGGAGGAAATGAAGAATGAACTGATCCAGACCAAAAGGAATTTATAGTTTAATTAAGGAGGTATGGATAATTTATTGTAATAAGCACAAATAGTTTAGAGAAGGGAGAATGTGTGAAAGATAAAGGATATTAAATCTGATGAGAACACAAATATTTTCATGATAGAAATGGCCACCTAAGTGCCAAGATCAGTCTCCTTCTCTCTCTCCTATACACTCAATCTTGATGATCACCCCCTTCCTCACACCCATTATAGATGTGTAGAATGACCCTATACCCATCTCAAAGGTGGCTCCTCACTCATGTATTTCATCTCTTTCTTTTCTGTGGATATTGCTCTAACATTCACCCTTCTATACTATTATCCTTCCAATGAGAATTCAATGAATCTCACTGCTTTAACTATTTCATTAAGAAACAAAATTTCCCAGGCTGGCATAAGGGTTTAGGTTAGGTAGAAGTAAAAAATGTATTTAGAAAAAATTTAATAGGCTCAAATTTTAGAAGCTTTATGTCTGTCTGTAGGGCAATGGTACAATAAAGGAAGGGGTTTAAAGATCAGCCTAGCTAGCAACAGACTAAAATGGGAACGGAAGGGATCAAGGGCAGGAAGACCATCTAGAAAGCGAGTGTATTAGATGGCCATAAGTTGATGTTGACTTAAGAAGCAATAATTAATCCAAGAGAAAACAAAAAGAAAAAACTGGTTCAGCTGAAAAGATAAAAGGTAAATTCTTTCTTCAACACTCCTTCTATCAAAATATTCTTTATATATATAAAACAATAAATATGAACAATATGATGCCAATCACATAAATCACTCCTTACAGAAGGAGGAAAGGAGGAAGGGGAGGGGGGAGAACACCAATCAAAATACAGGTAACACCTAACTTACCGAGGCTCAACTTCTGATTACTCCTTCTCTGATTTTAGGACCTTTCTTCTTATGGTAAATTAGACCTCCATGGTCCTAAACTAATTGGTAAATATTTAACATCTATATCCAATTCATATAACCAAATCTCAGTACCTGTGCTGACCCTTTCAACTCTTCTCCCCAGCTCTGACTCTCCCAAGATCCAAGAGCCATTTCATTAGGAACATTATTTCTCTGAACCTATATTTATTCCTTACCCCTCATAAAACCTAGCATACTAATAGAGACTATATATGCTGATGACATTCTTCTATTATTGGATTAAAAACATACAAATGTAAGTAACTCAACCTTGTGAAAGTTTGATTCTGGGCCAAAACCAAAACAAAAATTAAAGTTAATGCTAAACTTAATCCTTTTTTAAAAAAAAGTTTTTGAATAGATTGAAGACTACTACTCACTGGCAGAACCACCCTAATGCGTCCCACTACCAAACAGCATGAGCTACGCTGAGCTTGTGATGGTCCCCAAGATCCTCTAGGAAAAGGCGTAAGAGTCACAGGACAGTCAGAAAAGCCAGCAGAAAAGGACAAGATTAGAGACTGTCAGGAATGATAAAGGATTGGTTGGTAGTACTAAAGAAATGTCAGGATGAGATCAGAATTGTTTTCAGTCAATAATGAAGAAAATTCCAAACATTATCCAAGTCAAAAGAGGCTAAAAGAAAAGAAGTGATGATTTTAAGTAACTTCCAAAAAGAAAGTAAGAAAGTCTCAGAATAAGACATCTTTTAAAATGCATTTTCTGGGGACTTCCCTGACGGCACAGTGGTTAAGAATCCGCCTGCCAACGGAGAAGACACGGGTTTGATCCCTGGTCCGGGAGGATCCCACATGCCGCGGAGCAACTAAGCCCGTGCACCAAAAACTACTGAGTCTGTGCTCTAGAGCCCGCAAGCCACAACTACTGAGCTCGCATGCCGCAACTACTGAAGCCCATGCACCTAGAGCCCGTGCTCTGCAAGAGAAGCCACTGCAGTGAGAAGCCCACGCACCACAACGAAGAGCAGCCCCCGCTTGCCGCAACTAGAGAAAGCCCACGTGTAGCAACAAAGACCCAACATAGTCAAAAATTAATTAATTAAATAAAATGCCTTTTCTTCCCATCTTTTCCCCAAACAGTGCATGTTAAGCGGTTAATCCTTCACCATTACTAGTTAGTAAATGAGAAGGCAAACAGCAATGAAAAATTAATTGTAAAAATAAAAATGATTTTCTCACTAACACAAAAAAGTCTAAAATCAAACCCAGTTTTGGTTAAAGTTGGTATTTAAACACACCCAAAGCTTCAAAGAAGCTTCGGATCATCTTGTCATTAACTTAACTTACCTGAAGATGCATATACTTTCTTACTATCCGAAGAGAATGTGGATGCTGCAATCCTTCCATTAATTTTCATACTACCAATTAGCTCTTTAGTCTGGAAGAACAATAAATATTACTTATCAAATTGCTAGGTGCTGCAAAGAAGAATCACAATGTGCAGAATAAAAGCAATCTAGTTCTCTATTTTGTAGCACCTACTCAACTTTGTTTTTCCCTACCCTCAAAAAAAAAATTCTTCCCAAACTGCCCACAACTTCTCCCCAAGTCTCAATATGTTCCTCTAATTGAGATGCAGATTTAAGGACACCATGAGTTATGGTTCAAGACCATCCCTACACTAATGTCTTATCCTAGCAGAACAAGCAACAGCTAATAATGGTTCACCTTCATTGACAGCAAGTGAAAATATCCAGCAACACCATTTATAAGCAAAAAGGATCCATCTGGGGAGACTTCGAAGCTCCTCACTATCTTCTCCTTCAAACCTAAGGAGATGAATCAATAAAGATTAATGGTCTGCAGTAAAGCTTCCACTGACAATTGAGAGTTTCTTACTTTTTAAGTGCCTTAAATAAAACATGGGCTCAGACTCTGAATAACTCTGACCCCATGCATCATTGAGTATTACCGAAATACAAGGTCACTACAAAATGCTTAGCAAACTTCTGTTCTTTGCCTTGGTTAACATTTACCATTCTAATTACAGGCCTGAGAGCCAGCTCTCCAACCAGTAAACTTATCAACTAATTTTCCAAATGTAAACAGTAATACCTGTAAGTAACTAAAAGGATAAATTATACTTCTCTGTCAAAACGTTCATGACCAGAAGGAAAATACACTGACACAGAGACAGCTAAAACACAGTAACATGCAGACACTAGTTGCTAGCCACCTACTAAACATCCCATGATGAATGGGAGTCTAATTCTTAACTCTGTGGATCAAAAAGAAAAAACAAACCAAAACCATGTGTCAGTAGTGTATTCAAGAGTTGATAAAGAAGAAGTAAAGCTGTCACTGTTTGCAGATGACACGATACTATACATAGAGAATCCTAAAGATGCTACCAGAAAACTACTAGAGCTAAACAATGAATTTGGTAAAGCAGCAGGATACAAAACTAATGCACAGAAATCTCTGGCATTCCTATACACTAATGATGAAAAATCTGAAAGTGAAATTAAGAAAACCCTCCCATTTACCATTGCAACAAAAAGAATAAAATATCTAGAAATAAACCTACCTAAGGAGACAAAAGACCTGTATGCACTGATGAAAGAAATTAAAGATGATACAAATAGATGGAGAGATATACCATGTTCTTGGATTGGAAGAATCAACATTGTGAAAATGACTCTACTACCCAAAGCAATCTACAGATTTAAAGCAATCCCTATCAAACTACCACTGGCATTTTTCACAGAACTAGAACAAAAAATATCACAATTTGTATGGAAACACAAAAGACCCCGAATAGCCAAAGCAATCTTGAGAACGAAAAACAGAGCTGGAGGAATCAGGTTCCCTGACTTCAGACTATACTACAAAGCTACAGTAATCAAGACAGTAATGGTACTGGCACAAAAACAGAAATATAGATCAATGGAACAGGATAGAAAGCCCAGAGATAAACCCACACACATATGGTCACCTTATCTTTTTTTTTTTCTTTTTTTTTTTTTTTTTGCGGTACACGGGCCTCTCACTGCTGTGGCCTCTCCCATTGCGAAGCACAGGCTCCGGATGCGCAGGCTCAGCAGCCATGGCTCACGGGCCTAGCCGCTCCGCGGCATGTGGGATCTTCCTGGACTGGGGCACGAACCCATGTCCCTTGCATCGGCAGGCGGACTCTCAACCACTGCGCCACCAGGGAAGCCCTGGTCACCTTATCTTTGATAAAGGAGGCAAGAATATACAGTGGAGAAAAGACAGCCTCTTCAATAAGTGGTACTGGCAAAACTGGACAGGTACGTGTAAAAGTATGAAATTAGAACACTCCCTAACACCGTACACAAAAATAAACTCAAAATGGATTAAAGACCTAAACGTAAGGCCGGAAACTATCAAACTCTTAGAGGAAAACATAGGCAGAACACTCTGTGACATAAATCACAGCAAGATCCTTTTTGACCCACCTCCTAGAGAAATGGAAATAAAAACAAAACTAAACAAATGGGACCTAATGAAACTTCAAAGTTTTTGCACAGCAAAGGAAACCATAAACAAGACCAAAAGACAACCCTCAAAATGGGAAACAATATTTGCAAATGAAGCAACTGACAAAGGATTAATCTCCAAAATTTACATGCAGCTCATGCAGCTCAACATCAATGAAACCACCCAAACCCAAAAATGGGCAGAAGACCTAAACAGACATTTCTCCGAAGAAGATATACAGACTGCCAACAAACACATGAAAGAATGCTCAACATCATTAACCATTAGAGAAATGCAAATCAACACTACAATGAGACATCATCTCACACCAGTCAGAATGGCCATCATCAAAAAATCTAGAAACAATAAATGCTGGAGAGGGTGTGGAGAAAAGGGAACACTCTTGCATTGTTGGTGGGAATGTAAATTGATACAGCCACTATGGAGAACAGTATGGAGGTTCCTTAAGAAACTAAAAATAGAACTACCATACGACCCAGCAATCCCACTACTGGGCATATACCCTGAGAAAACCAGAATTCAATAAGAGTCATGAAAAAAATATATAAAAAAATAAATTAGGGCTTCCCTGGTGGCACAGTGGTTGAAAGTCTGCCTGCCGATGCAGGGGACACGGGTTCGTGCCCCAGTCCGGGAAGATACCACATGCCGCGGAGCGGCTGGGCCCATGAGCCATGGCCGCTGAGCCTGCGCGTCCGGAGCCTGTGCTCCGCAACGGGAGAGGCCACAACAGTGAGAGGCCCGCGTACCGCAAAAAATAAATAAATTAATTAATAAAATAAAATAAAATTAATTATTTTTTTTAAAAAAGTCATGTACCAAAATGTTCACTGCAGCTCTATTTACAATAGCCAGGACGTGGAAGCAACCTAAGTGTCCATCAAGAGATGAATGGATAAAGAAGATGTGGCACATATATACAATGGAATATTACTCAGCCATGAAAAGAAATGAAATTGAGTTATTTGTAGTGAGGTGGATGAACCTAGAGTCTGTCATACAGAGTGAAGTAAGTAAGAAAGAGAAAGACAAATACCGTATGCTAACACATATATATGGAATCTAAGGAAAAAAAACAAAAAAGGACATGAAGAATCCAGGGGCAAGACAGGAATAAAGACACAGACCTACTAGAGAATGGACTTGAGGATATGGGGAGGGGGAAGGGTAAGCTGTGACAAAGTGAGAGAGTGGCATGGACATATATACACTACCAAACATAAAATAGCTAGTGGGAATCAGCCGCATAGCACAGGGAGATCAGCTCGGTGGTTTGTGACCACCTAGAGGGGTGGGATAGGGAGGGTGGGAGGGAGGGAGACACAAGAGGGAAGAGATATGGGAACATATGTATATGTATAACTGAAATACTTTGTTATAAAGCAGAAACTAACACACCATTGTAAAGCAATTATACTCCAATAAAGATGTTAAAAAAAAGTTGATTAGCTTCTCAAGACTCATGTAACCAAATCACATGAGCTAAGTATATAGACCAGATGTCAGTTTACTTATTTATAATGGGACATGTTCCTTTCCCTAAAAGGCTCAAACTGACTATGCAGGAGACCCTTCTGATATTAAATTGCTTATAGAGCCAACTTACCCATTAACAAGTTGCCTAATAGAAAGGATACAAAAGAATAAGTGTAACTAGCTACGCTTCCAGGGTGACAGAGCGGAAGAGAACTGTCACCATCCACTCACTGGTACGCACTGGACTTTTGCACCATGTGAGCATATCGCTAAGTTAGAATATTAATCAGAAAAAAGAATTTAGAAAAATCCAGTGAAGAGTTCTTGTTTCCCCACAGGAAAATGATAGTTAAAGGTCCCACAGACCATCTCTGTGCTACTAACAGTCTTTGTCTAGATGGTTCACAATACTACAAAACTGGGCCTCCCACTCCAGCCCCACCCACCAAGAGACTACATCCTAGCTTCCTTGACTGGAATCAATCCAGACACATATTTCCAATCACTAGGGTTACTTCTGCTAGGGATGACCATCTTCTTCACAATGACTCTAGTCCTACTAAGGGTAATATTCATCCCAAATTTTAGGCAAGCATTATATACCGACTACAGCATACAGAAAGAAACAGCTCCAAACATAGGGAAAATATCATTACATGATGAAGCAGAGAAGGGAGGTTAGTTCTGGAAACCCCTCCAGACCCAATCCTAAGAGCACAGTGGGAATGCAAGACAGAGCTCAAAGTGTTCACCTTGGAGCCTACAGCTGGGCACCACCACAGTCCTGGAAGACTGCAGACTGCACAGGTGTCACAAGGGCAACAGTAAACAAACTTCCCTCATACTGTGTGGGACCAGTGTGAACACAGACCCAGGATGGCAGCAACAGAGGCAAAATGCCAGAGGACTCTTTACACAGTCCACTGCTCTCTGCCTGCAGTGAAAGACCTTATGCTTTTGGCCTGAGTAAGCCTGTTGTTTGGGGGTAATTCAGGAAAGGGGGTTGTCTTCAAGAAGGAAATACTAGAATTCCAACAAATAAGGACAAACAGTTTACTTTATCAATTAATTGGAAAAATAAGATAACCATATTTTTATCCAAAGCTTACAGTGTACTGTACACCAGTTATATGTACATAGCATTTTACTTTTGACTTCACAAAAGAACAGTGATAATAAATGCTAATTTCAATATTACAATTGCTTTTTATAAAAGCTAGACCTTTCAAAATAGAAGCCAGACAAAATTTATAACATGGCCTTGAGAAAGAAGATACAGAGCTTTAAAGATGTCAAGTATAAATGTTTCTATGGATTAGGGAATGAGTTTTTTTTTTTTTTTTTTTGGCCACCCCACACAGCATGTGGGATCTTCGTTCCCAGACCAGGGATCGAACCCACGCCCCCTGCATTGGAAGCACGGAGTCTTAACCACTGGACCGCCAGGAAGTCCCAGGAATGAGATTTTTAGGTCAACTGATGAGCAACTAATAGATAAGAAAAAGAATGGCCAATTTAACTAGAATAGAGCCAAATTCCACAGGATGGGAAGTGAACTGATTGTGATCAGATAGATTATATGCTGTTCTTAACAATGACAGCAGTTACCAATGACTGAGCATTTACCAAGTGGCAGGTGGTGCTTAGTTACAATCTTCTAAAAAATTATTTTAATATTTTAGAACACTTGAGTTTACAGAAAGAGAAAACTAAGGCTCAGCAATGACCATATGCCTATAAATCAAAATGGCTGCCTGACAAACTAACTGGATTCCCAAATGGTCAAATTCTTTGTGTTTTCCTAGAACAAGACAGCGGCCTTAAGAACTGCCCTTCTGGGACTTCCCTGGTGGTCCAGTGGTAAAGAATCCACCTTGCAATGCAGGGGACAGGGGTTAGATCCCTGATCAGGGAACTAAGATCCCACATGCCTCGGGGCAACTAAGCCCACGCACCGCAACTACTGAGCTCGGGCACCTCAACTAGAGAGCCTGCATGCTGCAAACTACAGAGCCCACGCGCTCTGGAGCCCGTATCCCACGCACCACAACTAGAGAGAGAAATCCCGCACGCCACGACTAGAGAGAAGACTGCACGCCGCAAGAGAAGATCCCACATGCCTCAACGAAGATCCCGTGTGCCACAACTAAGACCCAATGCAGCCAAAAATAAAATTAAATAAATAAATCTTTAAAAAAAAAGAACTGTCCTTCTAGGGACTTCCCTGCTGGTGCAATGGTTAAGACTCGGTGCTCCCAATGCAGGCAGCCCAGGTTCGATCCCTGGTCAGTGAACTAGATTCCGCGTGCCACAAATAAGAGTCCGCGTGCCACGACTAAAAGATTCCCGCACGCCGCAATGAAGATCTCTCATGCTGCAACAAAGATCCCACATGCCACAACTAAGACCCGGCACAGATGGATATAGATAAAAGAACTGTCCTTCTAAATGATGCAACAGAAACTGCTTCTGGACTTTGAAATAGTAATCTGTGGTTCTTAACCTTTCTGTGTGCCAGTCTGGTGAAGTGTATGATACCCTTCTCAAAATAATGGTTGTTTAAAACTTTCGTAACCGAAGGAAATGCTAAATTTCATTTAGAGATTACTGAAAATAAAGATGGAATGTTTTTCCTATCCAGCTTCACAGACCCCTGAATTTTGAGAGTCCATGGACCCCACTTTACAAGCCCTGACAGGTTAGTGGAAGGAACCATCAAAGCGGAATTCTTCAGAATGCATCAATTCTGAATTCTTCATTTTTCAGACTTGCATTTGCAAGAACCAAGAGCTCACATACACGTAAGGCTTGCACATCCTAACTTGTCAGCAATTTTCCCCCTTGTTCTACTGTCCTTAATTAATTGAGTTATTGATAGTTTTATAATCACGAGACTGAGAATTATATTCAATAGCATAACACCACAAGAAGAAATACATTTGGTTTACCATTACTATTATAATTATCATTATTACCAAGTTATGCTTATTGAGGAAAGAGAAGGAAAAATATTCAAAGGCAAAGATAAATGCCATGTCTTAGAAGAATCCGGTGATCAGATACACACCCCGGCATACCAGCAGACCCACAGTACATATCACTAACTACTGGATCTCAGCCACCCCTGGTTTGCTTTCCCCAAGAGGATGCAAGGCAAGGAAAGACCAGAGCACATTCCTTTTGATTAGTGGAATGACATTTAAGAATAATAACTACTACATGTTGTTTTCTATTTCAATATGGGGAGACAGTTTAAGGTTTTCCAACTCAAAGGGAAGTCCATGGACCAGTAGCATCAGCATCTGAGAACTTGTTAGAAATGCAGAATCAGGCCGCCTCAAAACAAAAGAATCAGAGTCTGCATTTTAACAAGATCCCCAGGTGATTCATATGCACATTAATGTTTGAGAAGCACTGATTTAAAGCATAAATAGATAAATTAAAACCCCCCTTGGAAAGGATCACTGAAAGTGTCAGGAACACAGGAAAGACAAGACCGGAAACACTGAAAATAAACTTCATAAATGTTTCTCAAGTTGGCCTTACTCACTTTTAACCACTAGCAGAAAAAAGGCTGTACAGAGCAACCTGTAACCCTTACAGCCCCACATATGTGCAATTTAACAGGGAGACTGCCAGCAAGCTGTAGCATATGACAACACCACCTCCCAAGATTCATAATGTTAACCCAACCAATTTCATTACAAGGACTTTAGTTCCCAAAGCATTCATGAAGGTGTCATTATATTTTTGAGGAGAATGCAGAAGAAGAGATAAGGCAGAGGAAAGAAATTTTCATCTGATAAAAAAAGATGTATTTTTTAAGTAGTCCATTCTTCAAAATACATTACAAATTCCAAAAGCAGTGCTTTATTTCCTTTAAATGTAAACCAAAATTGTATTATAACAAACAGCAGAAGAACTGGAGAGCACCCAAATTTCAGATCAGAGGAGTGAAATAATTTGTCCGAGGAAGTAGAACCCAGGTCTTCTAGCTCCCAGGCTCATGTTCTTTCTGCTGCAGCAACTGCTAATTTTACAGCCAAGTATTTGCAACTGCTTTTCTGGTCTAGGGGCATATATATTTGCAAATTATGATTTTCTTCCCATAGGTACTCAGTAAAAAGTCAGTTCACTTTTTTCATTCAAACATGTTATCGCAACAACACATTTTCCAAATAGTAAAACCAAAGAAACCCTTATTTTTAATAATTCTATGGGGAGGAAAAAAAGTGGTTGCAAATACTGTTAAACAAACTCAACTATGGGCTGGGGGGGAGGGAGGTGTGTGTCAGCTATATGTTCATTAGAAACCTTACCTCTTACTTGATGCACAGGAATTAGCTTTCCAGCCAGCATATCATAGACATAAAGAACCTTGCTGTGAGTACTCGTGGCTAAAACCTTTTCTCCATTAGCACTAAAACAAGCTTTAAAGATTGGAAACTTTTCCAAATAGATGCTCTGAATTTTAGGATTTGTTTTTCCATCAACCTATAAGGAAGTACAAAATATTCCTTTTGATTATTTTCACAGACCATGTATGCTGATTGTAAACACTTTTCACTACAAGTCTTTTTTTTAAAATTTATTTATTTATTTTTGGCTGCGGTGGGTGTTCGTTGCTGCGCATGGACTTTCTCTAGTTGCAGCGAGTGGGGGCTACTCTTCATTGCAGTGCACGGGCTTCTCATTGTGGTGGCTTCTCTTGTTGCGGAGCAAGGGCTCTAGGCACATGGGTTTCAGTAGTTGTGGCACGTGGACTCAGTAGTTGTGGCTCACGGGCTCTAGAGCACAGGCTCAGTAGTTGTGGTGCACGGGCTTAGCTGCTCTGCGGCATGTGGGATCTTCCAGCACCAGGGATCAAACCCGTGTCCCCTGCACTGGCGGGCAGATTCTTAACCGCTGCGCCACCAGGGAAGTCCCTACAAGTCTTCATTTAAAAATGCATACCTGGGGCTTCCCTGGTGGTGCAGTGTCTTTCCCTGGAAAGACATTTCTAGGGCATCATGTGAGCAGAAAGGTGCCACTTTAGGTAAGATGGTGAGGAAAGACATTTCTAGGGCGTTATGTGAGCAGAAAAGTAAGAATGAGGGCTTCCCTGGTGGCGCAGTGGTTGGGAGTCCGCCTGCTGATGCAGGGGACACGGGTTTGTGCCCCGGTCCGGGAGGATCCCACATGCCGCAGAGCGGCTGGGCCCGTGAGCCATGGCCGCCGAGCCTGGGCGTCCGGAGTCTGTGCTCCGCAACGGGAGAGGCCACGGCAGTGAGAGGCCCGCGTACCGCAAAAACAAACAAACAAAAAAAAAAAACAAAAAAGCTTACCTGAAATAGCGATACAGCATTATCTAGTCCAGCGACCATCACAACCTGTGCACGAGGATGAAACTGCACAGACGAGATCCGAGCAGTAGTAGGACGTGCAGCATTAGCATGCTGGCAGTGCTTCATCTACAGAAAAATAAAGCTGAAATTTTACCAATTCGAATGGGTTAACATTACTTTCTTTAAAGCATGAAGACATTATAAAGTAGTTTACAATGCAGAAGAAAGTGCATTGGAAGAGTAACCAGAAGACCACAGCTCTGCTACCAACTAGTACTCTAGTACAGTGCTTTACCATCCAAGAATCCATTTTTGGGGGGCTTCCTCTACATTAAAAATGCAATTACATAAAAAACACAGTATCATATGATGTTTTCTTTGTAACCCCTCAAGATAAGTTTTTGTGGTGACTACATTTTCAGTGGAGGTGAATTCACCCTATGAGGAGCTAAATGAATTATCTGCACAGGGTAGGGAGAGACAGAATCACTCTGTCTAATAATTTACCATAATAAGGTCCCCCCTCCCCATCTAAATTCGCATGCTACCATTTTAAAATGGGGAAAATTATATCAAAGAGCGAACTGTTCATTTGACATATATTTAACTGAAGCAAGTGCTGGGTAGGCACTTGGTTACCACAATAGACAACTGAGACACAGTGACGAGTTAGACAGTAACTAGAGTAAGCCACTTCAGATAGGATGGCAAGGAAAGGCATTTCTAGGGCATCATGTGAGCAGAAAGGTGCCACTTTAGGTAAGATGGCGAGGAAAGACATTTCTAGGGCATCATGTGAGCAGAAAAGTAAGAATGAGGGCTTCCCTGGTGGCGCAGTGGTTGGGAGTCCGCCTGCTGATGCAGGGGACAAGGGTTCGTGCCCCGGTCCGGGAAGATCCCACATGCCGTGGAGCAGCTGGGCCCGTGAGCCATGGCCGCTGAGCCTGTGCATCTGGAGCCTGTGCTCCGCAGCGGGAGAGGCCACAACAGTGAGAGGCCCACGTACCGCAAAAAAAAAAAAAAAGTAAGAATGAGTTGGCCACTGGCAGTGCTTAAAGAACACATGGAGGGATGAGCAAGAGCAAAGGTTCAGGGGCAAGAAAGAACTTGGCATGTGCAAGAAACAGAAAGAAGGCCTGTGTGGCACGAGTAAGGAATAAGAGGAAAAGGCATCAGATGACGTTGAAGACGTAGGCAAAGGCCAGATCCTGTGAAGGGCAGTGTAGACTATGGTGAGGAATTCAGAAGTTTTCAAAGAGCAATGAAAAGTGACAGGACATGATATTTTATTTTTAAAAGATCCCTCAGGCTACTATAGGAAGAACGGTTTAGAAAGAAGGAAAGTGGAAGTGGAGAGTCTAGCCACGAAGCTGTTGCTATGCATTGGGCGAGAGATGAGAGCAGCATGAACAAGGCTGGTGCCAACAGAAGGAACAAGAAATGCAAAAGGAGGAATCAAGTAACATTCCTAAAAAATTCCTGGGAACATAATTTAATCTTGTTTTTGCAAAAGGTAAAAAACCTAACACAAATATTTACCAAGGCAAAATGACAGCAAGCACATTTAATCCCACAGATAACAAGAATCCATATATTTGTAACTGGGAAGTATATTGGATTTCAGAGGTAATTAGTTGGATTGACCCAATTTTACGGATTCTCACCTTTAAGATTCCTTTAGGAAGAGAGGTTGATGTTGATATGAAATTCCCAGTCCTCTGCAACAAATCATCTTCATCCTCTTCACTTTCATCTAAGTCAAACAAACCCACAGGCTGATCTTCAGAATCAATGAGATGGCCATTACCTATCCCAAACATCTGCATTTCAAACTTCCACTCCCCTCCCAGTCTCCCAACCTCAATCGTTTTATTTAAGCTGCAACTGGTAAAAGTAAAACAGCAAAATAAATTTGAAGGAGAGGAAAAGGATGACAAGACCTCAATGTATATGGTTAAAATCAACACCTGACTCTGGAACAAAAGACACACGTTCACTACAGTGACTAAAACAACATGAAATGAAATGAAGATGAAACGGAGTCAGCATTTCATTTAAAAAGAGGAACTCGTAACAGGGGCAAGATGGGCAACAGGATGAACAGCAGATCTAGCTTAACAACTCACAGGAAAAAGAACTAGAACTTTGAGCTGACTGGAAGAACAACGCCAGTAAACTGTGTATCAGAACTTCCAGGAGAGGTAACAGGGCTGCTTTTCCCCGGAGATGACTGACGATTCTAGTAAAGAAAGCTGAGAAGCTAAGCAGGGTGTTTAAAACACCTGTAGGGTCAAGAGAGCAAAAACTAGCACCAAAAGCCCTCTAAGGTTCCTAAGGAGTCTGGTAAACCACGAGGCTCTGGATTGTTGCCACAAAAGGCTATACATAAAATTAAAGGTGAAATCAAAGAATTACGAGAAAATCTCCCAGGAGCTGAAACCCGGCACTGAATCCTCACACTCTCTCACTAGAATAAGATGTTCTAGGATTGCTAGTGCCCACTGCCCAACCACCTACCCAAAAACAAATATACAAATTCTCTGCAGAAAGATACCATTGTCCTAGACCTCTAGTTAATCAATACTATTTCTCATATACAATGCCCACCACTCAATGACATATATAACCAGGTAAATAATGACAAGGTAAGGTAACTTAACTGAAAACCTAAAGAAAAACAAACAATCCTCACAGGAGATCTAGATAATGAAGTTATCAGACATAAAATTTTTAAATATTACATATAAAACTCAAAGAAAAAGAGTTCAGGTCTGTGGTTACCAGAGATGGAGCGTAACGTGACGGGAATTGGATGAAGACAGTCAAAAGGTACAAACTTCCAGTTATAAGATAAATAAGTACTAGGGATATAATGTACAACGTGATAAATATAACTCTGCTGTATGTCATATATGAAAGGTGTTGACAGTAAATCCTAAGACTTCTCACCACAAGAAAAAATACTTCTTTTCTACTTCTTTAATTTTTATCTATATGAGATGATGGATGTTCACTGAACTTATTGAGGTAATCATTTCATGATGTATGTAAGTCAAATCATTATACTGTGCACCTTAAACTTATACAGTGCTGTATGTCAATTATATCTCAGTAAAACTGGAAGGAGGGCTTCCCTGGTGGCGCAGTGGTTGAGAGTCCGCCTGCCGATGCAGGGGACGCGGGTTTGTGCCCCAGTCCGGGAGGATCCCACATGCCATGGAGCGGCTAGGCCCATGAGCCATGGCCACTGAGCCTGTGCGTCCAGAGCCTGTGCTCTGCAACGAGAGAGGCCACAACAGTGAGAGGCCTGCGTACCACAAAAAAAAAAAAAAAAAAAAAAAATTGGAAAGAAAAATAATAATAAAAAATAAATAAAATAAAAAATTTATGTTTAAGATATTAGAGATAATGAAAGGCAAGACTCAGAATTAAGCCAGAGAACTAGACTATTAAAAAAAAGAACCAAATGGAAATTCTAGAACTGAAAAACAGAGTAATTAAAACTAACACCCCAGTGGATGGTGTTAACAGGATATCAAAATTACCTGAAGAGAGAATTAGTGGTCTGGAAAAAGGATCAGAAAAAAATATCCAGACTAAAGTACAGAAAGCAGAAAGACAGAAAATAGAGAAAAGAACAGTCTACAGCCATACCACCCTGAATGCACTTAATCTCATCAGAAAACACAGAATGTTTTTAAAAAAAATTTTAACATACATGTAATTGGTATCCCAGAAGGAAAGAAAGAATGGAACAAAAACAATGTGTGAAGAGATAACAGGCAAGAATTTCCAAAACTTAGAAAAGACATGTAGCCAGATTCAACAGCACCTATGAAGACCAAGCAGAATACAAAGCAAGCTAAAAAAACTGGAAAACTGCGGCAGGGGGCGCAGGGGTGGCGGTGGTGGCGAATAAATTGACAAAACAGCAACAATAAAACTCCATAATATTAAGGAATTACTATTGATTTCTGAAGGTGTATGATAATAGCATTATAGCTATGTTTAAAGGGGGGAGTACTTCTCTTTTAAAGATACTCAACCTAGGGACTTCCCTGGTGGTCCAGTGGTTAAGACTCCGTGCTTCCACTGTAGGGGCCACAGGTTCAATCCCTGGTCAGGGAACCTGCATGCCAGTGGGCCGGGGGGGGGGGGGGGAAGGTAATTCAGGAAAAAAATAATAATAATCTAGTATTTACAGATAAAAACAAATAATATGTTAGAGATAACTGTGAAGCTGGGTTGTAGTCACCACTCCGCCAATAAGTATACCTTGGACAAGTCACTTCTATCTTTTTGAACTTTACTCCTGTCATATGTACAATTAAGGTATTACACTTAGATATCCCAGATAGTAACAGACTGGCTAACTGTTGACCTAATTCATTTCCTTTTTCTCCTGGGCACAAAGACAAACTATATTTCCTGGTATTGCATGCAGTTAGTGTGGCCTCATGACTGAGTTCTGGCCAATAAAATGTAGATGAAAGTATCACGTACCACTTCCAGGACAGGCCAATAAAAATTTCCCTTGGTGAGTTCTCTCTCTTCTCCTATAAGTCAACTGGTGGTCAATATCCTAGGCAACATTGGAAGAGCCAGCCTGAAGATGGCAGAACCTCTATAAACTTGGATCCCTTAAGTAGAGCATCACCTTCTCACCACCTCAATTGTACTCACAGGAAAAAAAAAAATTCTACTGGATTAAGCCACTGGGATCTGGGAGATTTTCTGCTTCAATGTCAACATATACCTAATCCATATCTAAACTGCTGTAGTTCTATGAATGCAATATTCTAAAATGGATAATAAAATTATATTTCATCCAGGAAGGTAAACTGATGACTAAGGTTTATAATTATGCCATGTAAAAAAAAGTGACAGGATGGGACTTCCCTAGTGGTCCAGTGGTTAAGACTCCATGCTCCCGATGCAGTGGGCATGGGTTCGATCCCTGGTCTGGGAACTAGGATCCCACATGCTGCATGGGGCGGCCAAAAACAAAACAAAACAAAACAAAAAACAGTGACAGGACAAGACGATTAACATATTAAAAAAAACCTGGAAAGATATTTCTCAAATAACAGAAGAGTTTTATATGAAAGAGAGATAAGATTATATCTCTTCGAAAGGTAGGACAACAGAGTGTAGGGAGGCTAAATTTCAATAGTAAAAAAATTACAATTAGTTCTTAAAGAAAAGAAAAGAGGAAGAAATAGTCTAATAAAGAGCACAACATTATTTGAAATATTTAAGCAGAGGCTAAATTATCATCTAACAGATGTTGTAGAGAAGTTTCTTGCAGCAGATAAAGTCGGGCTACATCACTAAGAGTCCTTTAACCTCTAAAAGTATCTGGTTGGAAACCAGAACATAAGTTTCTACTTAATAACAGATTGAGTTTGCTAACAGAATTATATAAAACTGTCTCCTTGTAAGGGCTCCCTATACGTGAATACCATGAAGACTGACATGGGTGGGGAGAAGGGAGGGAGAGGTGATGATGATAATCAAACAGAGATTCATCAGATACCAAAGATGCTAAGAAAGGAGCTCCTGCATTACAATGGGAGGATATACTCTAGGGTTCCTCAAGGATTTCAGAAGTCAATTCCAAGTCTAAAATTTGTAACTCCAAGAACTCAAATCAGATCTTGGCCAAGCCATCCATATAAATAATATCTAAACTCAAAGATCTAAACAGCAAAAAACAGTTTTTGTACAAGTCAAACTTAAAATCTGCAGTTGAAAAATAGGTTTTTAGAAAGTGAATAATCACCTGGGCCTAACCTGACATGTACTCCTTAGAAAGACATTCCATTTCCTAGTGGATAGCTAGATCAGCTGCTCATGTCTTTGGAAGGGGCTCTGAATCAAGAAATAACACTACTATTTATTTTTTACTTAATCTATGCCATAATGTTGTCATAGTTCTGTTGAGGAAAAACGTCATAAAATCCATCCATTATTGTCTCCACAAGTAAAGAATATGCTACTAAGTACGTCTTACACTATTGTAATAGAGCTTCCTTCAGAGAAATGGTAGACTTCAAAACCAGACATTAAAAAAAAAAAAAAAAGACATATTTCAAACACCAGGTTTTAACAAGCCTCATGAGAAACCTCAAACAGTAACAGAACAGGAATAGGAATCTATTTACCAACTTAAACAGAGGTGTCAACACTCACCATCTGAAGATGTTTTCCGCTTATTGGTTTCTGCCCAGGCAGGTACTCCCCCCATGGCATGCTGGAATCTAAGCAAAAATGTAAAAATAAAATTTTGTAGTGACCACTGTATTTATATAGAGCTTAATACATTTCAAGAATATGGGTCAGAGCATAAACAGAATCTCTTCCAAAGTTATCATCTTTCAGAACAGAAGGGCTACTCACACAGGATAGTCCTAAATTGGTAATAAACCACCTGGATACATATTTGTTGTTATTTACATCTAGTTACATAGTTGTCTTATTTGCACATATCAACACACCAGATTTGGTGACTAAGTAAAGAAATAGAAATCTCTTTGTGGTTATAAATCAATGCTATAGTACACAGAGTACACAAAAGAATACTACAACATGTCTGAAAGAAAACCACCAGATTGATAAAATAAACAAAACTTCATCATATATTCTTTGAATAAAATGGGAGCATTTCATCCTGGAAAAAGTAAGCTTCAGGAAAAGCATGACAGTTATATTCTGAAGGGCTGGTATTTGGAAGCCTAAAAAGAATCTTTCTGTTTAATGCAGAATCATAGACATGTCCACCAAAGTAAGCCCACTAGCCATAAGTAACTAGAAAACTGGGCAAAATATGTGAAACTATTTTCAGAAACTGGACAACAGGCAACATATGACTGTGATCTCTAAGAGAAGAAAAGTAACAAGGTGAGCAATGCCATTACTGGGATTTTTCCCTCAAGGCATTTTTATAAGACCCTGACACAGAGACAAGGAGAGAAAGATCAGACTTGAAAGAGGCTGAAACAGCAGGAATTTGAGGGGCAGTCAACTGTAGAAGAGGAAGAGAAAGAGCTCCAGAAATCTGCACAGAGGTCCACAGACACTTCTTCTGAATACTAAACTGCACACTCATAGGATGAAACTCCATGAGGTCAAGCAAAGAACTACTAGTAAGTTGCACAGAACCAAAACTCAGACATTTGAGTTCAACCAGTCAGAGGAAAGGTCCGTACTGAACACTCAGGGCATTCAGGAGAGATCCCAGGAAGGTCATACCTTAATAATGGGGCTAAACCAGCCTAGAATAAATGCTACTGTAGAAGAAAGCTAAAAACAAATCCTGAAAGGATCAAAGTGATTTCCAAGTCAATTAACTGCCTGCCAAGACAAAGTTCAACACACATTAAAAGCAAAACAGGGCCTCCCTGGTGGCGCAGTGGTTGAGAGTCCGCCTGCCGATGCAGGGGATACGGGTTCGTGCCCCGGTCTGGGAGGATCCCATATGCCGCGGAGCGGCTGGGCCCGTGAGCCATGGCCGCTGGGCCTGCGCGTCCGGAGCCTGTGCTCCGCAACGGGGGAGGCCACAACAGTGAGAGGCCCGCATACCGCAAAAAAAAAAAAAAAAAAAAAAAAAAAAAAAAGCAAAACACAAAATCCAGACACTGAACAACATTCACACTGCCCAGAATCCAATCAAAATTACTAGATATACAGAGAAGCAGAAAAACATGAACCATAACCAGAAGAAAAAGCAGCCAACAGAAACAGAAATGACAGACCTGACAGAATTAGCACACAAGGACTTTAAAATAGCTAATACACATAAAAAGGAACAAAATTGTGCCATTTGCAGAGACGTGGATGGACCTAGAGACAGTCATACAGAGTGAAGTAAGTCACAGAGAGAAAAACAAATACCCTATGCTAACACATATATATGGAATCTAAAAAAAGAAAAAAGGTTCTGAAGAACATAGGGGCAAGACAGGAATAAAGACGCAGACAGAGAATGGACTTGAGGACACGGGGAGGGGGAAGGGTAAGCTGGGACGAAGTGAGAGACTGGCATGGACATATATACACTACCAAATGTAAAACAGATAGCTAGTGGGAAGCAGCCATATAGCACAGGAGATCAGCTCGGTGTTTTGTGTCCACCTAGAGGGGTAGGATAGGGAGGGTGGGAGGGAGATGCAAGAGGGAGGAGATGTGGGGATGTATGTATAGCTGATTCACTTTGTTATACAGCAGAAACTAACACACCATTGTAAAGCATTTATACTGCAATAAAGATGTTAAAAAAAATATATCATTGATTATATTCAAATGGTGGGATTACAGGTTTTTTCCAAAGTTTTTTGTACTTGTATTCCTTCTCAGGCCCCCATACTAAAACTTAATCATGTCTTCCAAGAACAATGCTCTTCCAATTCAAAATGGAAATCCGACTACCCAAGAAGCCAAAGACTGAGCAAATCAAAATAAAATACTGGTTATAAATACATCTTGGCAAACCTATAAAAAAGGACACTTACTCCTCCTTAAGTCTCTTTTGAAGCTCATCTTTTGAAAGTTTATTTTCACTGGCATTTTTCATCATATCTTTCCGAAAACGGTTGTTCATCATGTCAACCCTATAAAAAAAACAGAAAACAGCATGCTTTCAATAACTTAAAGAATCAACATAATAGTTGCTGCCTTTAGTATTTTGAGCAAACAACATAGGTCAAGATTTATAAGATGTGGAACATCTCCAATGCACATTCTTCCCGAAACAAAAAGGAATCTCCAATATATCGGATCATCTAGTTTACCTTTTGAAGAGCTATTTCAAATTCATAATTACTTATCTAGACACAGCTTATGCCATTCATCAAAATAAATTCCAGGTAAATCAGAGTTAAAAACAAAACAAACAAACAAAAAAACCAAAACCCAAACCTTAAAATACTGTGAAGGAAAAATACAGGCAAATATTTCTCTCTCTCTGAAGAACTTTTTACTAAAAACAACAGCAAAAAAAAAAAAAAAAAAAAAAAAGGAAAAGAGTCATAGACTTCACTACATAAATATTAAAATATTCTGTGCATCAGACAACATTAAAACAAACTTAAAGGCAAACAATAAACTAGATAATGTGCAATAAATTTGACATATAAAGGTTTGAAATTCTCAATATGTAAGGAGCTGATATACTAAAATCATTAATAAATAGTCTCATCTGCCATTTGCAACAACATGGATGACCCTGGAGGATGTCAAGCTAAGTGAAATAAAACAGACACCAAAGAGAAATACTGCATAATCTCACTTATATGTGGAATCTGAAGAGCAGAATGATGGTTACCAGGGGTGAGAAGGTAGAGGAAACAGGGAGATGTTGGTCAAAGGGTACAAAGCTGCAGTTACATAGCATGACTGCAGTTAATGACAGTATTGTACACTGGAAATTAGCTAAGGGAGTAGATTTCAGGGGCTCTCACCACAAATAAAAATGGCAACCATCTGAAGAAATGGAAATGCTAATTAGTTCACGTGACTGTAGTAATAACTGCACCATGTAAATATATAGCAAATTATCATGTTGTACACCTTATGTACAATTCTCATTTTAAAAATAAAAAAACAAAAGTCTCCAGTAGACAAATACGCAGACATAATAGAGACTTTTAAGAAAAACCAACGACTAATAAAAAAATGTTTTCTCAACACAAGTTAGATATTTCCTACCCTAAACTGTCACCCTAAACTGACAATGTCTGAAAAAAGAGAAATCATTGCTTTTATTTTTTTTTTAAGATTTTTTTGATGTGGACCAGTTTTGTTTTTGTTTTGTTTTGTTTCTTTAGCTGGAGGGAGGGCTCTCTTTTTGATCTTTATGTTTTGCAGCTGAGTTTGTGTGCTTGGATTGAAGTTACCACAGGGCTCTAAACTAGATTAACCAATATCAAAGTCATTCCCAGGAGGCCCCAGAATGATTAAAACAGGAAATTCTAACCACCTAGCAACCTTGGGGGAGAGAGGCAACGGGGGAACTGGCTCCGCGCTAGACCACTGCACATGCGCACTAAGTTGGAGGCGAGAGCATGGCGAGGGATGGTAATTCTCACGGAGGGCACTTTCTCCCCTGCAGGGCCTCCAAGAGGTTGTGGGAGGTCTGGACCACTTCAATATCTTGAAGATTCCTTTCTAATTTTTAAATGAATGAAAACAAAAATGGAGTTACAAAAACGATGATATATTTTAAATGCTTAGATCTTTTTTAAATTGCCCTGAGGCAAAACCACAATACAAAATATAAGTCTAGGGAGGTCCAGAAATCTGCATTTTTAAAAAATGCCCCATATGATTCTGATGCACACCAACATTTGAGAAGCATGCCCTGAATGATGTGGACCAGTTTTAAAGTCTTTATTGAATTTGTTACTATATTGCTTCTGTTTCATGTTGTGGGTTTTTGGCCGCAAGGCATGTGGGATCTTAGCTCCCCCACCAGGGATCGAACCCGCACCCCCTGCACTGGAAGGCAAAGTCTTAACCACTTGGACCACCAGGGAAGTCCAGAGAAATCACTGCTTTTAAAATGGAGTGAAACGGACACCTTTCAATGGAAAGGTAAATTGGCAGAACCTCAGGGTCAGCCTGACAGTATTTATCAAGAACCTTAAAAATGTCTGCTCTTTGATTAAGTTAATCTACCTCAAAGAATCTTTCTTAAGTAATTTTAAGTAGAAAAAGATTTATGCATAAAGATGCTCATATCAACACCAATCTATTAAAAGGAAAAATATTTATCCAACGATAGCTATGTAAATTATGGTTAAATCATATACTGGACTATAATACATCCATTTTAAAATGTTTTTAAAGTTTTTTTTTTTTAATTGGGGAGAAATACTTGCAATACAATACATTCTCATCTTAAGGTACATATTGTACATGATGGCTAACTTTTTCTGGTCTTTTCTCAATTTCAGGCATCGTGTTAAGAGCTCTACATACACTATTTAATCTCAAGAGCCTTCTGATACAGTTACTATTATCTCCATTTTACAAATGAGAAAGGGTAGGTTCCAAACTTGCCAATGGTCAGTTAGGAACTGGCCAAACTAGAAGACAAACTCAGGTCTGACCCCAAACATTGTTCTCTTTTAGCTTTTCTATACAGCACAGAAGAAAGAGGGAGAGATGTACGCCAACATGTTAACAGTGCTTCTCCCTCGGTGACGGGATTGTGAATGATCTTTGCTATACTTTCCAGTATTTTTCAAGTCTTCACGTACTCACATATTCAGAAAGAGAACTTTCTTAAAACCTGCAAAGTAACTTTTGAAGAATCCAGAGGGACTCCAGAAGAAAAATTAGGCAACCTACATCTCCTCATCTTCATCTTCTTCGTCCAACCAAACTGGCTTCTTTTGAGGTGGAAAATTATCTTTTGCTTCATTCTCCAGTTCAGAGTCACCCGAGTCTTCTTGTACTTGAACCTAGAAAAGAAAAAAGGCCCACAAGCACTGAGTCTTTCATACCCCATGGTGGCAGACTTTGCAGAATGGTGGCTTGTAGAAATGCTTTGTTTTTATGGCCCTCTTATCAAATTATGGGACAGAATGCTACCACAGCAAACGCTGGAGATCGAACAGAAAATGAGGAGATTAGAGAATGGCACCACCCGCTGGACACGTGACGTAAGATGGAATAGTCAGAGTCAACTTGCTGAAAGGAAAAAACCAAGTAAGACAAGTAAAAAAGGTAAGTTGACAGATGAATAAAGGAGCAGGGAAAAATCACAGAACTACAGAAATCACAGGACCAAAGGCAGACACCAAAGATAAAATAACATGATTGAATGCCATAATTAAGTCATATTTCATATTCATAAACATACTTCTCCACTTTTCTTAACTGTTCTTGACCTCTTACCTCCTCAAGAAACTTTATACTATCCAAACAAATCTAAACCTAGACCACAGAATTTCACCTGAAGTAAGCTTGAGCTTTCCCAAAACCACATGACAGAAATGCCCAAATGATTTCTACTTGCTCTATTATTGGCCTATGATCCTTCAAAGCCCAACAAACCCCACCTCACTTAAACTGCTTCTTTTCCCGAATGGGAACCTGTCACACAGTTCAGCATTTTTCCAGTAGTATTTCTCTATCTCCCAACTAGATTCCGCAACCTCTCCCATAAGCCCCCAAATGAGGTTCTGGCAATCAACTGATACTTGCTAGGTCTGCATTCGTTTATCAAACTGAGTCATTTTCAGTAAGGCTTTGCTTAACTATCCTATGTAAAATTTCACAGGCCCCCTCGACACACGCTTATCTCCCTTTCTTGATCGCCTTTATTTTTTTTTTCCTTCAGCACTTCACTGACATAACTTGAATTTTATCTTCTGCCTCTGCCACTAAGTATCCAAGCTCCAAGAAGGCAGGGATTTTTGTTAGTTTTCGTCCACTGCTGTTTCTCCTCCAGTGCCTAGAAACTGCCTGGGACTCCCTATATTGGAAGAAAAGACAGGTATAGGATTAAAAAGAAAAAAAGAAAGCAAAAAGCATGCAAAAAAAGTATAATCAATCAATCATGCAGGGTTTGCACTGCCAGGAAAAGTATCTGGCGCCAAACTGGCTCACAAATATTACTTTAATAGACGAATACACGGTCACTCTCAACCACTCGATGTGGTTGTTAACACAGACTCCCAGGCCTGTGCCCACGAATTCTGATTTCACAAACGAAGTGGAACCCCTGAATCACAGCAAAGTATTGAGATAGGCGACTGAATGACCAAGAGAGAAGAAACACTGAGTCTGGGGAAAAGACAGTGGAACTGAACCACTGCCACTAATCGAAAGATGCTCACGATTCGTTGGCCAAAAGAGTATGTGTTGAGCGCCTGCTGCATACCAGGCGCAGCGGCTCCCTCGGGGGGCGGAGAAAGGCGCGGTCTCCGCCCTCCCGGGACTTTCAGTCTGGCACCCCTCGGCGCCCGCATTCCCGGTTCCCTCCCACCTGAACGCTCCCCTGCGCCACAGGTCGCCCAGGCTCCGCCCTCGGAGGCACACCGCCCACCGAGCGCCCAGCCCGCACGCCGCGGCCTCCCTCACCCGCGGGCCCCGCAGACGCCGCAGCAGCGCGTCCTCGTCGTCCTCTACGTCGCCGAAGACCAGCTCCTCCAAGCACCGCTCCACGGCCGGCTTGTCCTCCTCCAGCGTCTGGCGGTTCCGCTGCCGGAGCCGTCTCTCCTCCTCGGCCGCGACTACGGCGGCCGCCGCGCGCGGCCGGGCCGGCGATTGCCGCTGAGATGAAGGAGCAGCCTTTTGGAGCGGCCCGCCCGGCCCCGCTCCGGCTCTGTCGTCCGGCCTCATTCGGGTCTTCCGGTCTGGTCTCGCTCCGGCTCTCCGGTCCGGTCTCGTTCGGCTCCTCCGTTCCGGCGGCATGCTTCGGTTTGAGAAGGAACGCAGGCGCTCACGTGGATCCTCACTGCGCGTGCGCCGAGGCCCTCGCTTTCCGCAGCGGCTGAGGCCGCAGGGGGCCGGAAAGAGGCTGCACCGCCCTGTCAGCACGTGACCAGCACTGTCTCTCTCCTCTCTCTCTCTGCCCCCCCACCTTGTGTAACGCCCATCCTCTCACGAGCCCCTCCCCGTGTGGGAGTTCCTCCGAGAGAACCAATCTTCCGAGTGGAGGGGGAAGCGGCGTGACTGGAGTGGAAAATTTTTTCCAACACAACTTCGCAGCTGCCATTGATTGAAAGGAGCACAAGAAAGCCAGGGTATAAACTGAGATGACAGGCTAAAACTGCTACTCTTCTTCCTAACTTTTTAACCACTCGACTTACACGAGCCCAATCGCTTTTTCCACCCCTTCGTCTTGGTACGGCCCTTGGAGTACGGAGCCTGCAGAGGGTCCCACGCTGGAAGACAGAGCGGAGGGTATGTAGGGAAGTGGGCCAATCGGGGCGCGGGTCACGGCGCAGGCGCGCTGGGGAGGGAGGGCTATGCTAATGTTGTTGATATCCTGGGGCCACCCGAGTTAAAGGGGGGAAATCCGGGGGCTGACGCCGCCGCCACCGGTCTGGGCCCAGTCGGGGCCCCCCTGTAGTCGCCGTAGTCCCGGGGAGAGGCGCCTGCCCCCAGCTCGGGAGGGGGCGCCGCGGGCCCGGGGAGCACGGACAACCCCTACCCATGAGGCCCTGATGGAAAACACAAAGGATCTGGTGAGAGCCGAGCGCGGCAGCTGCTTTGTGTGCCAGGTGGGGGGGACGCCGGCAGCCCCCCGACCCCAGGAACCCCTGCAGCCCCCTGACCCCGCTCCCAGGCCTGCTTCTCCATCCCACGCCCCCTCCACCTCCGGAGCCCCCCTCCCCCTACCGGCCGTTAAACGATTCGGGGGTTCCCCTCCCCCCACCCGCGGACTCGTCAGGGTTCTCTCTATCCTCTTTACTTTTTGGAAGACAAATTTTAGAAGAAAGTTCTCTTCGTTCCGGTCCCCCGTCCCCTTTCAGCTCTGGCTGGGGGAGAAAGGCTGGATTTGAGACTTCCTTTTTTGGCCGCCCAAGAAGCGGGGAGTGGAGTCCTCACTTCTCCCAAGGGGGCAGAGTTTTGGTGCTTTGCGGGGGAAGCCTCTCCGCTGTGGGGCAGGTGCCACGAGGCGTTTCGCACGTGGAGGTGGAAAAATTGAAAGGGGGCGGGGTGGGCACGTGTGGGATGAGAGAGGTGGGAGTGGTGATTGGGAAGCCGCCGCCTATTTAAAAGGGTTCTAAATCGGTGGGTTTTTATGACCGTTGCGTTCTGTTTTGTGAAATAAGAATCCTAACATTTCAGAGTCGGAAGAGACATTAGAGGTCACCCAAAGCAGCCGTCCCCTGTGCAGCCGCTCTGACAAGTGGTAGGTAGCCTGGCCTCTGCCTAAACCCCTGCAAACACTGAGCGCTCGCTGCTGCCATGGAAAGCCCTTGCCGTTCAGTTCTGATTGTTGTTTGCCTACCCTTATTAGACTCTTTAGACTCATTCATGTCCTTATTAAGTGGATTCCCTTTTTACTTCTCAAATTTTCTCTCACATTTTCCTCACCCACCCACTGCTCATTGGCCTATATTTTGTGTGCCAGGAAAGAACAGCAGGGAAGTGGGGGAAGGAGGGCTTGAGAGATAGTGAGGGCCGTCTGAAAACTTTGCTGGGTCAGTTCAAATGTGCTGGCTTCTGTGTCTGAGAATGGTTGATATTTTTCTACAGGAAGTTTGGGAAATAGGATCTGGGAATTTCATGGCTGTTTTCTCTCACTAGTGCATCTTTTTAAAGTTAGAAATTTCAACATCCTATCTCAAAGCACATTTCTTGTTGCCTAAATCACTTTCCCTAAGGGATGCCTAAATTGCCTCTTGGAGATAGTACCGAAGCTGTTAGAAGCATCTCCTGATAGAGGGATGATCAGAAGACCTGCACTCCCCGCCACCTCCTCCTTTTGCCCTGCGTTTTTCTTTCAAGCTGGGCTTCCTGCTTGGGGCCCCTCCTTCACAATACTTTCTTTTTCTTTTCCAATTTTTAATGAGATATGAAATTTTTGCAACACTTTAATATTTGCCTAGAGTTCGCAATATTTTTCATGCTTCTTATATTAGTATACATCAGTAGCTATCACTCGGTGGTTTCGATAGTTCAGTTCTACTATTGTCACTTAGCGTTTTTCTAATATTCTCCTTCATTTGGTGAGCTATGCTGCTTCCAAGAGAAGCTTTATTGGCATAGGAATCTTGGGGGCACATGTTTTCCTCTTCCTAATATGGTGAAGTGGGAGTCAAGCCGTAACAGATAAAATGTAGAGGGAATGAATCTAGTATAAAAGCCAGAGAGTAAACTTTACTTTAAACTCCCAGCCCCCCGTTTAACATGTCAGAGCACAGAAATTGTTTTCTCTCCCCCTTTTATGACCTGGAGACTGTTGCTCTGCCCTAACGTGCTTACACTGTATTTGTTTTCATTTGTTTACCTCTACACCGATGAGTGTTTAGAAAGAAAATAGCTGTCTTTTTGTGCACCACCTCCTTCTCTGAATAACAAGTAGCTTCTACTTATGTAGAACCCCATACTCCACACTTCTGGGTGCCTTGCAAATTATGGCAAAAACTGTCTTGAATAAGTATCTGTTCATAAGTATCTTATGTTGAACCATGTTTTTTAACTGTCCAGTTTTTAATTTTGTACACACTTGGACATGTGATATTTTCTCTAAATCTAGTCACTGAAAGTTAACATGGGAATGAATACTAGATACTGATAAAAGTGAGTGGAGCTGCATAATTCTGTCTTGAAAGTTTTCATTAACGTGAAATTCCCAAGTTCCTGTTCACTTTAAACATGAACTGTCATGACTTAAGCTGACTGACTCTGGAGATGTTTGCATTCTAAACATACTAGACAGGAATGACTGGTTTTATTTTTAAAGAAGACACTACTGTATGTTTTCATGGCTGGTTATATGTTGATTTAATTAGTGTCTAAACCTTTTCTTAGATGTTCAGAGGCTTCAAACCCTCAGTTTCATCAGAAATTAAAACTATTTAAATTGTTTTAAATGTAACATAGTAGTCAAAGGAAGGTTAAACTATAGCTTAGAAGTGAAAACAACCTATTAATGTTATAAATACTAAACCACTAGATTACTGAAAGCCATGAGTTCTCAGTGATTTTAGTGACCACATCCTAAAATTAGACAAGTCACTATTCTTTTGGTTGCTCTTTGTTTCTCAATTTTTCATCTTTAAAATGTTTGCTAAGTAAGATTTAACTTTTTCACGTTTATAATGTTAAGGTAAGCCAATTATCATTAGTTTCAGAGTTTCAGATCCAAAAGAGAGATAAAAACATCAGGATGGTAAAAGAGGAAGGAGTTAATAATAGTTAAACTAAGATATGCCTCCTAACACTAGGGTATTCTTAACTGTCCAAGGCTACTTTTAATTTTATACAAAAATTGTAGATTGTTTGATTTAGTCATGAATTTTAAATAAACCTTTGTTTTTTTAGGATTTTTTTCCCACAAATTTAAAATTTCTCTTCTTACTTTACTGCAACCCACAAGGAAGGGTGGAAAGAAAACAATTTTCATTTGAATAAACCCTAAATTTATGGGGATGAAGTGATACAGTATGAGGGACACTGGCAGATTAGGTTAGCATTTCAATTCTGCCACTAAATAACTTCATATGCCTTGTTGGACAAGATTCTGTGCCTCAGTTTTCTCATCCTTAGAGTGGAAAGGTTGGTCTAGAATTAACATTATCCAATAGAACTTTCTGCAGTGATGGAACTGTCCTATATCTGTGCCATCTGTATGGTGGCCACTAGCCACATGTGGCTGTTGAGCACTTAAAAAAGGCAACGAGTGTGGCCGAGGAACCCAATTTTCAATCTGATTTAATCAGGTGTAAATTTAAATAGCCACATGTCTGCCACACTGGACATACAGATAATAGAACAGTGTTTTCCAAGCTTAGCTCATCACCACAATCACCTCTTGGGGATCTTATAAAAATACAAAACCTCTCTTGTGGGTTATCATTCAGTACGTCTGTGGTGGAGCCTTCTTCAGAAAGGTTTTTATCAGATGGGTTAGAGCAATACTGCACGAGAAGATTTCTGAGCTCCCTTCTAGTTCTCACTTTAGTATTGATAACTTAAAATGTAATGTAGTAGAAATGAGCTACGGACAGAGTTGGCAAACTGGCCAGGCTCTGCCTCTGCCACCTCCTGACCTGTGATCTTAACGCAAGTTGCCTAATCTCTTCAGGCTTCATTTTCCTCATCTAAACTAAGGGCCAGGGATCAGCCATGCCTTCCTCCCAAGGTTTCCGTAAACCTCCAGTCAGATGTGATGACCGCTGTATACGAAAATGTGAGCTGCTATAAATGATGAAATGTTCAGATACCCGCCCAGAGTCCCTTTTTCCTCTTTCCCTCTTCGCTGTGTTATCTCATTCCTACTTATACTGCAGAACTAGCTGTGTACAATACGCATTAATTAATGTAGTACTTTCTCGTTGTCTCGACTATTTGGCCGTAGTTTATAGTCTAGTTTTAGGACGAGCATATTAAGTTTAACACTTTTTTGTATTTCTGGTGCTTAGCGTAATGATTTGTATATATTGCGCAATAAATGTTGGATAATACCATCTATTACTTTACTATTAGACTTCAAAACTTTAATTAGCTAGTTTCAGATTGTTTTATACACCAGAGAAATAACCCCCTTGTGTGCGCATGTGTGTTTAACTCTATTTCAATTGTTCCATTATTAATACCCTATAGTGTTTATTGTTAGTGATTGTGTATCTTTTGAGCAACCAGCTCCAAATATATATATATATATATATATATATTTTTTTTTTTTTTTCCCCCGGTATGCGGGCCTCTCACTGCTGTGGCCTCTCCCGTTGCGGAGCACAGGCTCCGGACGCACAGGCTCAGCGGCCATGGCTCACGGGCCCAGCCGCTCCGCGGCACGTGGGATCCTCCCGGACCGGGGCACGAACCCATGTCCCCTGCATCGGCAGGCGGACTCTCAACCACTGCGCCACCAGGGAAGCCCCCAAATATATTTTTAAAAGATAAACACCAAGAGAATGTCATCATTTTGCATCAGTATTTTTAGGTATATCAAATCAAGATGATGCTGAATAACCTATTTAACTTACTTTTGCTACATTAATGTTATAAATGCTCTTGTTTGATTATTTAAATTACATTTACACTTCAGCCCAGCCTTAATATGAATTCAGTTATTTGGAGTAGAATTGATAGCTGATAATGAATGATCTCAAAGACCCTCTCGTTTACTGCATTTCAGACTTAATTTTGATGAGGTCATCTTATTTTTAATTAGCTTTTCAGGTTCATACTTAAGGATTCATAACTTTCTTCTGAAGAACTGAAAGCGCATTCATGTGAATTACTTTATTTTTCAAACATCCTTCCTGTGTGGTAAGTGGTGTTTTCCTTATTTAGAAGAAAGGGAAACTGAGACCCAAATAATTGTTACATCCAGAGTCCTAAGTAATAGAACCAGGACTTGAACCCAAAGAGAGAGAAATTTGTATTTTTTATTTATCAAAGATAGCTTCCCTTTGCTCACTGTTGCTTTAAATCTTAAGAGTATTGTTATGTAGAACACTGTCCTCTCCTGTCCTTCTCTGGGTACTTTTCACTTTCTCTAGGTGGGATATTCAGGATATTATTGCCCTCAGTTTCAATGACTGTATCATTGACATGGACTTACTCGTTCACGTTGAACTTGTGGGAAACAAAAACCCAACAATCCCAAATCCTTACCATTTATTTTTCTCCTAATAGTAAGCTTAGAAAGCACGAAGGCCCTTCTCTTTAGCCCAGTGAATTGTATCTTGATAGTGGTATGAGGAAGAAACCAGCAAGAGCTAAGTAGCTCTTACTGAGTCCAGTCATCATAGAGTATCTGTTAATTCTTATTTTGAACTTTTTCAGTTCACACGTACAACTTTCAGACTTAAGGTTCTAGAAGACTTATATTCCATGACTAAATATAAAACTTTGATAATTATATGGGTCACTGTACCCTGTTAGTGTGGATAATGGAGAATTGGTTAACTTTTGATTAGTTTATTCATGTTGAAATTATGCTATTAGTACTTGGTTGCATATTTATATGTGCTTGCATTTAGAATCTCAAATATTTTCTGTAAAATTTCTCCTGGAGAGGTTTGCACTTTTATTGCAACCTGTGGGTGATTATACAAATAAGTTAATGGTTATACTTTTTAATTCCTTTGGAGATTTTATAAGGAGGAATGTTTATCAGGGTTACAGTCACGGTAGGAAAATGAAATTCTACTGCAATTTATGACTTCTTCCTACATTTTGTCACTCTAAAAACCTTTTTTGTTTCATTTTTCATTATAGAAGTGTTACATATTTGCTGTTTAAAAAAAAAGAAAATGAAAAATACGAAAAAGTTAAAATTATCCTCCCATTCCATTCTCACACTGTTAACAGTTTAGCTATTCCTTCCAGGATCTTTCTAAATGAATACATAAGCAAACACAGATATATCAATCTGTGCACATAGCCGCATATATTCTTTCTTTTAATAAAAAATGAGTCATATTATTCGTATTTGGCAATTTACTTTTTTTCACTCAGTGTTTTACCTGTAGTAAATCGCCCCCCCACTGATGGTTAGATTGCCTTCAGTTTTTCACTATTACATTATTGCTGCGAGAAATATCCTTCCACGTGGATTCTTGTGTCCTATGAGTATTTCTGAAGGACAGATTCCTAAAAGTGGAATTCCCTGGACAAAGGCATGCTCATTTTTTTTTAAGTTTTCATAAGTAATACAAATTGCCTTCCAAAAAGATGGCACATATTTGCCTTCCTACCAAGTGTATATGAGTGCTTTTTCTCCTATACATAAATTTGCCAGTGCCAGATATCATCAGTCTCTCAATTTTTTACCAATTACTGAATTTTTTAGAGGTAGTTTATACTTTATAAAAATTAACTTTTATTTTTATAAAACTAATGCATGCACTTGATAGTACCATGTAAACAATAATAGAAGTGTACCCCCAAAAAGGATCCCTTGCAGCAATCTTTTTTTCTCTTCCCAGTTCAGCTTTCATGAGACAAGTACTTTTTTTTTTTTTTTTGGCCATGCCTCGTGGCATGTGGGATCTTAGTTCCCTGACCGGGGATCAAATCCATGCCCCCTGCAGTGGAAGCACGGAGTCTTAACCACTGGACTGCTAGGGAAGTCCTGAGACAACTACTTTTAATTCTTTTATCTTTTTGATCTACTATCCATCTCTATAATTCTGAATATTAGACTTCCATTACCTGATGTATGAATTTTAGGTATTATATTTTGACTTCCTCTATGCTAGTTGAGGAGTTACCATATATGCCCTAATATTAGGCAAGGTTTCACCACCTGCAGTCATCCCATCACCTTATATTCAAAGCCTTGAGTAGTCACCTAACATGATTTTTCAGTTTTATTTTGAAGAGCAATGTGTTCAGAATGGCACATTACCTGAAACAGTTTTATTTGATATTTGTTTTCTGTGCTTACAGAAGTTAGCTGATAGAACCATAATTAAGAAAGAAAGAGAAAGGAGGTTAAAATTGAACATAGATTTAAGATTATTCCCTTGATTCATATTGCTAGTGTTCATTTTAGCTGTATGACCTTAGGCAAATTACTTAATCCGTTTGAACCTCTGCTTCCTCATCTGTAAAAAGAGAGTAATAGTATTTGTAAGGATTAAATGAATTGCTACATATTAAGTGCTTAGAATGTCCCTAGCACATATTGAGCATCCTTTAAGTTGTATGACTTATATTAGTTGTATTACTAATCTTAACAGACTTTTTACAAATAAGTAGCAAAAGTATTTCATAAGGTTACTGTGGAATTTACAAATAAACTTCTGTAGAGAAAATGTGTTTCTAAACCAAATTAGATGAAAATGAACAAGACTTACTCTGGAAAACTGTCAAGTGATACAAAAAGTGAATCTAATGTGTGACAGGGGAAGTGTTTCAGAAAATGGCAAAAGCAATATTTCTAAGATAATATATTTTAATATACTACTTAAACATGTATGTATAGACTTCGAAGTCTGGAGAACAGTGTCAGAAGCCTGATGCAATTTTCCCACCCACCTACCTATAAACCAATAAAAAAGCATGTATAAATCACACACCACCCCTGCCTTCAGCATTAAGAAACAGATTACCACAACCTTCAAATTACCTATAAGCAGAGAAATCAGATTCCAAGAGCTCCTCCTGCCCATATGAAGAGTGGGAAAGGGAAGTCTTAACAGGTTTGTTGAAAGAGTTTAGGGACGTGGAAGGCTTAGATGAAGCACAAAAATACCACTTGCAAAAGAGAGAAATTAATCACTTAAGTTCCAAAATACTGAACACAGGTTTGAAATCTGATAGTTCACAGTTCCAGCCACAGAGAAGAGCTTGAAAGCAAGCAATACCAGAATTGGTAAGCTGAAATTACCAGTGCTTCATAGGGAAGGAGTGAAGACATGGAGGCTTGGAATCATGGATAAAGAGAAAGAAGGAAGAGGAAAAAAATTAATAATCTTTCAGAAAAAGAAAGAGGATGTTCTTTAACTAGGAACTCTGACCATGAAATGAATAGAAATAGAAAAGAATGGATCACATCCATACAGAACTTCTCTGAGAAGAAACAGTGTGAATCAAAGCATATCAGCTGATGAATATCTCTCCTTCTCCCCAAAAAAAGAAAAACACGAGGCAGAAGAAAATTGACACAATAATACTCAAAATGAAATAAAACGTCTTCAAACCATATTTGGAGATAAGGGTAAAAAAATACCTTCACTCAGAAATATAACACAGAACAGAGAGGGACAAAAAACAGGATGAAGTAAAGTCAGATTAGATTAAACTGAGAAAGTAGAAGGAAAAAAATCATATCAGAAATGAAGACTAAGTTACAAGTTTCCCAACAAACAATAGAGTCAAATGCAAATGTGATAAAAGACATAGAAGATAAACAAGAAAACCAAGAGAATGAAAATGACAGTTTTAGTGAAAGGTGGGTACAAAAAGTCTCACGTGTAATTGGTGTCTCAAGAAGGCAGAGGAATAAAAGCATAACATTTAAACGCATAATCAAGAAAACTTTCTGGAAATAAAAGATCTGAATCTCGAATTTTGAATATATGAAAAGTTCATACCAGAAGATAAACTCCAAGATATATTCTAGTAAAGCTATACAACTTTAAAGATTCAGAAAAATTCTCAGGGCCTGCAGGGTAAAAAGATGAAGTGACTTACAAGGGCCAGAGAATTAGAATGGTATTGGGTTTCTCAAAAGCAACATACACAGCAAGAAATAGTGGCGCATCGCCAATTAAAAATATTTTCAAATAGGCTTAGAAAAGCAAAACCCACTTTGTAACGTACAAAAGGCCCTTAAAACAGTAAAAGTAAAAGAATGAACAAAGATATACCTGGCAAACAAATAATTAGAAAACAGGGTTGGCAATGCTGATAACAAAGTAGAAGTCAAACCAAAAAGCATTGAACTAGACAAAAGAAGACAGTTTATAATGCTACAACCACAATTCACAACAAAGATACAAGAGTTATATATATGAACCAAATAACAGCAACAATCTGTGTAAATCAGAAGCTATAAAAAATGCAAGTAGTGGGGCTTCCCTGGTGGCGCAGTGGTTGAGAGTCCACCTGCCGATGCAGGGGACACGGGTTCGTGCCCCGGTCCGGGAAGATCCCACATGCCGCGGAGCGGCTGGGCCCATGAGCCATGGCCGCTGAGCCTGCACGTCCGGAGCCTGTGCTCCACAACGGGAGAGGCCACAACAGTGAAAGGCCGACGTACCACAAAAAAAAAAAAAAAAAAGAATAAACTCTAAATGGATCAGAGATGTAAATATCAAAAAACTATACAAATAACAAAATATGGGTGAATTTTTCTATACCATGGTATAAGGGAAATTTTTCTGTGACTCAAGGTACAATGAAAGAAAACACTGATAAATTTTACTACATTAAAAAAATTTTTTAATTGTATGGCAAAAAAACTCCATAAAATCAAAATTTGCCATATATAACAGGTAAATTTAGAGTAAATTCCTAAATACAAAGAGTTTTGAAAAAACATTTAAAATATTAAAGACACTAAAAAAGGGGCAAGAGATAAGGACAAGTCCACACACACATACAGAAAGGTACAAAAATGGCTTATTGTAGAACTATACTGGTTTTTAATACCAATCCCCACTAAAAAGGATGAGAGCTCCTTGGAGAAAAGGTTGATTTAGGAGCTGGAGCAGTGTAGGGTTTAAAATGATCCTAGAATATCTTGATATTCCAGAAAGTAAGGTATCATTCAGAAATTGATGTGGGCATGTCAAAATGACATGGGAGTCAGTTCAAGGGGATCCTAGTAGCCAAATCTGGGATAATTTGAACCTCCAAATAATTAAAGACAATAATGAATTATGAACTACGGGGGCGGGACGGGGAAATAGGAGTTAGTGAACTCATACTGATAATGAGTAGGTAGGTAGATATATAAAGGGGATGATGAGAGTTTCCTGCTGACTGGTAAGAGAGTACTAGCACTAGAAAATCATTTTGCAGACATCATAATAATGTTTGGTTCTTCAGGAGTTATTGGATGCCTAATTTAGGGATGAGGCGGGTAGAATTTCAATGAGCAACTGTATTAGTTTGTTCTAAATGTGTCCCCAAGATTGCTTATTAGTTGCAAGGAGAAATATGGTAAGTATACTGGAAAAACTGGACAACACCTTGGCAGGGTGATCAAAATGAACATCACCACTGAGGGGCCGATATGGATCTTGTGCCTCTGGATGTAATACTCTTGAGAAGGATATATCACTTACGTAGTATTATGGGGATATATAACCTGAAAATGAGGAAACTTCAGATGAACGCCAAATGAAAAGCATCCCATTAAAAAGAGGAGAGGTCTTCCCGGCATTGCTTGGGTCTGGATGTAGGTGTTTCCCCAATGGGTGATGTATGCGCTTTTATTTTTGTCTGTATGCTTGTTCTCCCAACTTGGTGATGTAAGTTCTCCCAACTTGGTGATGTAAGTTCTCCCAAATTGGTGATGTATGTACATTTATCTCTGTCTCTGTCTCTCTCTCTCTCTCTATGTATATATATATTGCTTGTCCTTATATTGTAACTTACTACTAATATAAATTTCCTTATTTCTTGCTTATTTAAAAAAAAAAAAAGACGAGAGTAGGCCTACATTCTCCGAAAACAATCTTCTAGATTAAAGGAAACAAATACAACATGTGATGCTGGACTGGAGGGAAGAAATTCTATAAAGGACATTGGGTCCATTGAAATATGGATGGTAAATTAGGGCGAAGTATTAATGTTAAATTCCCTGAAACTAATAACTGTGCTATAGTGATGAGAGAATGTTTATACTCTCAGGAAATGCACACTGAAGTAGTTTGGAATAAAAAGACATGTATGGGACTTCCCTGGTGGTCCAGTGGTTAAGACTCCACACTTCCACTGCAGGGGGCATGGGTTTGATCCCTGGTCAGGGAACTAGAATCCTGCATGCTGCTGCCAAAAAAAAAAAAAAAAAAATTGTATGCAACTCACTCTCAAATGGTTCAGAAAAACACACATCTGTATATTTCGAGAGAAGAATAAAACAAATGGAGCGATTTTTTAGTAATTGGTGAATCTGAGTAGAATGCACAGGATTTCTTTGTACTATTTTTCCAGCTTTTCTGTAAATTTGGAGTTATTTCCAAGTAAAAAGTTTTTTTTAAAAAAAAAAAAGGAAAAAAGACTACACTGACATACCATTTTCATCCAGCATATTATATGGCAACAAACAAACAAACAAACAAAAACCTCCCAGTATTGCTGGAGCAAATACAAAATGGTAAAATTTCCATGGAGGGGAATTTGGCAATATCTAACAAAATTACATATATATTCACCATTCTACCCAGCAGTCACACTTCTGAGAATATACCCTGAAGTTATACCTCAAACAATTTATATACATATATGTGTATATGTATATATACATGTATATATGTTCATTGCAGCAATATTTGTTATTGCAAAACATTGAAAACTAGTGTCCAAATGAAATTGATTGAATAAACATGCGCACAGTGGAGAACTGTGCAGCTTAAAAAGGATTGAGGAAGATGTCTGTGCCCTGAAACGAAGTGGTTTCCAGGATGTATTTCTAAATTAAAGGACAGAGGAATTTAGTATGTGGCCTTTTGTGTAAGAAAGAAGAGGAAATAAGGAAGCATAAATATGCCTGTTTACCTTTTTAAAACATACACACATAAGAAAGATGAACCAGAAAGCAATAAAGTTGGTTACCCACCTACAGGAGACAGTGGCGAGGTAAGGGAAGGAAATATTTCTCCAAGTTATAGCTTTTTGTATAGCTCTTTATATTTGAAAGCAGGGTGATTTTTTTGATAGTCCCAATAAATGAAATTAACTCAATAAGGATGTCAAGGGAGACTAAAACCAAAAGCAAACCAAACCCGACTTATTTCAAACTGACAATTGAAGGAGCGAGACATAGCTAATCCAAGTAACTCTAAAACTCAGTACTCTGTTCCTCAGTTTGAGGAGAAGGGACTACAAAGAAATTCTGAACTCCAAAGTTCATTTTTGTAGCAGTATGGGTGTTATGCTCTGAAGCTATTTAAATATATAAAAGGATGGAGCAAATGAATAAATGTTAATTTTGTTGAAAGCCAGGGTTTTCAATAGAAGAAGAGAGAGACAAATACGGATGTGGGAAGGTAAGGAAAAGCCCTTTGGGGATGGATTCTAATTGGAGGTGTAAGTGTGAACTCATGATTTTGAAAATACATTGTATATACTTAAGACATATGTCACATACATGTGTGCATATATATTCCAATTCACATGCACTGAAGGGCTCCAGAAGCAAAGAGATACCCCAGTAGCAATGAACACATGGACCACCTAGATCTTTATTTCTGACATTCCTAGTAAAAGAAACCAAGGCCCTTTGGAGAAATGGTTGATTCCAGAGCTGAGACAGGAAAGTGAGATAAGCCTAGAATGTCTTGTTATGTATGCCAGAAGGCAAAAAATTGTTCAAACATGATAGGGGCATGTCAGAATGACACCGGAGTCAGCTTGAATGGGTTCCCGCTGGCTGAGTCTGTCATGATTTGAGCCCCCAAATAACAAAGGACAATAAGGAATTACAAACCATTGAAAAGTTGGAATCCAGGAGTTAATACCCATAAGAGAAAAAAGACGGATCTTCCTGACAGAAGAATGCCAACTGATGAATATGGAAGGAATTCTGGGGTTGGAAAATCATAGTAAAAGATTGGGCAAGAATCATTGGATGCTAAATCTGGAGTGAAATTTTGATGAGCAGTATATTGGTCTTGAAGTGTCTTCCATAGGTTGCTTATTAAAAGAGGGAAAACAGTAAAACTCCATTGGAGAACCAGATCCCACAGCTAGACCAAGTCTTATCATCACCAGTAAGGGGCAGATGAACATCATATAATCTGGGTTTACTACCCTGAGTAGCATGAGTTATGTAGTATTTCAACTGGGAATATACAGTCTGAATCTAATGATGAGAAAACTGCAAACCCAAAAAGGGGAAATTTTTAAAGGAGAGGAAATCTATGTGAAAGAATTCCAAATAATTTGTGTAGATAGTCCGCGCTCAGAGAGGGGGTGCTTAATGGCCTCTTGCTGATGTGCTTTCACCTATGCTGTTCCCTCTGCCTAAAAAAATCCTCCTCTTGCTCATCAGAAATCTTCTTTCTCAGCCTTTAAACCAATATTATTTGTGTGTGTGTGTGTATGTGTGTGTGAGTGAGTGATACTGAGTTGACCTGACCCCCTATTTTTCTCTTTTGGAAATTTTCATTACATTCATCCACATAATTGTCTTTGGAGCTGCTCTGTTCTTTTATGCGCCTGACCCTCTGGTTGAATACCCCTAGGCATGCACTTAACCCAGGTGAAGACAACATACCCATTATTTGGGATTTTTTAAACTAGGAACTCTGCTCTTAGAACTGTAAGATGGCTAATTTAAGAAATGAATGATAAAGAGATCATAATACCAGGGAAAAAAGCTAAAGGCTTTGACTAAGATTTTGTCTGAGGAATAGAGAGGGATCCTCAAATATTCAGGGACAATAATGAGAGAATAAAATTGGTTTCTGCTTACCCCCTACCAAATTCAGTTTCTTCATCAAATTAGGAACCACAGTTTAATTAGGTTTCTGTCACTTACAACCAAAAACATAAAGCCTCAGTTTAAATCAGGGTTTCTCACCAGTGGCACTAAACAACGTTTTGGACTCTCCTGTCATGTTAATGCAAAGGAATGTGACTCTTTTCCTCCAGTCCTCTTAAGGGATATTGCCAAATATCTACCAGGGGGCTAATATCCACTGCCCCGAGTTGAGAGACAACAAATATTTGAGTCCTGCAATGCTGATCTCTGAGAATATTGTGAACAAGACAGAAATACTTACAGTTCAGAGAAAATAGGCAAAAAATTAAGTACACACAAAAATCTTAAAATCAAATTCATAATAAATTCTCTGAAAGAAACAAACAGGATACTGAAATGAGAAATAATGGGGTGAAGAGTGCTACTTTATTTAATTAATTTGTTTAAGAGTGCTACTTTATTTTTTTTAATAAATTTAATTTTTTTTAAAAAAGGGGGTGGGCTTCCCTGGTGACGCAGGGGTTGAGAGTCCACCTGCCGATGCAGGGGACACGGGTTCGTGCCCTGGTCCAGGAAGATCCCGCATGCCACGGAGCGGCTGGGCCCGTGAGCCATGGCCGCTGAGCCTGCGCGTCCGGAGCCTGTGCTCCGCAGCGGGAGAGGCCACAACAGTGAGAGGCCTGCGTACAGCAAAAAATAATAATAATAATAAAATAAATCAATAAATAAGAGGGGTTGCTTAATTCTCCACTCCTTGAGCGTGGGCTTTGAATAGTTCCTTCCTTCCAAAGAGTACAGTATGGAGAGAGGTGAAGAGTAATTTTATAGTAGGAAAAACTGCCAAATAATTCTTCAGGCAAGTGGGACTTCCCTGATGGTGCAGTGGTTAAGAATCTGTCTGCTGATGCAGGGGGCGCAGGTTCAATCCCTGGTCCGGGAAGATCCAACGTGCCATGGAGCAACTAAGCCCATGCGCTACAACTGCTGAGCCCGAGTGCTGCAACTGCTAAAAGCCCGCGCACCTAGAGCCCATGCTCCACAACAAGAGAAGCCACTGCAATGAGAAGCCCGCACACTGCAACGAAGAGTAGACCCCACTCACCACAACTAGAGAAGGCCCACGCGCAGCGATGAAGACCCAACACAGCCATAAATAAATAAATAAATAAATTTATTAAAAAAGAATTATTCTGGCAGGTAATCAAGGTCAACATCAACAGGGATAAGTTATGTTGACAGGATGTAGCCCCAGTCTAATCATGAGGATATGAGACAAATTCAATAGAAGCGACGTTCAACAAATACCTGACCAGTACTCCTCAACTGTCAAGGTCACCAGAAACCAGGACTATCTGAGAAATTTTTACAGCCCAGAGGAACTTAAGTAAACTTAACAACTAAATGTAATGTGGGATCTTGGAACAGAAGAAGAACATAGGGTAAAAATGAAGGAAATTTGAATGAAGTATATATAGACTTAGTTAAATGACAGTTATATCAATTTTAGTTCGTTAACAAATGTACAATACTAATTTAAGATATTAATAGGGGAAACTGGGGTATAATATGGGAAATCTGTATTTTCAAGTTTTCTGTAAATCTATTGGAACTACATTATAAATCATTTGTAAGTAAAGATGAAATATTTTGCAAAAATAACCATGTATTACCATTCTTAAAGAAGGGAGGACATAATCTTATAATAAAGAGTAGTCATTTAGTCATTTAAGTTTAATAACGCTTTATGGAAAAAATTTATAACTCAGGCAATAAATATAAGTTGACATTCGCCCTTTTTATCTCCATCCTCCAATGGCATTTTAACAATATTTATTCTTCTAATCCGTGAACACAATACATCTTTCCATTTATTTAGATCTTTCTTTAACTCTTTCAGGAACATTTAGTAGTTTTCATGGTATTGGTCTTGCACATCTTTTGCCAGATTTATCCCCAATTATTTCATATTTTTTGATGCTATTGCAAGTGGTATTTTTTTATTTCCAGAAATTTCAATTTCTGGAGCTTTGTTGCTAGTATATAGAAATACAGCTGATTTTTCTGTAATGATATTTTGTCCTGCATCCTTGCTAAACACTTTTTAGCCCAACACTTACTGTATATTCCATCAGATTTTCTACAATCATGATGTCTGGGAATAAAGATTTAGTTAAATTTACTTCTTTACAATCTGGATTCTTTTATTTCTTTATTTCTGTACTCTTTTTTTAATTGCACTAGCTAGAATTTCTAGTACAATATTGAATTAAAATGGCAAAAGCAAATATATAAACTCCCAGTCTTAATCGGAAAACATCCAGATTTTCATAATTAAATTTCTTTTTTTTTTTTTTTGGCTGCGCCACACAGCATACAGGATCCTAGTTCCCCGACCAGCGATCGAACCCGTGCCCCCTGCAGTGGAAGCATGGAGTCTTAACCACTGGACCGCCAGGGAAGTCCCCATTAAATTTCATGCTAAGTTTAGGATTTTCCTGAATATTCTTTATTGGGTGAGGAAGTTCTCTTCTATTCCTAGTTGGCTGAGGGGTTTTTTAAAATCAGGAATAGGTCTCGGATTCTGTAAAATGCTTTTTCTGTATCTCTTGAGATAATCATATGACTTCTGTTTTTTAGTCTATTAATATGATGAATTTATTGATTTTCAAATGTTGAATTAGCTTTGCCTTCCTGGGATAAACCCACTTGGCCATCCTATATTATTCTTTTTATGTAGTGTTTGATGCAGTCTGCTAAAATTTAGTTTAAAATGTTTGCATCCTATATTCATGAGTAATATTGCTCTGTAATTTCCTTGTAATAGCTTTGTCTGGTTTGGGGATCAGAGTAATGCTGGCCTGATAGAAGGAGTTGGAAACTCTTTCATCCTCTTCAGTTTCCTGGAAGAGTTGTTGTAGAATCAGTAGTATTTCTTCAGTAGAATTCTCCAGTGAAGCCATTTGGGCTGGAGTTTTCTTTGTGTGAAGGTTTGTAACTACACATTTAGTTTCTTTACCTGTTCAGGTTATTATAGTTATTTACCTATTCAGGTAATATGTTTATGTGTGAGATTTGGTTTTATGCCTTTCAAAGAATTTGTCCATTTCCTCTAAGTTCTCAAATTTATTAGCATGAAGTTATTGGTGATAGTCTTGCTCTCTCCTCTTAATATCTCCAGAATCTGTAGTCATGCTGCCTCTCATCCATGATACTGGGAATTTTGTCTTTTCTCTTTTTTGCTTATCTCTAATCAGTTTTATTGATCTTCTCAAAGAACTGGCTATTGCTTTCATTTTTTTTTTCTTTTTTTTTTTTTTGGTTTGTTTTTCAGTTAGTTGATTTTCACTTGGAGCTTTGAGTATAGATTTTATGATAAGAATTTTTTTCATTAATCGGCTATTGCTTTCTTTTTTTTTTAATTTATTTATTTTATATTTTATTTTTGGCTGTGTTGGGTCTTCATTTCTGTGCAACGGCTTTCTCCAGTTGCGGCGAGCGGGGGCACTCTTCATTGCGGTGCGCAGGCCTCTCACTGTCGCGGCCTCTCCCGTTGCGGAGCACAAGCTCCAGACACGCAGGCTCAGTAGTTGTGGCTCACGGGCTTAGTTGCTCCGCGGCACGTGGGATCTTCCCAGACCAGGGCTCGAACCCGTGTCCCCTGCATTGGCAGGCAGATTCTCAACCACTGCGCCACCAGGGAAGCCCTGCTTTCTTTTTTTTCTTCTTTTTGTTTGTTTGTTTTTTAGTTAGTTGATTTTCACTTGGAGGTTCGAGTATAGCTTTTCTGATAAGAATTTTTTTCCTTTAGAAGTTTGAAGGCATTACTTTTGTTAATCTTGTCATTGAGAAACCCACTGATATCCTAATTCCCTTCTCTTTTTGTGTGATATAGTGTTTTTCTTGAAGCTTTTAGTATGGCAAAGTTCTGTAATTTTTGTAAGGATGTACCTTGGTATAGTTTGGGGTTTTTGTAAGTCATTAAGCTGCACTTGCATGGTCCCTTCAGTATAGGAACTCTGTCTTTTGATCCTGGAATTCTTGTTGTTGTATTTTTTTTCTTTGTTCCTATCTGTTTTCTTTCTTCAGTATCTCTATTCTTTGGATTTTGTATCTTCTGTATTTAACTTTTCTCTTTTCTCTTTTATTATCTACCTGTTTGTCTCATGTATACACATACACAGATGCTTTTTGAAGGATTTCCTTGATTTTACTATCCATGTATTAATTTATTGTTTTGCCTCTTCTGTTTTTTAAATTCCAAGATCTGTCTTGTTCACTGATAGCATCCTATTATTATATTTCTCTGAAGAATTATTTTTTTTTTGAAGTTTTCTTTTGCTCCCTGCATTACTTCTATTTCCTGTAGATTCTTTTTTCTGAAGATTTGTTTTGGTCTTTCACATTTTTTTAATTAATTTTTTTAAAATTAATTAATTAATTTGGCTGCACTGGGTCTTCATTGCGGCGCATGGGCTCTTCATTGAGGTGTGCAGGCTCAGTAGTTGCAGCGCAAGTGCTTAGTTGCAGTATGTGGGATCTTAGTTCCCCGACTAGGGATCGACCAGGGCTCGAACCCGGGCACCCTGCCTTGGGAGCGAGGAGTCTTAACCACTGGACCACCAGGGAAGTTCCTGGTCTTGCACATTTTTAAGAGGCCTTTCACAAATGACTGGTAATCCTTGCCTGTTTTTTCATATTTAATGGTTAGTTACTAAGCAGCTGATGGGACTAAATGTGTCTAAATTGGGCTTGTTGACTAGTGAGATTCACTGTTGTGATTGGTTACTTTTAAAATCTCTCTGGTCTCCTGCACTTTTACTGTGATCTGTTTAGAAGTGGATATCTTTTTGTTGTGCTTAACATATATTGTAGTTCTATCTGTGAATTCATGTTTTTGTTATTTCTTCAAAATTTTCAGCCAGTATCTCATTCAGCTTTACCTTTTTCCATTCTCCATAGTCTCTCCTTTGAGAATTTTTTTATATATATATAAATTAATTTATGTATTATTTATTTTTGGCTGTGTTGGGGCTTCGTTGCTGCATGTGGGCTTTCTCCAGTTGCAGCGAGCAAGGGCTACTCTTCGTTGCCATGTGCGGGCTTTTCCTTGCAGTGGCTTCTCTTGTTGCGGAGCACGGGCTGTAGGCATGAGGGCTTCAGTAGTTGTGGCTCACGGGCTTAGTTGCTCCGCGGCACGTGGGATCTTCCCAGACCAGGGCTCGAACCCGTGTCCCCTGCATTGGCAGGCAGATTCTCAACCACTGCGCCACCAGGGAAGCCCTGCTTTCTTTTTTTTCTTCTTTTTGTTTGTTTGTTTTTTAGTTAGTTGATTTTCACTTGGAGGTTCGAGTATAGCTTTTCTGATAAGAATTTTTTTCCTTTAGAAGTTTGAAGGCATTACTTTTGTTAATCTTGTCATTGAGAAACCCACTGATATCCTAATTCCCTTCTCTTTTTGTGTGATATAGTGTTTTTCTTGAAGCTTTTAGTATGGCAAAGTTCTGTAATTTTTGTAAGGATGTACCTTGGTATAGTTTGGGGTTTTTGTAAGTCATTAAGCTGCACTTGCATGGTCCCTTCAGTATAGGAACTCTGTCTTTTGATCCTGGAATTCTTGTTGTTGTATTTTTTTTCTTTGTTCCTATCTGTTTTCTTTCTTCAGTATCTCTATTCTTTGGATTTTGTATCTTCTGTATTTAACTTTTCTCTTTTCTCTTTTATTATCTACCTGTTTGTCTCATGTATACACATACACAGATGCTTTTTGAAGGATTTCCTTGATTTTACTATCCATGTATTAATTTATTGTTTTGCCTCTTCTGTTTTTTAAATTCCAAGATCTGTCTTGTTCACTGATAGCATCCTATTATTATATTTCTCTGAAGAATTATTTTTTTTTGAAGTTTTCTTTTGCTCCCTGCATTACTTCTATTTCCTGTAGATTCTTTTTTCTGAAGATTTGTTTTGGTCTTTCACATTTTTTTAATTAATTTTTTTAAAATTAATTAATTAATTTGGCTGCACTGGGTCTTCATTGCGGCGCATGGGCTCTTCATTGAGGTGTGCAGGCTCAGTAGTTGCAGCGCAAGTGCTTAGTTGCAGTATGTGGGATCTTAGTTCCCCGACTAGGGATCGACCAGGGCTCGAACCCGGGCACCCTGCCTTGGGAGCGAGGAGTCTTAACCACTGGACCACCAGGGAAGTTCCTGGTCTTGCACATTTTTAAGAGGCCTTTCACAAATGACTGGTAATCCTTGCCTGTTTTTTCATATTTAATGGTTAGTTACTAAGCAGCTGATGGGACTAAATGTGTCTAAATTGGGCTTGTTGACTAGTGAGATTCACTGTTGTGATTGGTTACTTTTAAAATCTCTCTGGTCTCCTGCACTTTTACTGTGATCTGTTTAGAAGTGGATATCTTTTTGTTGTGCTTAACATATATTGTAGTTCTATCTGTGAATTCATGTTTTTGTTATTTCTTCAAAATTTTCAGCCAGTATCTCATTCAGCTTTACCTTTTTCCATTCTCCATAGTCTCTCCTTTGAGAATTTTTTTATATATATATAAATTAATTTATGTATTATTTATTTTTGGCTGTGTTGGGGCTTCGTTGCTGCATGTGGGCTTTCTCCAGTTGCAGCGAGCAAGGGCTACTCTTCGTTGCCATGTGCGGGCTTTTCCTTGCAGTGGCTTCTCTTGTTGCAGAGCACGGGCTGTAGGCATGAGGGCTTCAGTAGTTGTGGCTCACGGGCTCTAGAGCGCAGGGTCAGTAGTTGTGGCGTACAGGCTTAGTTGCTCTGCGGCATGTGGAATCTTCCCAGATCAGGGCTCGAACCCGTGTCCCCTGCATTGGCAGGTGGATTCTTAACCACTGCGCCACCAGGGAAGTCCATCTCCTTTGAGAATTCTTACTGACATTTATTATTAGATCTTTACATTCTCTTTTAACCTCTTAGTTTCTATGTTTCTGTTGTTCTTTGCTGTTTTGGGTTCTTTCTTAATGTTTATCTTCCATTTCCCCAATTATTTTTTAGGCATGTCTAATCCATTTAGGGTTTTTTTGTGTTTTTTTTTTAATTACAGCAGTTGTATTTTTCATTTACAGAAATTACATTTGGTTCTTTCTGATTGCTTTGTATTCTCTGTTCATTTTTCAATAACATTTTTTATTTCTTCTTAGTTCTTATATGGTTACTTTATATTCTGTCTCTGGCAATTCCAGTGCCTAAGTATTTGGGATATCTAATCTGTTTCTGCTGAAGCTTGCGGTGGACCGCTTATCGTGTGTTTGATATTTGATTGTGTACTGATATTTGATAAAAATCTGTGGAAATGCTGAAAGGCCGGAATTGTAGGTGATTATTCCTGAAATGATTTAGGATTGCTTTTGCTGGGTGTCAAGGGGCACTGGTATCCTAGAACCACTTTAATCCTACCATATAGGGTAGGATAAGTTATAACCTCAGGTCTTTGGTTACAAAATCCCAGAGAAGCCTCTCCACCCAGAGCATGGACAAAAAGGCTTCTTTGTAGGTACCTGAGCTGTGTAGCTTGTGGGATCTCAATTGCCTGACCAGGGATTGAACCCGGGCCACCGCAGTGAAAGCCTGGAATCCTAACACTTAGGCCACCAGGGAACTCCCTACATGTAGTCAGTTTTTTTCCCACCCATTTTACAACTTATATTGAAGTTGCAGCCCCCTCAGGGGTTTTGGTCTGATATAGAGAGCATTTCTCTAGAACATTAGTCCTTAAAGATGCTTTGGGGGCTTCCCTGGTGGCGCAGTGGTTAAGAGTCCGCCTGCCGATGCAGGGGACACGGGTTCGTGCCCCGGTCCGGGAAGATCCCACATGCTGCGGAGTGACTGGGCCCGTGAGCCATGGCCGCTGAGCCTGCGCGTCTGGAGCCTGTGCTCTGCAACAGGAGAGGCCACAACAGTGAGAGGCCCGTGTACCAAAAAAAAAAAAAAAAGATGCTTTGGAAAACACTGCATACTATATATACCTGTTAAATTATTGTAATGTTCACCACCATCTTAAGGGTTCAAAGAGGGCTTTGAAGTAAGGAAAATTTCCCAAATGTATTTGACCATAATACTTTTTAAAAAATGTTAACAGCCTATACTTACTGAAACCAAAATGTTTGTAATCATTGGGTCCCTGAAATTTTAAGTTTATATTCTCTAACAAGTTGAGTCAGAATAAGATATTCTGTGTTGACATTTCAGGATCAGTAAATATGTTAGCTGCTAACCAAGCTGACTATAAAGTGGACGACAAACTTATATGAAAACTCTGGAGGTAAAAGATCATCTCTGTATTGAGTTAAGGTGTATGAATTTATTAAAATTTAGAGTTCTAGCCAGTGTTTACTAAATGTATATTCCAGGCATTGTGATAAATATTTCATAGTGTCTTTATGTTGCCCTCAGGAAGCAAATATATCAAACTTTAACGTAGCCTTCAAGGGCCCTGGTGATCTGGCCACTGCATCCTCCTCCAGCCTCATCTCCCACACCTCTCACACTGGACACCAGCCACATTGGCCTTTCAATGCACCAAGTCTGTTCCAGCCCAAAAGCCTTTGTCTTGCCCTTTCCTTCCAACACCAGATATTCAAGTGGCTGCCTTTTTGGCCCTCAGAGTCTTTCCTCACCACTGAATCTCAGTTGACTACACTTGCCTTATTACTCTATTGTCACATGGTCTTGCTTGGATTTCTCCCACCGGTAGACTCTAACCTTATGAGAACCGCTGATCTCTCTTAACCTCTTACTGTGAGACACACAGATGCTTGATAAATAGTTGTTGAATGTTGAATGAATAAGAGAAAGAAACTCATCACTTGCCCAAGTTCACAGCTAATAAATGACAAAGCTGAGTCTCAAACCTGGGTCTGTCAGAATTCTGTGTTGCTAGTACCATACTTTATCTAAACAAGCATTATCCTATTCCCTGCCACCTTACCAGTTCAAATATTTAGACTTTTCCTTTTGAATTGCCTTCAGAGTCTTTATTCTTTTGAAATCTCCTGGTGGTAGCAGATTTTGATTCTTTGAAGATACATGTAATTTATAGAAATAACTAAAAGCTATTCAGACCCAAATCTGCTAAATAATCAGGCTGGGGAAACCAATAGTGGGGGAGGGGGGAATATTCTAAAGTGACCTCAGTCGGCTTTTCTTTTTTAAATTGGGCCTAAAAGAGAGTTCTGAAAGAAGAATAGTAAAAAAAAAAAAAAAAAAAGAGAGAGAGAAGTTGTGGCAATATTAGTAGAACATTTGTAGAGCCTTCCAAGGGGACTTCTTAAAAGACAGTATTCATTTGAGTATATAATATTTCCATTGAGTGGATTAAGAAACTAGTTTTCTTGCTTTCATAGTTACACCTGATACAAATGAAAATCAGTTCCCCATCTCAAAGCAAATGTTTAATACAAGCGTATCTGAAAATGACAGTTTATTCAATAAAACTAAGATACGTATTCGGATGGTTTTATCTTGTCAAACTTTGGACAACAGATTTCAGCTTTGTTATTGGTCACGTTAAGACGTTAAACTAGCCAGAGAAGAAATTGTGCATAAGCTGGAAGATGATACAAAAAAAATTATAACTGAAGCAAAAGAATAAGATAGGTACCAAACTCTAAAGATTTTTTGGTTGATAGTTTTCACTCTACTTGTAACTCACTGTATGTTTAGTGATGGTTTGATTTTTTTTCATTTCAAATATTCCGTTTCTTTTTTCTCTTTGTTTTTTCCTGCTTTAACTTTCTTCTCACTGAACTTGAAGTTTTGGAATTGATTTCAGGAAAAGTTGGAGTGGTGGTAGGTGTTAGTTTGGGGGTTTTTTGGTGGCTTGAGTGAGGGAACATTTTTGGAGGAACATATGAGTAGCATTTGCTGAACACGATATATAGTATGTTTGTGCTTTTTCTTTTGAAAAGGAAATAGTGTTTAGCTGGAGATGATTGGGTTTTTTTGTAATTATGTATGTTAAAAAAATGAAATAGTGTTACATGTAGAAATGCTGTCTTCTATAATTTTTGAAATAGGTATTATGTGTATTTCACCACAGTTGTTTTAAAAAAAGAAATCATCTGATCTAATCGCATTTTATAGAGAAGTGATATATCTAGTTTATGGCAAAACTTGAATTACATGATGATCTTCCGATTCCCATTTAGTGTTTTTTCCATAATTATTGTTACTCCTTTTAGCTAACGTGGTAGCTAATAGATTTGTGCCTCATGGAAGTGGAGGGCTCCACTTGACACAAACATTTAGCTTTTCATTATAAAATAAAATTATAATTCTCAGGGCTAGATTTTCATTTTTCAAATCTCATTTATCACAATTTGAACTAAGGTCTTTTAGGTAGTGTACATGAGTGCTGTGTCACGTGTTACTGATTTCTTCTACTTTTAAGACTGAACATTCTTCACGATCCGAAAGGAAAAGAAGAGACTCTTTCGGGATGTTTGACGGTTATGATAGCTGCAGTGAGGACACGAGTAGCAGCTCCAGCTCTGAGGAGAGTGAAGAGGAAGTTGCTCCTTTACCTTCTAATCTGCCAATTATCAAAAACAATGGCCAAGTGTACACATACCCAGATGGTAAATCTGGCATGGGTGAGTATGGAGTATATACTTCAGCTCAGGTGAACAGCCTTCACCTGTTAACACACCTTGAGGGTATGTTTTGATTCCATTCTTAGAATTTTAAAGAACAGTTTGAAGAAACAGTCTGAAACTTGTAGTTCTAGATAAGATCACTGGGTTTGTGTTAGATCTCTTTACTTTGCATACCTACCACCTGCTGGTAGAAAACAAGTAGAAAAAAATGAAAACAAAAGGCAACTGAGAAACTTAATGGGACTTAAATTCCATAATTAAATAATAAATCCCTATGTAATTGGAAGTGTGTAAGATAATAGACTTACAGAGTTGAAAGAGACTTTCAAGGTTAAGTCTCCCTTCTCTTTAACGATTCCTTATAAGTTTTCTGTTTTAACACTCTGGCGATAGGGTATCTCTAATTACCAGAATATCCTTTATATTGAACCAAAATTATCCTTACTCTAACTTTTGTCTTTTGGTCTTAATTTTGATTTTTAAAGGTACACAGAATGATTCTAATCCCTGTAACAAAGACATCTCTTCCCATCACACTACAACACTTATTTCTAGTGTGTCTCTAGGACACACTAAGTAAACCTAATTGCTTCAGTCATTTCTCATAGCATCAGTGATTTAATTCATCAGTATCCTGCTCAGTTTCTTCTGGGAATACTTCAGATTATGTGGTAGTAGGGTGACAACTTGTCTTGCCTGAGACTGTCCTGGTTTTAGGATTAAATGTCCCACATCCTGGAAAAGGACCTCAGCAAATAGTTGGTCACCCTGTGTGATTAGGACAGAAGGTAGTTCAGCTTTTATCTCCTTTTTTTACGACACTGTGTTTCCATTCAGGCCACCAAAATTGCTTTAACTTTTTTAAAACTAATACTGAATTTGCAAATAATTGAAACCACATGAACTAGGCCAATTTAAATCAGTCTTGCTCTTTTGCAGTTGATTTTTTAAACCCAAGGTGTTAAGACTTTAAAACTCTCCATGTAACCTTTTTCTTACTAAATTTTGGTCTTAGAAATATTTTATTCCTAATTCTTTCATCTAATGTTGAATGCAGTGTCATCTGATCGTCATTTGCAGATTTGATAATAATGCCCTGTAAGTCATATTCTAGTCTTTTTTTTTTTTTAATTCGTTTCCTTTGGCCTTTAATGACATTGGTACTTTTTTTTTTTGGCTGTGTTGGGTCTTTGCTGCTGCGCGTGGGCTTTTCTCTAGTTGCGGCGAGTGGGAGCTACTCTTCGTTTTGGTGCGCGGGCTTCTCATTGGGTGGCTTCTCTTGTTGTGGAGCACGGGCTCTAGGCGCGGGAGCTTCAGTAGTTGTGGCACTCGGGCTCAGTAGTTGTGGTTCACGGGCTCTAGAGCACAGGCTCAGTAGTTGTGGTACACGGACTTAGTTGCTCTGCGGCAGTTGGGATCTTCCCGGACCAGGGCTCAAACCCGTGTCCCCTGAATTGGCAGGTGGACTCTTAACCACTGCACCACCAGGGAAGCCCTATATTCTAGTCTTTCGATTAAAACGTAGCATCGAAGGGCCTGGTACAGAGTCCTGCAGATCGTATCAAAGAACTTCACTTATCAGGACTCCCTAGGTGTGGTCATCCAACCAGTTTTACTACCTAGGTGTTTTCTACTTCAGCTTGAATTTCTCAATCCTTACTGACAAAGCTACATGAGAGATTTTATCAAATGTGTTAACTCCTGTTAATATACATCTTGTTGTGGTTTAGTTATGATATACCAGTCTGGTAATCTTATCACAAAAGGGAGCTTTATATGTGCCAGACTCTGTTTTACAGATACAAATAGGAACAATATAGAATAAACTCCCTGGTGGAGCTTACATCCTGGTCATGGGAATTCTAGTTTGACATGTTCAGTTCTTGGCAAAGATATACTGTCCCCTTGGGATCGCTTTTTTTTTTTTTTTACCTAGATGATCCACAAACCTTTTAAATAATCTGTTCTAGAATTTTTACAACAGAAAATCATTCAGGCTTTTTTTCCCTTAGACACCCTTTGTTTATCTCTTACCCTCGGCTTCTTACATTTTTTCCATGATTTCTCATCCTTTGTTATGAGAACTTACTGGTTAACCTGTAAGTTCCTCCAGTTATAACTGTTTAGATGGAGATTTGAACCCACTCAACCCACTCAACAGCATAGTTGTTTGCTCTGGTTTTTTTTTCCCCCAACTTTACTGAGGAATAATTGACAAATATAATTGTATATGTTTAAATGTATAAATGTCTAAAAATGTGATTTGATATACATGGATACGGTGGAATGATTACCAAGATCAAGATAATTAACACATCTGTCACCTCACAAAGTTAACTGAGTGTGTGTGTGTGCGCGCGCGCGCGCATGGTGTGAGCGCAAGATCCACTCTCAGCAACTTCCAAGTATACAATATAGTAGTGTTATTAACTATAGTCACCGTGCTGCACATTAGATCCTCACAACTTATTCTTTTTATAACTGAAAATTTGCACCCCTGGCAACCACCATTCTATGAAATGGGCTTTCTTTTTTTAAGATTCCACATATAAGTGATACTGTACACTATTTGTCTTTCTCTTTCTGGCTTATTTCACTTAGCATAATCCCCTCCAGTTTTGTCCATGTTGTCAGAAATGACAATATTTCCTTCTTTTTATGGCTGAATAATACTCAATTATAATGAATAATATTCCAATTTAATGAATAATATTCCATATATATGGATACCATATCTATCTAGATATAGATATAGATATAGATATAGATATATACCACATTTTTTTTTATCCACTCATCCATCAAAAGACATTTAGTGTGTTTCCATAACTTGGCTATTGTGAATAATGCTACAATGAACATGAGAGGGCAGATATCTCTTTGAGATACTGAGTTGCAGTCAACTAATTTTTGATAAGGGCAACAAGAACACACAATGAGGAAAGGATAGTCTTTTCAGTAAATGGTGTTGGGGAATTTGATATCCACATGCAAAAGAAAAACTGGACCCCTATCTTACACCACTCACAAAAATTAACTTGAAAATGGATTAAAGACTTAAATGTAAGACCTGAAACTGTAAAACTCCTGGAAGAAAACATAAGAAAGAAGCTCCTTGACATTGGTCTTAGCAATGATATCTTGGATAAGACACCAAAAGCACAGGCAACAAAGGCTAAAATAAGCAGTGAGGTTACATTAAACTAAAGAGGTTCTGCTCAGCAAAGGAAACAGTAAATTGAAAAGGCAACCTACAGAGTGGGAGAAAATATTTGTAAATCTTATATTTGATAAGGGGTTAATATCCAAAATATATAAAGGACCCATACAACTCAATAGCCAAAAAAGCAAATAATCCAATTTAAAAATGGACAAAGGAACTGAATAGACATTTTTCCGAAGAAGACATGCATATGGCCAATAGTACATGAAAATGTGCTCAACATCACTAATCATCAGGGAAATGAAGATCAAAACCACAATGAGATATCACCTCATACCTGTTAGGATGGCTAGTATCAAAAAGACGAGATAACAAATGTTGAGGAGGATGTGGAAAAAGGGAAGTCTTATAAACTCTTGGTGGTAATGTAAATTGGTATAGCCATTATTGAAAACAGTATGGTGATTCCTCAAAAATTTAAAAATAGAACTGTTGTGTAATTCAGCAATCCCACAACCTATGTATCTTTTTGGAGCTTCACTTCTTATTACCCTGTTCTTCTAATTCTGCCTTTCAAATTATTGTCCATTATGCTAATTTACCAAAAAGACCCAACAGTGGTTAGAGTTTTGTTGCCCTCTCTTATCAGTTAATAATAGTGCACGTACTTCAATCTTTGAACCTATCCTGTTTCTCTCGTCTCCTGAATATAACTTGAGAGAATCCTCATATTGCCTTCAGCATTTTTCTGAGTTGGCCATTTTTATGTTTCATTCTTTACAGTATTTTAAAGACCTGTGCTGCACTTTGTATTAATCTGCAGTTGTGTTGCACTTTTTAAAATCTTTTGTTTATAATACTTTCAAACATCAAAGCTTATAATGTCTGGCACAAGGTGAGCACTAAGGAAATGTTAGTTGAATCTAACTTACATTTGTGTGTCTTTTGACCCTTTTTAAAGCCTTTTCAGACCTTAAGCTATTGTCAGACTTTCTGGAGCCTGTAGCTGTGGTATCATTCCAGTCCTTCCCCTACCTTTTATTAGGTTTTTATATCGTTTATGTAACGGATAGAAGAAATTTTCTATCTGCTTTAAAGAAATTTTTTAAATTAAAACCTTTAGATAATTGGAGAAATTATTAAACTGTTAGATGAAAATTGGTTTTATTATACGATCATAACACCAATGTTTTTGTTAATTAGCTACCTGCGAAATGTGTGGGATGGTTGGTGTGCGAGATGCTTTTTACTCTAAAACAAAGCGTTTCTGCAGTGTTTCATGTTCAAGAAGTTACTCGTCAAACTCCAAGAAGGCAAGCATTTTGGCCAGACTTCAGGTAACGGTACAGAAACCTTATTCTTTATATCTGTTATTTCTATGGCTTTCACTGTTTATCTGTCATTTGATTGTGATTCACTGCACTCTACCTTTGCCCAATTGGCCAGTTATCATTTTATACCCCACATTTTAAAGAAATATGTTCATTCTATAAAATTGAGTAGCTGTTATAAATAGAGAAGGCATACTATCCAAAATAAACTATGAATTGTTTGCGTCTTTTTTCTAAATAAGTATAAATGCAATAAACATCTTTTTATATATATGAATTGAAGCCATTTTTCTCCCTGGTTTTCTTTGGAGTTAACATCAAAGTAGAAACTTTCAGTGTTGGGAGGGGGAATGATTTACCCTTTGGTTTTATTTTTCCATCATCTTTGGTTTGTTTGTTTGTTTGGTTGGTTTTTTTGTGGTACACGGGCCTCTCACTGTTGTGGCCTCTCCCGTTGCGGAGCACAGGCTCCGGACGCGCAGGCTCAGCCGCCATGGCTCACGGGCCCAGCCGCTCTGCCGCATGTGGGATCTTCCCGGACCGGGACACGAACCCGTGTCCCCTGCATCGGCAGGCGGACTCTCAACCACTGCGCCACCAGGGAAGCCCTGGTTTGTATTTTTGATTGCAACCCATTTGATACCTTGACCAAGTGTATTTGGTTATCCAACTAACTTTTTGGAAAAATTCATAATACAAAAAGAAAATCATCTTTCTGTAAATGTACGTCAGTGCCTACAAAATGACTGGAGATTTGACCATTTGACTAAGTTATTACTATTGTAGCATATAAACAACTTTTTAAAGGCATCACATAACTGATTTTTGTAATATATTTTATTTGAATGATCACATTTTTCATATTCTTCTTTACCTTATTGTGATCATTACATAGCACTGAAAGGATTATTTAAATTCCCCAGATTAAGGAAATACATCACTTAGATGTATTTCTATATTTCAGATAGACAGTACTTAAAGATCCTGAGCAATGGTCTGTACCCAAATGGATGGCAGTTTGTCACACTGAATTTGGCCCATGATCATTTTGTCATTGATCTTTTGCGTTAGCGCTAAAGGTATAAACCTCAGTCACTTGCTCTTTAAAACATTAAATTATCTTTTCTTATATGAATAGCAATGCTTGGCAACCTGCATGAGTGAATAACCACTGGTTTTATCTAGTACAAGAAGGAATGAATTATCCACCACAGCCTATATTTTAACATCTTATGGGATATAATTTTTTATTAACATATTAATTTGCATATTGCTATTTTAGTCTGTGCCAGCTCTGCTACCCATATTACGTATCTACATTGTAGCAGAACTCCAGAAAACATTTCTCATGTTAAAATTCCTTGTATGTTTCCTCTGCTTTAATAATTTTCTAAACCCTCGATGTTTACTTAAGCAGAATGAGTAGTATGCAATCAAGTTAGTTTTCAGATTTGGGGGTGGGGGGATGAGAAAGAATCCTATTTACTTAACTCTTCTTGTTTTAGGGTAAGCCTCCAACAAAGAAAGCAAAAGTTCTTCAGAAACAACCTTTAGTTGCTAAACTAGCTGCATATGCTCAGTATCAAGCTACCTTGCAAAATCAAGCAAAGACTAAATCAGGTAATATGGGTGAATGTAGTGGAGGTGAAATATTTGGTACTGATTCATCAAGTTTTAATTAATAACATTTGAATTTTGGATTCTGTTAACTAAGCTATTTGTATACTGTATTGGCACATTATGGCACTGGGCTTCCTAGTAGTGGTTTTGGTTTCAGTAAATTATTCTAGAATAGAATAGTGTTCACAAGTTATGGTGCTATTAGGTGATGGATACCGGGTAGAAACCTCATTGAAGTGCACGGTAACAGCTGCGTGGGAATAAAACACAAGAGCAATCAGAACAGCATTTGTTATCCTGAAGGTATCTGCTCTCCGCTGTTCTTTGTTTCTTATAACTGGAGAGCTCTTGCCTCACTTCCCAAGGAGCATATGTTGTGTAGAGAAGAGTTAAACTGCTATTTGTTTGCAAATATGATATATGCTAAAGTTCATGTTTATTTAGAGAAGTTCTGTCTTTACCGAAGAAACTTTCTTTAGAGGTGATAAATTAAATTTGCGTCATTTCACATTTTAAAATAATAGCCTTCTTACAAATTTGAGAACTGTAATATATCTAAATTTATTTTATTTCAGTAGCAGTCTCCATGGAAGGTTTCAGCTGGGGTAACTACATCAATAGCAATAGCTTTATAGCAGCTCCAGTTACCTGCTTTAAACATGTGAGTATGGAATTTCTCAGTTTATGTTGAAATGCTTAGTCATTGTTTAAATCTGAAGGCACAATAGCATTTAAGCATCTTATCCTTAGAAGGTCTTTATTTTATGTTGTAATGGAAATGTTTCTTTTTTTATTAATTATTGTACTATGAATAGTTACATAACTTCTCTAAGTTTTATAAGTAAAAGGTTCCTATAAAGACATTGCAAGTTGAAATTGTTTCAAACGGGGAAAGGCACTAGTCTCATCCAATTTTCGTATTAAGTTGAACCATATAAAATTGCTGGTTTTGTGTATCAAAAATTGTTGTATATTGGCAAAGTCATATGGTTCAACCTCATAGAAACCATGCATTGTATATGTTACCTAAATTTTTGTGATTTGACCTAATAATTGAGAAAAGGAAAGATCTTCTAGTTTTGTTTTGCCTCAAATGTAAAATCACAAAAACAAAGAAGGAACTATTAGTAATACAGTATCATGGGCTGAAATGATCTGTTGGGAGATGTTCTTTTTAACAAATAGTGTCACAGAACATCTGAAGTAATTGAGAGTTAGGTTTAAAATGTATCTAATGATGAATTCTTTCCTTTTGATTTCATTCCCTTTGATTCCGTTATCTGATTAGTTCTCTTCAATACTTTTTTTAACCTTACTGTAAGCTTAATTTTATATTTAAAGGTTCTGTCTGCTACTGACCATGTATAAGAAGGAAAGAGAATTTAGAAAGTTAATGAAATTTTGTGTACACTTAACATATTGTTAACTTAGGGCTTTACTGTTAAATAATAGCATGTGAACAAAACTGAGCTTGAGTTCTTGCTGTGGAAATCCAAATGAATTTTAATTCATTCGTGTCCAATAAAGGATGTTGATCAAAGCCCAGCATATTAATTCAGTGGTAGAAATATGGATTAAAGCCAACTTCATTCATTTGCTAAGTTTTCTTTCTTACAAGTGCAGGTGTTAAGCCCTTAGTCGGTGGCGTGCTGACCATCTGAATCAGCCTTCGTGGAATCTCCGATGCTCTCCCTTAGTGTACAGTAGCTGACGCATTTTACTGTAGTGTTGACAGTACTGCCACATCTGTGAGATACATTACATACGTGGCGGCAGCAGCTTTCATGAGAATTACAAAGCAAGTCTTTAACCCTCCTCTCTTGAGGTAGTTCTTTTTGGTACTAAGAAGATAAGAATTAGATCAAGTTCTCAGTTATAATAAGTCTTTCATCCCTGTTGTCTCCTTCTGAGTATCCTTTGTCTCTTTTCCTATCTTTTTTTTTTTTTTTTTTCCTCCGGTACGCGGGCCTCTCACTGCCGTGGCCTCTCCTGTTGCGGAGCACAGGCTCCGGACGCGCAGGCTCAGCGGCCATGGCTCACGGGCCCAGTCGCTCCACGGCACGTGGGATCTTCCCGGACCGGGGCACGTACCCGTGTCCCCTGCATCGGCAGGCGGACTCTCAACCACTGCGCCACCAGGGAAGCCCCTCTTTTCCTATCTTTATTTTAATATTTTGTTTCTTTAGGTTTTAATATCATAAGCCATGTTCAGCTATTTTATATAAGTAGTCAGGATATTTTTTAAAATAGCGTTTCAAAGTCCCAAAAGTATAATATTTTATTTCATGTCCGTATCTTTGAATAGTAATACTATGTTAAAGTTCTTTGCAAGAAAGTCTCTATTATAATGAAACTGATTTTTTTCGACTTGGCTTTTTTAAGATTAAAGTGTTCTATCATATAGAATAGAGCAGCTAGCCTTAGCTGTATGATTAATAATGATACTGTGGGACCTCCTGTTTCTCGTTCAGAAGCAAGGTATCTGTCACCCAGTGCCTTCCTGCTCCACTCATCTTCCTTTACTGCCTTCTCCTTACCAAATAGGAAACATTTTATACTGGTAATGTCTTAGTATATTTTAGTACAAAATGAGTTTGCTTTGTTGCCTTAACCAGCATTTTTATTTGAAGTCATTTGGTTTAGGAGGTCAGACTTTGTGCTGTACTTGATTTTTGTCCTTTAGAGTTGACTCTTCATGGTTCTCCCCCTTAGATAGTTTTTGGGGTCTCCAAGGAGAATAACTGACTTTAGCTTTAGAAAACCTATTGCCAGGAGCAGCTGCAAGCACAAGGTCCTGCCTTGAATCATCGGTCTTCTAATCTTCTAACACTTGATTTCTGCTCTAACACTGGTTCATCTGTGGGGCCTCTTCCTCCACACTCTATACCTGCATTGTGTCCAACTTGAGCACAGGTTGGGAGCCTTTCCCTGCTCCTAGGGGATTCTTTTTTTTTTTTTTTTCGGTATGCGGGCCTCTCACTGTTGTGGCCTCTCCCGTTGCGGAGCACAGGCTCCGGACGTGCAGACACAGCGGCCATGGCTCACAGGCCTAGCTGCTCCGCGGCATGTGGGATCTTCCCGGACCGGGGCACAAACCCGTGTCCCCTGCATCGGCAGGCGGACTCTCAACCACTGCGCCACCAGGGAAGCCTAGGGGATTCCTTTTTCAAGCATAATTTTTTAACACATTCAATCTGTGGGAATTCCCTAGCAGTCCAGTGGTTAGCACTCGGCGCTTTCACTGCTGGGACCCAGCTTCCATCCCTGGTTGGGGAACTTAGATCACGCAGCTTGCAAGGCACTGGCACCGCCAAAAGAAAAAAAAAAAAATCAGTGTGTACATGGAAACAGCTGTTCTGGTTGAACCAGGATTTGGGGGTGGGGGTGGTGTCACAGCTTCGACTTCTTGCTTCTTTAAGGTAACTCAACCTCTTCTGCAGTAGGGACCCCAGGTAAAATATATTTTCCAGCACTTAAAAATGATAGTGATTAGTTCTTAAACCATAGAATTTCAGTAGAATTCCTCTTTTCCATGGTCTGTCTTTAAATTTCTGGGAAGTTTCTGCAAAGTATATCATAGGACAATATTCTCTTTGGCTATTGCTGTAATTGTGTATAATGGTTTATACTTAATCACTCCATTAAAACAGTGTTTGACATTTTTTATAATTATCGGTGTAAATGGAGCCCAGTTGTCATTAAATATATCTACTTAGAAACCTGTATATTATGATTGCTATATATCTGATGCAACTTTCATTTCATCTAGGTGGTAGTTTTCAGACTTTTTTTTTTAAAGCATTACGATTCCCCCTTTCCCTAATAAACATAGCTAGCATAAGGGGAAGTTATACTGATTGGTCTGGCAAGAGTAGGGTGGTATGGCTAGAGCCTTGGCCCCTGACCCTTGGCTTTCCCTTCTTTGGCAGTCTCTGAGGTCGGAAACCACTGAATTAGGTTAATACCATTTAAAAAAAATTTTTATTGGCGTATAGTGTATTTACAGTCTTGTGTTGGTTTCAGGTGTTGGGTCATATCATTGTAAGTTAATCCTGGATTATATGGTCACAAAGCTGTAAGTTACCTTAAAAGTCATCTAGCCCACCTACTCCATCTCATTATAAATGAAGAAACTCTTGCTGCATTTTTCAGTAACTGGATTGAAATTTTCAACTTTGGGCTTTAACCTGCTTTTTCTCACGCAGTTTTTCTTATTTGTTCGGGTTTTAACCTAGTTTTGAATGAAGCCCCTATAGGAAAACTCTCCTGTGCTCCCCCTTTACTTACACAACTCGACCACACAGTGCTGCTGATACCAGATGTGTGGGTTTCTGCATATCAAGCATTTCTCTGACACCAGCTTGGGTGCCCTACAGTTTAGTTCAATTCTGACACTGTCTGTCTGGAGTTAGCATCAGATCCCACACTTACGGACTCAGTTCCACAAGACTGCCCCTACTTCAGACACCAGTTGCAAATCCCACATTGTCACCTCTACTTCTGACAGATAGCTGTAAATCAGAGTTCCCATGCTCCTTCCTTGGGTTTGATAATTTGCTAGAATGGCTCACAGAATTCAGGGAAACACTTAGGTTTACTGTTTCATTATTAAGGATATAATAAAAGAGATGAACAGTCAGATGAAGAGATGTGTAGGGCAAGGTATATGAGAAGGGGCATAGAGTTTCCATACCCTCCGAGGTGCACCACTCTCCTAGCACCTTTACTTATCCACCAACCCAGAAGCGCTCCAAATCCTGTGTATTGGGATTTTTATGGAGGCTTCATCACATAGGCATAATGGGTCATTAACTCAGTCTCTAACCCCTCTCCCTTTCCTGGAGGATGGGTGATGGGGCTGAAAGTTCCAAGCTTCTAATCATAGTTTGATCTGTGTGGTGACCAGCTACCATCCTGAAGCTATCTAGGGGCCCACAAAGAGTTGCCTCATTAGAACAAAAGACACTCTTATCACCCGAGAAATTCCAAAGGATTTAGGAGGTCTGTGTCTTGGAATTAGGGTCAGAGATCAAATATTAAAACAAAAGATACCTCTAGTACTCTTATCACTTAGATAATTACGAAGGCTGTTAAGACCTCTGTGCCAGGAGCAGGGCCAGAGACTAATACATAACATTTTTTTATTTCACAGCTTCTAAAAGCAGCTTTTAGCCTTATCTTTACTAACTGTGGAATAGTCTCCAAAATACTACTGCAGTATCACATGCCAGTTAGGTACTCTACGTTAATGAAATTCACAGACTATTTTCTCCTATTGACAACTTATGTTTGAACCCAAGAGAGTTGTTCTGTGTATGCAGAACATTTAGCTTTAAAGCATTCTTAATTTTTTTAATATTATAGTCTTTTAAATAGAAGCACTCCTGTTCCCCATTATTTGCCTTATAAAATCAAGTACAGAGAGTTGCATGGTGGCCTACTGATTAGAATTCCGGGCTTTCACTGCCTTGGCCCGGGTTCAATCCCTGGTCAGAGGACTGAGATCCCACAAGCCACATGGCGTGGCCAAAAAAAAAAAAACAAGTAGAATATGTCTTTCCTAAGCATTACAGCACAGGCCAAAATGTGCTAGTATCAAATGTACGTGAATCATAAAAAGCTAAAATCATACTCCTTTAGTTACGTATTTACAGACTTCAGATTTCTTTTGTTTGGTACCTGGACTATATACTCTGGTGTCTTGTTGATACTGTCATTGCCAAAACCAGAAATGTAGTCATCCTATTTTCTTCTCCCTTGAAAATAGCTGTAGTTAGATATTTTTTAAAAAGGTCCTTTGCACACGTGCGTGCCATAACTTCAAAGCTGAGTTTACTATACTATTTCATCCTTCCTCCACAGATATCACCTTGTATTGCTTACATGATGTTTTTTTTGTTTGTTTTTTTTTGTGGTACGCGGGCCTCTCACTGCCGTGGCCTCTCCCGTTGCGGAGCACAGGCTCCGGACGCGCAGGCTCAGCGGCCATGGCTCACAGGCCCAGCCGCTCCACGGCATGTGGGATCCTCCTGGATCGGGGCATGAACCCGTGTCCCCTGTATCGGCAGGTGGACTCTCAACCACTGCGCCACCAGGGAAGCCCTACATGATGTTTTCTAATTCTCTCTTTGGTACCAGACCTGTATGCCAGCTACTTGGAAGGGGATAAGGTTATCCATATTTCTTTGCAACACATATTACAAGTATATTTTTGGATTTTAAGGACAAAAACAAAAGCCTTGTTTGTGTATGTGTGGTAACAGTAGCTTATAGTAAAACTCATGATTTATTTCTCAGGTCTGTATTTATTACTAAAATAATCTCTTTCAAATAAAATTATTCTTTGTTTTTTTCCCTAGCCTTAACCATGCATACGTAACTCCATTGAAAATTGAAAATAAATGTGATTTCACATCCATTTTAACTAAAGTTAGAATCTTCAGTATGTCATCCTAGATTGCAAAACTTCTTTCTAATGGAAATGAAACTTAAATTAGTTTCTGGTACTTGTTAGTACTCCATCCAGTTGAGCTATTACGAGTGTTGCCACAAAATAGATTCTCTGCAGGAAAGCAGTGGACTCTGATATAATAAAAATCACCTGTTTTAAGGAAGACCTAAATAATCTAGATTATTTTCATTTGATATATTTTTTTAAAATTATGAGCTGTTTTATGCCTTTCAAATTAGTAACCACTGCTTCCTGTCTCTTTTTACATACACTAGCATTCCCTCATTCTTGATCTTACTTTCACCCCAAACATCCCATTTTACTTTTGAACTTTCCTTGTACTCCCTATCCCCCTGCTACCACCACCCCAAAAAGTATTGGGATGGCCAAAAAGTTCCTTCAGTTTTTAAGTAAAAATAAGAATGCACATTTTTCATTTTCACCAAGAACTTTATTGAACAACGTATTCACTCTTTTGTTGCCACTACCTTCTGCCATTTTTTCAGGCAGCTTCATAATTCCATCTTCCCAAAGCTTTATCTTTTTGAGCAAAGAACTGTTCCAGGTACCTTTTAGTCTTCCAGGGAATTGAAATTTTTTCCATTAAGAGAATTTTGTAAAGACCGAAGTAAGTAGAAGTCCAGAGGTGCAGTGTCTGGTGAATGCGGCGGATGAATCAGAACTTCCCAGCCAAGCTCTAACAGTTTTTGCCTGGTCATCAAAGAAACACGTGGTGTTGTATTATCCTGATGGAAGATTATGCATTTTCTGTTGACTAATTCCGGACGCTTTGCCGATGAAAAGTGCTGCTTCCAGTTGGTCTAATTGGGAGCAGTCCTTATTGGAATTAATCTTTTGGCTTTCCGTAAGGAGCTCATAATAGAGGACTCCCTTCCATTCCCACCATGTTGAAGACCGGCCTTTGGTGTGGTTGGTGGTGGTTCATTTCGCTTGCCCCATGATCTCTTCCATTCCACATTATTGTACAGTATCCACTTTTCATCACCCATCACAATTTGTTCTAAAAATGGAACGTTTTCATTACATTTCAGTAGAGAATCCCATGCGGAAATACAGTTAAGAAGGTTCTTTTCACTTAACTTACGTGGAACCCAAACACCAAAGCGATTAACATAACCAAGCTGGTGCAAATGATTTTCAGTGCTTGATTTGGATATTTTGAGTATGTTGGCTATCTCCCACGTGGTATAGCGTTGATTGTTCTCAATTAATGTCTCAGTTTGATTGCTGTCAACTTCAACTGGTCTGCCTGACCGTGGAGCATCATCCAGCAAGAAATCCCCAGCACAAAACTTCGCAAACCACTGACACATTCCATCAGTCACAGCACCTTCTCCATACACTGCACAAATCTTTTTTTGCATTTTAGTTGCTTTTTTACCTTTCTTGAAATAATAAAGCATGATAGCGCTGAAAATTTTGCTTTTTTTCTTCCATCTTCAATATTAAAATGGCTACACAAAAATTCACCAGTTTTGATAAGTTTTTTTTTTAAGTGCACACTGATACGACAGCTGTCACAATGCAGTCTCCCAAAATTGTTTCAAATGAAGTTAAAGACAACTAAGGGCTACTAGAGCCATCTTACGGAAAAACTGAACGAACTTTTTGGCCAACCCAGTAGATTGTGTTATCAAATCAAAAGGTGAGTGGACTTTCTGGGGAAAGGGGGAACAATTATTTTTTCTGTTTCTACTTCCTATCAATTCTAGCAAATAATACTTAGGAGTTCTAATTTCTTTCTAGTTAATTTCCTATAAGGTTTTCTCCCCTTTTTGGCCAAATAATAGTCTATCTTTCTCTACTAGGTTCATTTTGGTCATCATAATGCCTATTAGTCAAAGTATTTTAATGGTGGCTTTTTGTATATTTGCCATATCATTATTAGGATCAATAAGAGTTACCTATGTGCAACTTGAAGGCTAACTTCTGCCCACTTAAATTCTGTGTCACTGCTGAAGATTGTGATTATCAAAAGTTGTAGGTTGTCAGCTCTATGGAGGGAAATCTGTATTTCTCCCATAAAGCATCACATGTACAGTGTGTCAGCCCTCCGAGAGTCTAAATACTGGCCATCTGAGCTGTTGGACTATCTGGGAATATTCTTAAAGCACAGAAAAGTAAGAATCCCACCCAATTACTTTCTTACAGATAGACAGTCAGGTGGAGGTTATCATACATTTGTGTTGGGGAGCCCTCAACATTTGGATTTGGCCATGTCCTGCAGGACCTGATGACAGCGTACCTTGCAGGGAAGGAGAGTCGCTCCCAGATAGCCCTCACGAGTGGCCCTGGAGCAGGAAGTGGTGAAGCAGATCTTCCTGGTTTGGGAGGAACCTGAGGTGGACCTCTCGTCCTGAGTCTGGAAGGTAAATTTGTTGTTACCTGTAAATTATGGTTCTGCTAGTTCATGCTATGCCAATCCAGACTTTCAGAGGTATCCCTCCTGCCAGCAAGAGAAGACAGATGACTTGGATGAAGATGGCTCTCAAGCCCTGGGTCATTTAGTCTTCCACACTTAAGAATATTCATTTTAAATAAAAGGGCAGATATATCTATGAAATGATTTTATTATTTCAACACATTGAGCACATACTATGCAATGACTATGGTGCTCGTTTTTGTTTTTGTTTCTTCATTTTTTTTCTTAGAGTGAACCATATGGATTGGTTTAAGAGGGCCTAGCAGAACCACAACCTTACAGGCAAGAACAAATGTCACTTTCTGCTACTTTCTCCTATACCAATCCAGACTGTAGGGAGCAAAACATAACATCCCCCACTAAAGTGAGCATTAACTTTATTTTCTAAGTGAGCATATTGACACATTCTCTTTAGTAAAATGTGACCAGAAGTTATTTTCTCCAAACAGTTGTTAAGACTTAAAAAAAAAAAGTCAGTATGGCATTGTCACATCTAGCTCAAAAGGGAGTCAGTCCTATATGCCAAATTCATTTAGCAGTGTGCCCACCTAACACACAACTTGTCAGCATAACCATGCTTCTTCCTTCTCAGTGAAAAATAAAGCCCATTCCACAAGATTTGGCAGCCAAACAAAGAGGAATGGATACCCTACCTTAATTTAATGCATACATTTCACTGCATCTGTCTGCTCTAATTGGTTCATCCTCACAGAAATTAACACATGGTCTTTGTGTTAATATATGGTAGCTTAATCTGTTACCTATCTTCTTTCCAGCCTCTCCTTTTCTAATCATATCTGCTGGCAATAGGGATGGCCCTACAGTCTAGAATGATATAGGGGGAGATAGCAGAACCTGAAGAGTCCATTCTTTCAATTTAAAAAAAGCAGAAAGAGGTAGTCATAATGGATGTATTATTTTTTTGCACAGCTCAGGAAGATAGTTATGTGTATCCTTCCAGAATTACAAATAGTTGAGATAGGCCACTGTCTCCAAATGATTGAAGTATATTCATTGCTTGCTACTTTAAAAAATAGCCATAAGTTGATTCTGTGTTTGGTTTCGAGACTTATCCTCGTTCAGTGTTGTTTGACATTTTCTTCCTCTCCTTCAGAAATTCCTTAAACTATTGAGAGCATAAGGGTTGAGTACTGTTTTAAGCTAATCCTCTTGGGTTAGCATCCACCCAAGTATGAGCTGCCTTGCATAGAAGACATTTGCCCAGTGTTCAGATGGACTAGTTTGTGTGACTCTTGGATATCTTTGTTTAGTCATCTTTTAGCTTTGAAGCTATTTTGTCTTTTCCTGATTTGTTCGTATTATCAGGTCTTTTATAACCTTACCTAATCCTTTTTTCTGTGATCAAGGTTCTAAATTGTATTTAACGAGGAGCTGATTATCAAGGACCGCAGAAACTGTTTGGTATTATCAGCATTTAAATTCCTATATTCATTTATTTGGTTTAGTTAACCATTGCTAAGTTCCAAATAATTGTAAACTGCCTCAAATTTAAGGATTAAAATATAATGGAAATTGTAATTTGAAAACATTAAATTTTGGAAAATCCCTTTATGGTATTCATTTAATAGGTTTTCTGTGTCCCCATCTTAACCATTTGTGTGGAGGCTATTTATTACCAGATCTAACACTGGAAGTTTTCTCTTTGTTTATGTTAATTCCTGTGTGAGAAATTTTGAAATAATAAATTATTTAACAATTTACCATGGTACGATTCTCCAAAAACTCTTCAACTCCACCTTTCTAATAACTTTATCTGGTGCTTTTGCCACAGGTCAGTTGTAACAGACTATATTTCTATTCTATGAATTTAACTGAAGTTGAAAATATAGATAACTAAGTTTCATTTCTCTGTGTTTCTGAAACCACATTGCTGATTGGAATTATCTTTCTTTCTGCTCTTTGACCAGATCTTTTAAAATTAGAGGTTAAGGTAAAGTACATTCATTCAGTTCATATTAAAAATAATGAATTTCTTAAATCAGCTTTTTCTTTTGAAACCTATCAAGTTTGTAATTTGGATTTTACAAAAATTGCTGCTCAAGTCTTGTTTTAGGGCAGTATTGAATTTTGAACTCGACTTGGATCTATTCTAATGTATGTGAATTCTCTTCATCTTGAGCTTGTCCCTGACATCGGCTTTTTCCAAATAGAATTCTGTGACACAGGGAATAACAATTATATTTTTAGAGAAAAATGAATGAATTAAATGGTATTTTTAGTTTAATGTTCCCATGATTGATAGTAGTGCTTAATTTTGAATGTGTTTTAGGCTTTATTTAATAAGATGATAATTTAATAATTTTTATATGACAGGCACCTATGGGGACCTGCTGGGGTGATATCTCAGAAAATGTGAGAGTAGAAGTTCCCAATACAGACTGCAGCCTACCTACCAAAGTCTTCTGGATTGCTGGGATTGTAAAATTAGCAGGTGAAAAGCATGTGTAATAATTTACTTTAAAAATGTCAATTATATTTGTAACTTATAAGAAAGCATATTTGTAAATTTTCAAGTATTGCCAAATAAGTATGATGTAGGGCAGAGGTTAGCAAATTTTTTTCTGTAAAAGACCAAACAGTAAATATTTTCAGCTTTGTGAGCAATGCAGTCTCTGTCATAACCCTTTAACTCTACCATCATAGCATAGAGGCGGCCGAAGCAGTACATAAATGAATAGGCATGATGGTGTTCCAGTAAAACTTTATTTATTGTGATGTGTCATAAAATATTATTTTACCTCTGATTTTTTTTTCAGCTATTTAAAAATGTAAAAACCATTCTTAGATGGCAAACTAAAAAACATCAGGCAGTAGGCCAGATCTGTGGGCCATATATAGTTTACCAACCCCTGATAGAGGGAGATGCTTTGGAAAGTAACAGAAAAGTCGAAGTACTAAAAAAAAGTGATATGGTCCATAATATGAGAAGTAAACTAGTGATGAAAATTTCATCTGTTTTGGGTACTACCTTTTTCTTCATTCCCACCTCTTCCAAGTACCCCAGCCCTTATTACGTTGTTGCTCATGAAGTAAACGCATTAGGTGTCTGCTGTGTTAGACACCGTGGGCAGGTGACATGCGGACGTACAAGATTTGTTTTTTTCAGCAAGCCCACATCTGCTAAATATTGAATACATTTTAACACAAGGTGCTTAGTGAGTGGTGCAGGAGGACACTGTAGTGCTTCAGAGGGAGAGCAGCCGCTGAGATGATAAAAGTTGTCCTGAGATTACTGGAAGAGGTATCTTACTCCTCCTACTCTTTCTAGGCTTATCTCCAGCCATTCTCCCCCAGACGCCCTGCGTGTTGCTCCCTGTGTACTGCTGATAGACTTAATTTACCTAAAAATGATCTCAATTCCATTTTTCTGTCTTTAGTGGCTTCTTTGTCCTTAAAGGATCAGGATGGTCAGCATTTACAGCTATTGATGAGTTTCACCATACACCACTGACCAGATTTTTTATTGTTCCCCAACATAAATGATCTGTTCTTGTGAGATTAGTTTTCCTCCTCTCTCATACAGCATGTTCTCTGTCACCTCCATGCCTTTACTCACTCTCGCTCTCTCACTTAACCGTATTTAACCCAGTTCAGTTCCCACCTTTTCCTCGAAACATTTCCCCAGCTATATAAGCATTCTGTAAATGCTTGTATTATTCTCTACACCTTAATTGAAAACAGCGGTATATATATATTTTTTGCTTGATGTTTAAATCAGTTGCATTTAAATGGCTCTAAAGATCAGTGTATTTAATATCCAAGAATTATTTCTATCTTCCACCTGGTTTTACATTTCTGTTTTATCTAATTGCAATTTATATCTTATTTTAAGCTCCTTTAATGACATTTTAGAAGTGAGCCTGATATTGATGGTGAACCCAGAATCAGCAACAGTTAGCAAAGTCATGAGTTGTTCTGTGAATTATTGAATTTTAAAACTAAAAGTTTAATGCTATAAATTTTCATCATAAATATTAACACATGAAAATGCTGACTGAACTTAGCTCCCAGCCTGAAATACAAGTTTATTGGGCCTTTTTTATTCCACTAAAGGCCTTAAATTAAACCTTAATCTATTATCAATACAAGGTTTATTAAATTATAAACAATATATATCATATACTATTTGTTCTTTTCAGGGAATAATTCTTCCGATTTGTTTAGTACATATAGATTTTAAGTGATTTCACATACTTTTATTTGTGTTTATTGAACTTCTTTACCTCGCATTTTCAAATCTTATTTCCAAATAAACAAGACAGAAAAGTTTAGGCTCTTAAGGGAGCCACATCCAAATTATCCAAAAATAATTTGGTCACCTGATCACTTGGATAAAGCAGTTTCTTTGAAATGTACTTTAACTGGATTTCTGTGACTAAACAAGGTTATACTAACTTACCACAGTCTTCTTTATTTCCAAAACTACACATTCTAATAGAACTCTCCCACCCCTCTTTTCACTGAGAATTTCTTTGCTAGAATTTAAGAAACTATGGGTCAAGTTGAAATATATTCAGAGGGGTAAGCCATGCTCTGAAGACAGTTGAACTAATTACATTGTTCAGATAGTCCTCGAAGTTTCACCTGTGCCATTAGTGGCAGCAGGCTCTGGGAACTTGTTACAAATGCAGATTCTCAGGCTCACCCAAGATCTACTAAATCTGGAGCTCGGGGGTGTGAGGCCCAGCTATCTGTCTGTTCACAAGCCCTGCACATGAATCTGTTTCAGGTGCTCACTGACATTTGACAACCACTACCAGCAGCTGTATCCTGTTTTATTTCATTTGGTTTTCTTATTATGCGGCAATTGCTTTGTTGGTTTCAGGCTACAATGCCCTTTTAAGATATGAAGGATTTGAAAATGACTCTGGTCTGGACTTCTGGTGCAATATATGTGGTTCTGACATCCATCCAGTTGGTTGGTGTGCAGCCAGTGGAAAACCTCTTGTCCCTCCTAGAAGTGAGTAGCTTCTTTACCCTTACTGTAGAGTAAGTATTTGCACTTTAATGCAGTTTTACACTTAGTAACATTAAAGTGACATAGAAATTAAAATAATATTTTTTGGTTTCAAGTAACTTATTTGCTAGCAAGACATGCTTATTTTCCCTATTTTTGTTACTCTTCTTGAGAACTTTAATTGCAGGGAAATGTGTTATTTTTTTTTTTAACAGCTTATGAAGCAATTCTATTCTTTGCTAAAGTGTAACTGGTTATTTCTTTTGTTTTAGCTATTCAGCATAAGTATACAAACTGGAAAGCTTTTCTAGTGAAACGACTTACTGGTGCCAAAACACTTCCTCCAGATTTCTCACAAAAGGTAAAGACAGGATCTTAGAAATGACTGAAGTGGCAAATGAGAACTCTAAAAAATGGAGTAACTTCGAAGTTTTTTAAGGAATTGTTTCAATTAGTGAGTCAGATGACCTATGTTAACTATCAAGTGCGCTCGGTATTTTTATAGTACAATACTAAAATTATTTGTAGACCTTTGTCATGAATTCCCAACAGTTTTGCTTTTGCTTCAAGGTTTCAGAGAGCATGCAGTATCCTTTCAAACCTTGCATGAGAGTAGAAGTGGTTGACAAGAGGCATTTGTGTCGAACACGAGTGGCAGTGGTGGAAAGTGTAATTGGAGGAAGATTAAGACTAGTGTATGAAGAGAGTGAAGATAGAACAGATGACTTCTGGTGCCATATGCACAGCCCATTAATCCATCATATCGGTTGGTCTCGAAGCATAGGCCATCGATTCAAAAGATCTGGTAAGCACCTGTCACGAGAACTCCTGTTGAAAACATCACTGAGGCTAAATTGTACTACTTGGTTATTTTTCTCTGCAGAATAGCATAGATCAGAACTAGTTGCCAGGGCTGCTTATTCTACCTTAAATAGGAAAGTTTCACACCAGGGTATTAATGTCCTAACAATTCTTTTATATTCCTTCCACTTGTGCTCAAGTAAAAAATAATGCACTTTTGGGGCTTCCCTGGTGGCGCAGTGGTTGAAAGTCCGCCCACCGATGCAGGGGACACGGGTTCATGCCCCGGTCCGGGAAGATCCCACATGCCGCGGAGCAGCTGGGCCCGTGAGCCATGGCCGCTGAGCCTGTGCGTCCAGAGCCTGTGCTCGGCAACGGGAGAGGCCACAACAGTGAGAGGCCCGCGTACCACAAAAAATAATAATAATAATAATGCACTTTTGGTCACAGCTACATTTGTTTTCTTACACCTTTTTATCCAGCCTGTTTGAAAGAACTAAAGATAGCCTTTCCCTTTCCATTCAATTTTAGATGAAATAGTGAAATTAAATGTGGTTAGACTTAATACTAAACACATTAAAACATACTTTCTAAAGTTGTAATTCCCTAACTAGGCAATTTCCAGCATTCTGATTGGCTGAATAACAGCACGTGTACTCTAAAGAGAGAAGGATTTTTAAAGAATATTATTCACCATAAATGTAGAAGGCATGTATTTTTGCCATGTTTTAGAGTATACATACCTTGTGAGTTTGAAACCTTCAAAGAAACGTGGTTTTTGGTCTTCTCAAAAATGCTGACAGATTAGTATGTAACTTTTCCTTGTAGATATTACAAAGAAACAAGATGGACATTTTGATACACCACCACATTTATTTGCTAAGGTAAGAAGTTTTTATAAGAACCCTCATTTGTAAATTAGGTTTGAAAGAGGGTTGTGGGTTTTTCCCTAATATTATGGAAATCGTAATTACGTATGTTCACCTAAAAGGATTAAGACCTTGTAATCCATATGTGTCACAACCGTTGATTATCCTTATTGTTCAGTTCTGTGTGCCCGACTTCTCTCTATTCCCTAATGGAAGGTTGAGTTATAGTATTAGGTAGGTAGGAGAAGACACTTGGTATTTTCATCTGGTAAGCTGTTTCGACTTGGTATTGTTATAATTATTAGACTGATGACACTTGTGACAGTCCGTGTACTTTCATGTAATTCTTCAGGTGAAAGAAGTAGACCAGAGTGGGGAATGGTTCACGGAAGGGATGAAATTGGAAGCCATAGACCCATTAAATCTTTCCACCATATGTGTTGCGACCATTAGAAAGGTAAGAGAATAGGTTTTAAAGTGTAGAAACAATGCGGTTACAGGAACTAGGTTTCAGGTGACAGGAGAAGGAGGCCCCTGACGTGTTCATTGTGACATAAAATGTGTGCAGCTGCACCTTCCCTGGGGAGAATGGTACTAATAATTTCAAAAGGAATGTGAATTCTCTTAGGAGCTTTTCTTTGTATATATCTTGTTGTCAAGATTGTTATCTTGAGTCTGCTACCTTTATTTTATGGCAGTATATCCTTAAGTTAGAGGAGGAATATTTATTTAACTTACTTCCTGGTCAAAGCTTGTCCAGCGTAGAATTTGTAACAAGGCCAAGTTTATCTTCAGTTTCCTACGTTTCCTTTGTGTGCTTTTTTTTCCCCTTTTAGTAGTACTTTACTTCTTTTCTCTTTTTTCCTCTCTTCTGAAACTGTTTTTATAAAAAGATGTAGAAGAGTGGTTTTCAATTCTCAGTAGGCATCAGAATCTCCTGGGGAACAAAAAAAATACCATTGACTAGGCCTCTTCCCCGACCCCGCACCCCCATTCTGATTTAATCAGTCTGGTTTGGGGCCCTAGCATTGGTTTTTTTCTTTTTTGTTTTTAAGTCCCCAGGTGATTCTCAGGTACAACCAAGGTTAAGAACCATGGATCCAGAATCTGCTTACGTAAAGGTGTAACTAAATTGTGATTTGCATTTCAACACAGTTTTTAAGCCTTAAGCCAGAAGAATTAAAAACAGTTGTGATGGCTGCCATGTCCCAAACACTTGTGTTCAGGTCACACGGCTGGACCAGACAGGCTCCAAACCTTGTTGTTCTTCTTCACCTGACTAGTGATCCAAACCACCTGGTACTATTTAAAACATAGATTTCCATGACCTACTCCAGACCTACTCAATCAGAATCACAAGAATTATTGCCCAGATATCTGTATTTGTTTAAAAAATAAAGAAAATTAAAAGTTCTCTCGGTAATTCTGAAAATCAGCCAGGTTTGGGAACCAGCACCATGCTCTATGTGAAAGGAAGAAAAGTGTCCAGCGAGTAGAATACCCAGCTTCACTCAGAAAATACTTTATGAATTCTTGCCATGCTAGGTTTGGTTTGGACTTTAAGAAGCTTACAGTCTTGTAGAACAAGATAAGATGTATGAAAATAAGTTTAACATACAAGATCAACTATGATTTAAGAAAGGTACAAGTACTGTTGGAATTCGAATAAAGAAGAGGTCACATCTTCTCAGAGGAATCAGGGCAAGCTTTATGGAAGAGAGGACATTTGAAAACTTTGTCTTGAAGGATGGGAAAAACTCTGCCAAGCAGAGATGCAGGAGGAAATTGTGTCATGGAAAGTGAATATGCACAAAAGCATCAAGAGTGCAAAGAAAGTACAGGTCACATTTAGGAAATGGAGAGTGGTTCACACACAGTACACACCAAACAAGTTGCTTTGAATATTCTGGACCAGGCTTTTTGTTTATAAGGAACAGAAACCCGCTCAAGTGAGCTCTAGGAAAGTTACTCTAGGGTTGCAATGGGCACGCTCACAGACATGCAAGGACACAGGGATGAGACCTGGGAAGGCATAAACTCAGTGTTATCCTCCACCTCTCGGGGGCCTCTTTATTCCACGTGTGCTCTGTGTCTGCACCACTCTTCTTTCACTCTTTCTCTGTTGGTGTCCTGCTCACTCAGTCTGCACGTGGTAGTCCCAGTCCCTGTCCCTGTCTGTATCACAACCTTTCAGTGCCAGCTCCAGCTGATGGCTTGACTACTACCTCTGTGTCTGTTCATTCTAATTACTGAGAGAGAATCTAAACAACTGAGCCCAGCCTTTGGCCTGGGCCTCTGAAGGTTGAATACTAACCCCTCCAGTCAGCTGTATTTAGAAAGGGAGAAAAGAACCCATGTGAGTGGAGATAGTCCTTTCCAGAGGTCTTAGAGCTGTTAAGGTTGAAGAGAAAGTTAGTGTACATATCCAATATAGTAGAAATAACTAGGAGAAAGGAACCTGCAGGCAAAGACAAAAAGATGATGTGGAATTAGATTATGCAGTCTTTAATGCTTGGTCAGGCTGTCTGAGTTTTCTTTATGAACAGGATAAGTTGGTAAAGTTTTCTGGAATGAACAGAGGTCATACCAAAGGAAAGTTTAACTGTGTCAGAGAGGAGTTGTCCATGAAGGAAGGCTGAAAGCAATGACATCAAACAACATAATGGAGAGAGAGTTAGTTAATGGCCAGGATAAAGGGACTGAATGTTTAGGGAGAGCTATGGGGACCCAGTGACTGATTGCCTTTGAAAGGAGCAGGAGAAGGAAGTTGTTGGTTTGATGCCCTGTACTAACTCTCAGAGAATATGTTCAGCATGCAGGTGAAATGCAGGACTGAGACACTGGGAGGGTGACAAACTCATGATAAAACTTGAGAAATTGTTGGCATAAAAGTCAACCATTGAAGAGTGTAGTGGATGCCATCATGAAAACAAAAGAAAAGGGCTAAAATCAGAAACGAGCTGGAGGTGAAAGGGTGGCCACCAAAATAATGTGAAGGAATGAACACAGAGGTGAGAAGATGGACCAGTAGACTGTAATGTAATGAGAGTATGGGATTAAATGTTTCAAAAAATTGAGTAGTCCACTGGTATGGGATACTGTAAGGGAGGCTGAAGTGTTGGAAAAAAGGCACTGGATTTGACAAGCTAGGAGGTCATCGGTGAATTTAGCAGTTTAGTAGGGTCAGGACAGAAGTCAGACTTCAAGGAGTTACATAGTATATAACCTGAATTGAGTCTCTGGGTGAAGAGTATATAGGAATTTATTGTACTATTCTTGTATCTTTTCTGTAAGTGTGAACTGTTTGAAAATAAAATATTTTTAATGTAATGGGAATTGGGAGACATTAGAGTATAAGAGATGGTGTTTTAGGAGCAAGGTACCAGTGACAATAGGTCAAGATGGAGAAGTTTGTCTTGAGGGGCAAAGAAAGGACTACTACTTACAACAATCTGAGGTGCAAAGGATGGACTGTGAGGCCCCTCACGTAGTTTCTGTGATAGAGGAGCACGATCATCCAGAGCATGAGAGAGGTAAAGCTGGAGCTTGAGGAAGGTAGAAAAGGTTTAGAAAAACTTCTCTATGTGATAAATCAGAAGGAAATAAAGTTATTACTGAGTAAGATTTAAAGCTTAGCTGAGACTAGATAGTTAAATTGTAAAAGAGCACTCAGCCTTGGCCATTGGCAGAGGGACTGTTTTCCCTAGACCTCTGAAATCACTTCTGTGTAACCATGCTGTTATTTCTGGTACACACTAGGACTTACACAGATGTTTTTCATTATAATTTCAGTTATTTAAGGTAATTAAATAAACATTTTTCACTTTTAAGAGATCTTTATGTAATAGATTTTCCTTTCTTTTAGAATGTCACTAAAAGGATCATTTTTATAATAGTGGTACCTAATTTTTTTTTTACATCTTTATTGGAGTATAATTGCTTTACAATGTGTGTTTCTGCTGTACAACAAAGTGAATCAGCTATATGTATACATATATCCCCATATCCCCTCCCTCTTGAGCCTCCCACCCTCCCTATCCCACGCCTCTAGGTGGTCACAAAGCATCGAGCTGATCTCCCTGTGCTATGCAACAGCCTCCCACTAGCCATCCATTTTACATTTGGTCGTGTATATATGTCAGTGTTACTCTCTCACTTTGTCCCAGCTTCCCCTTCCCCCCACCTCCATGTCCTGAAGTCCATTCTCTACGTCTGCATCTTTATTCCTGCCCTGCCACTAGGTTCATCAGTACCATTTTTTTTTTCCATATATGTGCATTAGCATCCGGTATTTGTTTTCCTCTCTCTGACTTACTTCACTCTGTATGACAGACTCTAGGTCCATCCACCTCACTACAAATAACTCAATTTCATTTCTTTTCATGGCTGAGTAATATTCCATTGTATATATGTGCCACAACTTCTTTATCCATTCATCTGTCAGTGGATATTTAGGTTGCTTCCATGTCCTGGCTGTTGTAAATAGTGCTGCAGTGAACATTGTGGGTACCTAATTTTAAATACTTGGAATTCTGTTAATTTAAAAGGTGCTGGCTGATGGATTCCTGATGATTGGGATCGATGGCTCAGAAGCAGCAGATGGATCTGACTGGTTCTGTTATCATGCAACCTCCCCTTCTATTTTCCCTGTTGGTTTCTGTGAAATTAACATGATTGAACTTACTCCACCCAGAGGTACTTCTTCCTAATATATACACTGGGTTTTCATCCTAGCTTTCCTTTTACATGGTACCAGTTTACAACATATACCACAGCCCTAGATTTCTTGCTGTATGAAAATATAGTATGTGTGTATATGTATATATAAACATATGCGTACATAACAAGAGCTGGGGGTGCTCTGAAAACATAAAGAACTGTATCCTAGGTAGCTTTAATAAATTACATTGGTGTAGAATTTTCCCTCAGCATCTGTACATTTTATAATAAGAATTGGTATTCTCAAGCCCTGTTGAGATGTTGATGTAGGCTCAAAGAGCTACTGCATACATGAACTTTTTTAAAAAAAATAGGTACTTTAGCCTTTGAGAGAAAAGCAAGTTTTCATCTTTAGATTACCATATGAGGGAATAATTCCCTGGCGGTCCAGTGGTTAGGACTCGGGGCTTTCACTGCCGAGGCCCTGGTTCGATCCCTGATCGGGGAAGTAAGATCCCACAAGCCAAGCGGTGTGGCCAAAAAAAATTAAAAAATAAAAATGATTACCATGTGACTTTTTAAAAGAGTACATACGCTTAAATAGCTCATATGTCTTAACCAGTGACTTTCCTAATTTCAATATCTGAGCCTTGGATTTTTCTCTTAAGAAGGAGAAAAGCCAAAACAGAAGACTATAAAAATAGTATTTGCCCAGCCAGTGTTCTTTCTTACAAAGAAAGAAAAATACTACTGAAAAAATATTAAATATTAGACTGTTCTAAGCCTAGGATTAAAAAGCAAAAGTCTATAGTTCTTATACACTGAGGAGAGGAGAGTTACTTTGGCATTAGAATAAATGGGCGCACCTGTTTCTGCCTAGAAAAAGAAGAATATCCATATAACAGGGAGGAACTATTGTCCTGTACAGCATTAGCACTTGAGATTGTGGTGTGCACTGAATTACTTTATATCTACATTTTAATATTACACTAATTTTAGGTGAACTCCTAGTTAAACCAGTTGTGTTTTTCAGGTTACACAAAACTTCCTTTTAAATGGTTTGACTACCTCAGGGAAACTGGCTCCATTGCAGCACCAGTAAAACTATTTAATAAGGTAAATTTAAAAGATCGCATAATACTTATGTGGATTTTTTTTGATGCTTCACAAATGCAAATCATTGTTGATCAATGTCTTCGCCTTATGTTAGAATTTCTTAGTGGAGATTAATATAAACAAATATAGATTAGTAAAACAATGTACGTATTTCCTTTACATAGGTATTGAAGCTTGTTTCCAAACTTTGTTTCACTTTTAATCTGAGTAAAATAGGAATGAATACGTTTCCTAACTAGTTCTTACATGCTTCACCTTCCTATGTTTCAGTAATTAATTATTTGGGATTTTTGGGGTCTAAGTTGTTAATTGGTTATGTTACTTCTCTTTTGTCTTTCTTAGTGTTAGTAGAGTTATACATTCTTCTTTTCACCAGTGTTAATATTTTGCTTCTCGATGTTAGGATGTTCCAAATCACGGATTTCGTGTAGGAATGAAATTAGAAGCAGTAGATCTCATGGAGCCACGATTAATATGTGTAGCCACAGTAACTCGAATTATTCATCGTCTCTTGAGGATACATTTTGATGGATGGGAAGAAGAATATGATCAGTGGGTAGACTGTGAATCCCCTGACCTCTATCCTGTAGGGTGGTGTCAATTAACTGGATATCAACTACAGCCTCCAGCATCACAGTGTAAGTTGGTATACAGAAAAGGTGTCCTTTTGTAAAAATCAGCAATTCTCCGAGGACTATCTCACATAAATCATCTTGTGAGCTCACAGGACAAGAATATACCTATGTCTGATTGGTTGCCAGGTAAGATCTTAAGACTCAACAACAATATCACAGAATCAGACCATGTGTACCATGGCATTGTGAACTCAATAGTCAGTTGTTTAATGACTATAGAAACACAACATTAAGAGCACTCACCAAATTAAGCTAGACTTCCTTTGATGAGTTTAAAGTTATAGGCTAAAATTTAGTGATATATAATATAATAAGTGCTTATTGAATAAATAATGGAATCTGGTATTGAGCTTCATGGTTTTGCAGGAACAAGTACTCTTATTTTCAAAGCATCGTGTACTTTTATAAACGTCATGGTTTTGGTGAAGATAGTTCATCTAAGTTGTATCTAGAGTTGTAAGCAATTATTTGATACCAATTTTCTCTTATTTTTTAGCATCAAGAGAAAGCCAATCAGGTTCATCAAAACAGAAGAAAAAAGCTAAGTCCCAGCAATACAAAGGACATAAGAAAAGTGGGTCACCACGTGGTGTTTATATACATTTCCTAACTTGTCAGCCAACTGGGGTCTTGGTATTGTTGCACAGAAATGGTATCCCTTGTGAGAGCTGATAACTGTGCATTCTGTATTATGCTTAAAGGTGCAGTATGCCATAAAAGGCAAACCTTTTCAATAATGAGAAGCACTTACCTTTGATTGACAGGAAAAATTATTACCATAATATTTGATATACGGTAAAGAATAGAGTCTGTGAATGATTGTTGCAGTAATATGTAAACCTTCTGAAAATTAATCCTTTTTTTAAATTTTTTATTAAAAAAAACTGTAAAAGCAGATGCTTGATGCTTACAGTAGACTTGGAGACTAATAAACCCATCCTTCTTATAAACCAAAACTCTCTTTCTAGAATGATACTTGTAAGAAATTGAAGTTAAAAAAAAAAAGAAAAGAAATTCAAGTTGATAGCTAACACAATCAGGCTTAAGAAAATCTTTTTCAATATGCTGTCTGTATTATATTTTACCTTACAATGAATGATTACTGATATTAATAGCCAAAATAATATAAAATATATTGATAGCTCTGATTCTTTTAAAATCTCCCTCCTCCACCCCATAGAAAACTACAGATTTTTCTCTTCATGAAACCTGTCATGGAATATTTCATTCTTAGATAAGATTATTTTTACTTAAAGATTTTTTTTAAAGTAAAAAGTATATTAGAGGATTAAAACTAAAACAGATTTTTGCAGCTGACTTGCCATATGTTCAAGTAAGTGCTGATCTGTCTCATTAACAACCAAGAGACTGAAATAGTGTGAAGAATCAAATATACCTTCACACGTTTGATTATAGTTGATGTTAATTGTTTTTTCAGTGGAGACTTCTAGCAACCACTGCAGTGGTGCTTTAGTTTCCTCCCCACATGAAACCCAAGTCAGCCTCACAATAGTGATAACCATCAGGCCTGTCTCTTACCCTCTCTTTTATATTATGGACATAAGCCTCCCACAGACCAAAAATTATTTTGCTGACTGGCTGCTTACCGTGTTTGATACTCACCTAAAAGAACTCTAGAGAACATTGCCAGACCAGGTAGATCAAAGTGATTTCCCACTTATCTGGAACTGATTAGCAAGAAGTCATGTAGTAACTTCATGTCAGTGGACTAACCATAGCAGACGTGATCACTAAGCTTTCTCTAAGACAGGCTGCTTTGGCTTGTGTTTTCACTTTTTATTTATTATTATTATGAGATTTCAGAATTTTCTTTGCAATGTGTCGAATTTAAGAATGCTTTTTATTAGTGACTTTATGACATTTTTTAGGACGAATTTCTGAGCATTGTATACACAGTTCACATACCTCCTCAGTGTGACACCTACATGATTTGTTTATGGTTTATGGGACTTAATTATTTTGAATTAATGGGCTGGGGACATGGGAAGAAATGTGAAATTAATGAAGTGATGATATCACTATCCCAGTTTTTAGTGACATTTAACGTTATCAGATTTCTGGATTAGCTGAAGAAATGAATTTAGCTAAAAATATAATTTGTTCTTTAACATTTTAATAACTCTTAGTATTATGACATCATCTCTAATGCCTTTTTTTTTAAATTTATTTATTTTATTTATTTTTGGCTGTGTCGGGTCTTCATTGCCGTGCGCGGGCTTCTCATTGCAGTGGCTTCTCTTGTGGATCACAGGCTCTAGGCGCACAGGCTTCAGTAGTTGTGGCACGCGGGCTCAGTAGTTGTGGCTCGCGGGCTCTAGAGCGCAGGCTCAGTAGTTGTGGCACACGGGCTTACTTGCTACACGGCATGTGGGATCTTCCTGGACCAGGGATCGAACCCATGGCCCCTGCATTGCCAGGTGGATTCTTAACCACTGCGCCACCAGGCAAGTCCCTCTAATGCCTTTAAATTGTCCTTTGGACATAAGAAAGAAAAGAACTAGGGACTCACAGTCCCTTATTAGAAATCCTAGAGGCCAAATGTGTTTTGGAATTTACAAATTTTTGGATTTTAGAAAAGAAATACAGTGTGTGTAGCATATATTATGTAACACCCCTTGCAGACTCTGCAGCATTTTTTTTCTTTTTTTTTTTTTTTTTTTTTGCGGTACGCGGGCCTCTCACTCCTGTGGTCCCTCCCGTTGCGGAGCACAGGCTCTGGACGCACAGCCTCAGCGGCCATGGCTCAGGGGCCCAGCCGCTCCACGGCATGTGGGATCCTCCCGGACCGGGGCACGAACCCGTGTCCCCTGCATCGGCAGGTGGACTCTCAACCACTGCGCCACCAGGGAAGCCCCATCTGCAGCATTTTTTGAAGCAAAATATATATAAACAGTTACATTTAATGGGCCAAATAAAGATTATAAATAGTATCACCAAGTGAGGTTTGATTTTGTTGCCAAAGTTTTGCCAAAAAAAACCTTTGAATTTTGGAATTGAGGATAAGGAATTGTAGTGCTTTGTGAATGAAGAAGCAATCTTCATTGTAAGGACACTGTTCCTTTTATTTCTTCACATTACTCAGCAAATAATTTCTTAGAAATTTTTTCCACACAACTTTACTTGCCAAAATAAGAAAGAGGTTGGGGTCCAGGAACGTAACTTATCCATTGCATGCAGATTTATATCAGTCAGATAGGCCACAAAACCTTTTATTTGTTTTTAAGTTTGTCTACAGATTATTATATTCTGGCTCTATTGTTTCATCTTATGGCTCTTTGATCTTTTTGTACCTAAAATCATCCATCAGTGTGTTCTTTGGTAAGGCTTATTTTTTACAGAACTAGACAGTAGATTGGCTTTCTCTAGTTGCGGCAAGCAGGGGACTACTCTTCATTGTGGTGCGCAGGTTCTAGCCTATTTTTTAATTGGCTGTGTTCATGCTGCAAAGGGATAACTATTAACTAGTGCTTCTGAAAAATAAGGGTGATGTTCTGTCGAGGGAATCATATAGACTGTTGTGTGCACATGATCTGTCCAATCTGAAAAGCCTTTTTTTCCTCAAGGCTTAGTAATCCTAGAGCAGGAAAACCAGCGCTAATTTCTGTACCATCTTCAGGGGCTATTGTAAGTAGTAGAGAGTTGGAGATTCTCCTTGCATTTTTACCTCCAAGTGTGTAGTACATTAGACTTTTTCGTCTAAATGAATGCTGCAAGTGATTTTGGTTTGGCAGTTGAGAGTTGAATGTGTACGCACAGGAGCTTGGTTTCCAGATCATTTTACATAAGAATACTGTCTAACTTAGATTTGTCTTTTAGTTCTGATTTTGCAAAGGATAATTTCTGATTGCTCTTGCCTGAGTCATTTGTAAACTCTGGAAGAAAACAGATATAATTTATAGTCACAAAGATATGTAAGTATCCTTCAGCTTTCAATCAAATTAATGCAGTATGTTTGGTTGTTCAGTATTTACAAAGCTTACTTTTTTGTTGTTGGTAAAAGCATTGTGTAAGTCTTTGAAAGCTTATGTGTGCTTATGATACCGTAACCAAAGGGTGTTTCAAAAGAAACTAGATTGCCGAAGAACTTGCAGGCAACAAACATTTAAATTTTAGAACTGCTTTTGAGAATAAGAATTATAATTGTTTTCTAAAAGAGTGAATTATAAACCGAAAGTTAGGGGAGCACATTTCATATCAGTAAAATCCTGCCACTCGTACAATTCATTAATTAAACTGTTTGATTTCTCCCTGAAGGACAGTGTGTGTTTGGGCTTATATGGGCAGTGAAATGCCTACAAGTAGGGTTTTAGAACCCTCTCTGCCATTGGATTGTCAGTCCCCCTCAAACTAAAATTTTTTTGAAGGTAATTAGCCAGCTATTCTCCACACTCGATGCTCTCTGTAGTTCATTTTGCGTTGTTTTGTTTTAAATTGATTAGAGAGTCAAGAACCAGGATTACCAGACTCTGAGAAACTAGAAATAATCTCCCCCATCATCCACTCCCCAACACACACACACACACACCCCTTGTTTTCAGAAATACAAACCTTGCATAGTTGTTTTTCTTTTCAAAGTATCCTGTGCAGCACAACCTTTCCTAGTTATGATGCAGTTTTCTTACCACACATGTAAGTAAAAGCTTACTTTAGTTTAACTTGATATTTAGAGAGGAAGATGCCAGTTGGGAAGAAGCCTGTCAGTTTGTCGAGCCTGCCCATGACAGGGGGGGTACAGAGGAGCTTTTCTGGTGGCGAAGAGTTGACTCCCCCTCTATATCGAGCCCTTCCAGCACAGACAGCCCCGGAGGTCTTCCCACCTCCCCGCACTAGCCGAGAGTTCAGTCCCAGCCTCAAAACAGGTAATTGGTCACATCCGCACCTCAGGTACTGCAGAGGGTCAAAGTCTGGGTTAGGGTGGTGGGAGACAGAAGCATGGTCTGGCACGACAGATGCTGACATTAAATTTTTCTTTTTCTTTCAACTAAAAAATTCATTTTCATTAGTCTTTGGTAGTCACTTCACTAAAATGAATAATCAGGGAAGGATTTTTGTTTTGTTACAAGCCACTTTTGAGCTTCAAATTCGGGTAAAGCTGTGATTTCAGTTTATGGAATTGTGAGACAACTTGTACTGTTTCATGGTTTCGTTAAAATGGTTGAACATTTTGCATTGCAGAATTCTACGTGACTTGACCTGCGGGAGAAGTATGCCATAAGGGAGCAATCTGATTAATCAGATCCAAAAATGAGGCTTTGTTCATAGCATTCCATAGCGTCTCATTCAGTAGACAGGATGTGTATTGTATTCCTGTGTCATTTTAGTTCTGGTAGTAACATTTACCATAATCTTAGTTGAATAACATGGATTTGGAAATATAACACCTGTATAATTTTGGTATTGAATTTGAGTGAAATTTATTTCTATAATTTCATGTTTATATATGTACAGTGATTAAGTAAGTAAATGACATTTAATTTGAGTTGAATTGGTTAGGCTAAGCTGGTAGAGTATAAGGAAGACTGCCCTTTGTAAATGCTAAGAACAAACATGTTACCGTAGAATGTCAGAGGCTTCACTTGCATATGATGAATCTTAGACGTGAGTACAGATCAAATAGCCCCAAAGCCAAAGTTGTATCTACCTTGGCTTATATTCTGCCATATCCTAACTATTGCTTTTAAACAATTTTTTATCTAATTTGCAGTCTTTAAAATGCCTTTTATATGTTGAAAGCCATGATGGGACTTAGTACCTAGCTCTATTTTCTTCTCATTCCTCTGTTTGCTAATATTTTTGCACCTGAAGTTGTCATCAGCCTTTTTTTTTTCCATTTTAAAATGTGTTCTTTAGTTTTTGCCTTCTTAAACAGTGTATTAGGTGATCTTGATCCTTCCTAGTCTGTTTCTCTGAAGATCACTCATATCTTTATATCTAGAGAAAATTACTATACCTTTCTTGTATAAGAAATGGATTAGGACTGCAAATGCAAGTTTACCTGCTCTTTTATGGAAATACCTTCAAATGTCTAAAGAGCCTTTCAACTTCTTTTCTTGTCTTTGTAACTTTTTTCTTTTTGTACTTGTTATTATGAAAGTTTTCTGTAACCTAAGTGATTAACTATAGATAATATTGTGAGCTCTGAATATGTTTGAATTTTTATTGCATTTTAGATGTATTTTCTTTAAGCATTAGACTGATTTTGAAGGCGTGTGTCACGTTTTGTGAGAGAACTTGACTCTCAGGATTGGCAAAACCCAGGAACTTGGAGTAGGCATACAGGATGGAACCCACAAAGCCTCCTAAGTGACTTCCCTTTCCACTAGTGTCTATTGTGTGTGTCTTCTGAGCTAGGGGCACATCTTGTGGGATTTAATGTGATTTTACTGTGGTGAAACTATGTAGGGACTACGTTGCTGTCTTAACTCTCTGAAAGCTATGATTTGTTTAGCTATTGAGAGAATTTATTATTTATGGACTGCTAACTAGGAAAATGTGATTTCTGTTAGATTGTCTTCTGAAATGTTAGTGATTAAAGTCAGCAAAGTAACTTCCTTTTAAAAACAGAACCAAGAAAATGCATTTGTGTAGAAAGTGACATCAGCCACAGGATCTATTTTATTTCATCCATCATTCATTGAGAATAAGGCCTGTAAAGGAGAAATGATTAGTGTGAAGATACCAGACAGGCTTTATTTTAGGTTCCTTAAAAACACTGAAACTTTGCATTAGAACATTACACACCTGAGTGACTGTTTCACCTTTATCTTGAGTTACTTTTTTTTAAGAACATTGTTTCCATATTTTAACATGAGTAGAAGCATAATCCAGAACTTTGTTGTTAATAATAAGTGCAAATAGTTTCAGGATATGCTTTAGAATTTCAATTTACTTTTCTTACATTTAAAAAAAAAACAAAAAGCATCTGTTTGAATGGAACATGTTTGGTCTTGAAGCACAGTAATTCTTTTCTCATTCATTTAGCCATCTGATCATCATATAACAAGATATTGTTTTAATCAACCTTTTATTGTGGGTACTGCACCTTTAATGAAATTTGGGATTTTTCCTTCTCCATGTGTTTATTTTCATGGTATTGTTCAAATGTCCTTAACAATGCATGTTGGTTTGATTTGAAGGATAACTGTTATATGTTTGATATCCTCCATAAAAGCATTTTTATCATATTAACTAATCTTTTAAAGGATTTTTTAAAGAAAGTAAGCACAGTCATGTTTCTTTACCTTTCAGCAGTCTGATTGGTATGTATTTTGCTATTATTGTAGGCATAGTGTATTCACTTTTCAGTCTTTGGGCTATTAAATTTTTTAACACCATTACCAAAACAAGTGCCAAAGTAAAATAAAATGAATTAGCATTATTTCAAAAGATTATTCTTTTTTTTTTAATTTTATTTATTTTTAGCTGTGTTGGATCTCTGTTGCTGCGCGCGGGCTTCTTATTGCGGTGGCTTCTCTTGTAGTGGAGCACGGGCTGTAGTCACGCGGGCTCAGTAGTTGTGGCTTGCAGGCTCTAGAGCACAGGCTCAGTAGTTGTGGCGTACGGGCTTAGTTGCTCCGCGGCATGTGGGATCTTCCTGGACCTGGGCTCGAACCCATGTCCCAGGCATTGGCAGGCGGATTCTTAACCACTGCGCCACCAGGGAAGCCCCAAAAGATTATTCTTTAAATTATTAGATAAGATGTCAAAGACCATTATTTTTGAAACTAATCTTTTGTAACTAAAATCAAGACACAAAGTATTTTTCTATCACTATTTGACTTTAAAAGTAGCCATTTTAATATTGTTCCACGTGGTGTTATTGTTTCATGAAACTTAGTTGGCTTACTACTCATCTAAATACTCTTTGAGTCCTAATTCTTCTCATAAATTGACCTTTTTCCCCCTGTATAAGCAGTTCCCAATTTACATTCCATATATATCTTCATCTTCTCACTCCAATTGTTACGAAAAGAGTCATAAAAAAAGAAACAAAACAATTTCACCTTTCCTTTGGAGACAGTCCCTGCAGGAAGCAGATAGGTGGTTACTCAGTGGCTGAGCAGCCAGCCTGAGAGTCACAAGTTGTGTGGAGGGAGGCCTTAGGCTACATTGGTTCCCACTGTTAATAGCCATTCAAGAATGCTAGTCTTATGTTACCAAGTCTCCCTACTTTTCATGGTTTTATATGAAATCTCCTGTTTCAGAATATTCAGTCAATTTAAAAGAACCACAGGGCAGAGGTGAGGGAGGGAAAAGCCCCCTTTGTGACCTCTGACTTAACAGGTCTCTGTGCTGAAGAAATTGAAGAAGAAAATTAGCATTACTCACCATGGGATTAGATTCCAGTGAGAATATAAGCATAAAAGGTCACCTGTTCTTTAAATTATTTGAAACTTTACCAACTCAATTTTGGTTAAACAGTAACTTTTTAAGAAACTCGAATACATCTCTGAGATGTTGGCAGTTACTAAGACTAGTGTTTGTTTAACACCTAGCTGAGGTCATTTGCATTTAAAAGGTAGGAAAGTAATTTTTTTGAAGGGAGGTGTTCTATAGGAAGTAGAGGGTGGGCTTCAGGGAAAGAATTTAGGGCAGCCTGAAATTACTGGCTAACTGCGTTGAGGTAACTTAAGAGATGTTTATAAAAAGGGATAGGAAAATCTCAGAATTAAACAGCCTAAACTTTTGCCTAAAACCAGTGCTGGGACCAGCAAAGAAAACATTCCTCTTTTTCTTCTTGCTTGTCCATGCAGTAAGAAGAGCCCTCCTGTCACTAAAAATTATGACTAGCATGACTTCAGTGACTACCAAGAAACCTAAACCCCACTGAAAATACTGGAAACTGAAAAACAGTTGTCCATAAAAATAAAGACCTATTGGAACATGACCTGTTCATAAATTGAGGATTGCCTATACTGTTGTTTGTTTTCATTAAAAAAGAAGTCTTCAGGGCTTCCCTGGTGGCACAGTGGTTGAGAGTCCACCTGCCAATGCAGGGGACACGGGTTCATGCCCCGGTCCGGGAAGATCCCACATGCCGCGGAGCGGCTAGGCCCGTGAGCCATGGCCGCTGAGCCTGCGCGTCTGGAGCCTGTGCTCTGCAACGGGAGAAGCCACAACAGTGAGAGGCCCGTGTACCGGAAAAAAAAAAAAAAAAGAAGAAGTCTTCAGATAAGAACTCAGACAGGTAGTACTACTGTTAAGTGATCCCATTGGTAATGTTAGCTGTTTTTGGTTTTGTTTTCTTTTTTGGCTGCACTGCACAGCTTGCAGGGTCTTAGTTCCCCGATCTCGGATTGAACCCGTGCCCTTAGCATTGAAAGTGCAGAGTCCTAACCACTGGACCACCAGGGAATTCCCAAAGTTAGCTGTTTTTTATACCAAGGATTTTCACGTTGCTGGTGTCAATTTTTATTTTACCTTAAATGATTACTTCAGTTTTTCTTGATTTTAGTTTTAATACAGGTTTAATATTATCAGATTTATATCTTTTTTATGAAGGGAGTCTTTAGGTACTCCTTGGAGATAATAACATTAAAGTCATTTGTTGTGTTACTTATTATTCAGAACTATCCAAGAAATATGCTGTTTATGTAGACATTGACATAAAAGTGCATACTTAGGGGCTTCCCTGGTGGCACAGTGGTTGAGAGTCTGCCTGCCCATGCAGGGGACATGGGTTCGAGCCCTGGTCTGGGAGGATCCTACATGCCACGGAACGGCTGGGCCCGTGAGCCACAATTACTGAGCCTGCGCGTCTGGAGCCTGTGCTCCGCAACAAGAGAGGCCGCGATAGTGAGAGGCCTGCGCACCGTGATGAAGAGTGGCCCCCGCTCGCCGCAACTAGAGAAAGCCCTCGCACAGAAACGAAGACCCAACACAGCCATAAATAAATAAATAAATAAAATTTTTTAAAAAGTGCATACTTAATCATGAGAAAAATTCTAATCATTCTGGTCAAATTAGTGATCACTATTACCTTCAACATTTCATTGACAGTGTCCATTTGTGCAGTGTCCAATTTGCAGTATTGTTCCTTTTTGGAACTCTTCTTAACTACGAATATACTTTGAAAATTAAAATTAATTAAATGCTCTTCCTTCGGGGGGGTTAGTTTTAAGAGTTATTGAAGACATGAAGAAGTCTTATTAACTGTGAAGCTGGTGGAACATGAAGCAATCTGAATATTCTAGAAAGACTTAATAACATCTTGTACATTTATTTCTTACAGTGACTACATTGCAGCTGAAGGAGGAGTTGATAGATGGAGAGGATTATAATTTCCTCCAAGGAGCATCTGATCAGGAAAGCAATGGCTCTGCCAACTTCTACATCAAACAAGAGCCCTGAGGTTGCTCAGAAACTGAGGGCGGGAGGGAAAGAATTTTACACAGGACTGATTTATAATCAATCCAGCTGTACAGCGGGGCTATTCTACTGGGACATTTTGCTAAACATAGAAAATTTCAGTTCCAGATTTTTCAAGTGGGTAGGGAAACTATTTTAGCTGTGGGGGGAAATTTTTCAATTTATAAAGATGGACAATTTTTGTGTTGTATTTGAAGCTTTTGAAAGAATTTTGTAATATTTTCCAAGTTTGGATTTATGTGCATTGTTAACAAGAACTGAAATTCTAACTTTTTTGGTAAGATTAAAGTTTAGGTAGCAGGATTGAAGAAATGATTTAAGAAGGATATAGTTGTAAATGCAAATGAACTGTCATTACAAATGAACCTTTTTGGTACCTGTTGGGAGATTTTGGGATTTTGGAAGTTAGGCCAGTCACATCTCCAGCTTCCTCTGCTGCAGAATATGCAACTGAACATCCCCCCATCCCCGCCCCATGGAGAGCTCATCACCACATAGATCACGGAAGGGTAATTCTGTTTGTTGGCATTTTATTGCAGCCCATTTTAAATATTTGTACAGAAATGTTTTTCATTCTGTGAAAATTTCTTTGGAGTTCTGTATAAAACTGGAAGAACTCTGGATACTTTTATATGTTCTCTTTTAGTTAAAAAATGAGTAAAATTATTATCCTAACACTAAAGTGTTAAACTGGAATGGTTGACAAGATATACAAGATCTCAGTCTACATGTTGAGGGGTTGGGGAAAATGCAGTATTGTCCTAAGTTTATTTTATTTTCCCTTACTAAAAAATACCCCACAAAAGGGATTCTCATCAGTTCTCTGCCATTTCTCTCCATCTGTGAGATAATACTTGGTATAACCACACCCCAAAACACATGTTCTGTATTACCAGAAGAATCAAATTAACAGTTGTTTAAAGCCAAGATAAGTTTAGATTTCAAAATCATTCCAGCTCTGCTTTTAACTATCCTGGATTTGTTAGAAAACTAATTTGAAAGAGAATTTAATTTCCTTAAAATTTAAAGACAATTCATACTAATGATATATATATATATATATCATTAGTATGAATTGTCTTTAACTCTATTCGGAATTAATTTTAACAATAATAACGGATTTGGACCATTTTGAACATTCCCTATTTTAAAATTCACATGGCTTCCTTTGAAAAAAGGATATAAGGGTAAATTGGTGAAAGGTTTGCTCTCTGCATTTTTTGACTTTCTGAGTTGTGACTGAATGAGAGAGCTTTAGCATTTACCAGTGAGGTTCATAAACTAAACTCTCAGGAATTACTTGCATCTGTTCTAGAAGTGCTTCTGGGTCTTCGCCTGGCCTCTTCAGAGTGGTAATATTGACCATCTCCTCTGGAATATAGGTAGGGCTAATTAGAAATTAATCAAAATGATTAACCTCTACAGTCCTTCAGCCTATGGAATGCTTTAAAAAATGTTAATGGAAAGCCCCAGGAGACCATTTTAGGTAAGATTTTTTTTGTTTGAATTTTAAAATGCATAGAACATTAAAAACCAGCAATTTATTTTCTAAAATATTGCTCTACTTTGGGAATAATAGCATTGGTAATATGCACAGGTTTACCTCATTCTATGCAAGAGGGGTTAATATCATAAGGTTTTATAGTTGCTACTGGAAGTAAAATTTGTTACTTTATAGTGTAAGAATGTATGGAATCGCATGTCAACATTTCTTAATACTGACTCTTTAGGGGCATACATGCAGATCATATCAATGCCAAGTTGATTCTCATGTGTCAGGTATATGTGAATTCAGCTGTTAAATTACTGGATATTTATCTTAAACAACATTACTGAGAGGGACCTACTGTAAATGTGACATCCTCACACTTCCCAAATCTTTAACTTTTAAGAATCTTCCTATAAACTTAAAGCCTGGAAGACTTCCAAAAAGCAAGGGTTACAACAATCTTTATTCTCAGGCTTAGTGAATTAAATAAACCCAGGACTCCGATTCCATGATATGGGCACAAGAAGCCAGTTGTATCGTGTGCTCTAACAGTACCCTGGGCTTAGGGGCTCTATAGGGAACTGAATAAACCAGGAGGGATTTGATTTGGAGCCTGGTAATTAGTTCTGTGAAATGCTCATTTGTAGCCAGGTTTTATACGCTTCCAGTTCTACAGCAAAGCCAGGCTCTGAGTGTTTTCAGATTTCCCACCTATTTATGAAGTGTTTCGTGTCTTAATCCCGTGACCAACGTTAAATGTTGGTAAGGACTTCCTACCGAATAAACACAATCTGAAGCCCTCTTCATTGTTCAGACTCTAACTCCCTGCTGCCGATGAACAGAAAATGAGTTGATGCAGAGGAGATTTATGTCTTAGCCACAACTCCAAGTGTACAACTCAGTAGCCCCATTCTATTCTACGGTTCAAATGTACTGCTGACCTTGGGTTTGTTTTGTTTTTTTCCTGTTAGGATTATTTGGGGATTTTTGGTAGTTTAAACTCTTTAACCTTTTCCTTGCTGTGTATGAGGAAAGCTAAAGCTGTTATCAACTTCTTATTCTACGGATACTAACACGGGTTTCAGTGTTTGTTTGTTTTTATTATTATTAATTTTGTGTGATGTGAATACCCTCTCCCGTCAATATTTGTATTATGGTGCTATATATTTGGTAATGATCCTTTACTATTGGGAAGGGATTTTAAAAATACTGTGATTAAACTGGGTTTCTTCCTTTGATTTTCATATTTTAAATAAAGCCACAGTCATTTATACAAAAGAAAAAGTATCTGTCCCTGGGCAAATCTTTTGAGGACAGAGGTCAAAGTAAACTGCATAAGGTTTTTACATCATTTCTGTATGTATTTGATAAATAGATCAATATCTGTACAAATTTAATCTTTTATTTTCTTGGTAACTTGTGATCATTGAGAAAGTGTTTGAAACTTTCTCGTAAAGTGTATATAATGGCGTGAAAAATTCCTTTGGAGAAATTTATGTTCCTTTCATTTTTACCAAATTGCAAATTTTCAGCATGGATGTGAAAAGCATTAAAATTATAACTTTGTGTACAAGATGAAAATAATTCACTAAATTTGCCCTTTTTTACACAAAATAAAACGTTAAAGTTAAGTTGTATATGAGCAATTCTTTAATATGCTTTGATATTTGAGGGATTTCCTTTTTTATTCAAAATATTGAGTGCCGCCTTTATTTATTTATTTATTAATTTGGCCGCGCCACGCAGCATGCAGGATCCTAGTTCCCCAACCAGGGATCGAACCTGCACCCCCTGCAGTGGAAGCACGGAGTCTTAACCATTGGACGGCCAGGGAAGTCCCTTGAGTGCCTTCTATAAGCAGTCGAAGGCCCCTGGGAAAGTCAGACCAGTTCCTCCCTCACAGAACCTGTACTCTCATAAGGTAAGCCAGCACAAGTGAGGAAGAATTTACTGCTTGGCTGACGAGAGGAAGAGAATATGGGTGGATATATGGCCATAGTTGCATTTGAGCCAGGATCTCACTTGGAGGAAATAGGCAGAAACCACGGGAGGGGTGAGTGTGGACCCCTTGTGGGGAAATTAAATCACTTTAGTCAGAACATGGTGTTTCAGGGTTGACATCATGGCCAGAAGGCTTTTTTTTTTCCAGCTCCATTAACCTCAGCAACACGGTTCATAGGATGTAAATGAATTATCCCAGCTTGCTATTGCTGTTTACATTAAGAGGGAACGCAGACACCCTCCTTTATCAACAGCTGACTCTGGGGGAAATTATCCAACTTTTACTGCAGAAGCAGTTTGTAGAGAGTTTTATGGATGTTAGATAGTACTGAGATGGATTGGGTATCTTTAGTAGTTAATTTCATCACTTTAGAAAAATACAACACATTCCAAGAAAAACAGAACCTAATTTCTGCCCTGCTTCCTACCTTAAATGGCTTGAAAACAGTTGCCCTAGTAAATTGGAATTCCCAGGTTGGCCTCAATTACTATCCCGAGCTTTGACATATACATTCTTCTTTAAACCCTTACGCGCCTCTTGGGAAACTAGTTTCCTAAAGTGCTTTATGCCCATGTTTTAAGAGGAACAAATGTTTCCCCAAAACAAGTAACTTTAGCACTGTGTTGTTTATCCAGCCTTGAGAGACGGGGAGACCAGCAACTATTTCATTTCTGCAGACTCTTACTGAGGCTAGGTTAACATCCCTTTTTGGCCTGTTAAGAATTCCAAGCCTCACAAGCAGGCCAAAGCAGGGCTTGCCTATTAACAACAAATAATTATATAAAAAGTAATGCATTTTTTAAAATGCATTTATTATATGTTTAAAATACAGATTTAGGAAAGCATAAAAGGTTCTGAATTAGTTGTCCACTTTCACACACCCAGCTGGTGTATAGGATCAGGTCCAAAACCCAACCTCACTCCAGAGGCAGTGCTTTTGTCCTCACCATAGTCTACCCTTCCTCATTCAGTTCTACCAAATTAAGTCCTAACATTCATATCCTCCCTCTCAGCTCTCACCACTCCAAATTTGACTTCATCACCCTCCAAACTCATGACTTTATCATGTCACTTGCAAAACTATATAAAGGTAGTAAAGCACAGTGGCCAAGAGCAGTCTGAAGCCAGCTGCTTGCACTGGAACTTGACTCCTTCACTTGTTAAGCTCTCTAACTTGACTCAGTTTCCTCAATTATAAAATAGGATACTAGCACCAACTTCCTAAGAGTTGTGAACATTAAATGAATTCATGTACGTGAAGTTCTTAGAACATCCCTGGCACAGAGTAAGCCTATGCATAATAACTGTTGCTGCTGATTACAGGTACCTTAGCCACTGCATGTGGATCCAGGGTGGGCACCTCCACGTTAAAATGCAGACCCCAGGCCTGCCCCAGGATCTAATTTCAATAAACTGCCATTTAATGTAGTGAAAGCATGTAGCATATATAAACATGAGATTCATTTGAAACTAAAAAATAATTTAGAAAATGTTAAATTTCTTGTCAATCGTTGACTTGAAATTAGAATCCTGACACTTTTTTGTACCAAGCTGTTGATGTTTGTCATTGTCTTATAGTATAGCAATGTGCATAAAAAAACGTAACGTTGAGGGCGTTCCCTGGTGGCCTAGTGGTTAGGATTCTGGGCTTTCACTGCTGTGGCCCGGGTTCAGTCCCTGCGGGGAACTGAGATCCTGCAAAGCCATGTGGCCAAAAAAAAAAAAAAAAAAGTTGAGTCTTTTATATGGAAGTGGCATGAAAAGTTTTCACCAGTTTCCTAAGAAAACAGGTATTCATAAACCCACGTTTCTATAATCTCACTAAGGCAGACTCCAGATGATAGTGAAAATTTATATTGATAGGTGCTCTTTGGCATCATTTTACAACTGTACCAATCCAGCAAAATTAACAGGCAATATGGATTTTGTAACCACTTACTACTAGCCCAGGAAGTAGGCATGATAAATATCTCATCCCAGGGTAGAGAATAAGAAGGGAGGTAGGGTTGCAGGGAATATTTGTGTACCAGCTATGGGCCAGGCACTAGGTTAACTGCTTTACATGCATTGTTTCATTTAATCCTGCATTGCCATGGTATCATCCTCACCTTACAGGTGTCCTTAGGCTTCCATTTCCTCATACGTAACGTGCCCAATTTGCAATCAACAAGAATGTAAATCTGGACAACTTGACTAGTCGATGTTTCATTCTACCAAGTTTCAAAAAATTCTCTGTACAGAAATGTGCATTTCTACATCAGCTAAAGTGGTTGGGATCTTTATTATTTTCATTATTTCCTTATTAGTTTCCTCAGATCCGCAACCAGTGCCACACTTGTCCTCTTCAGCCTCACTGGTTTCCCTCCTAGAGTCTGGAAGTGTATCAGGTGCTGAGAAGGATTAAATCATTTTTCCATAACAAGCAGGATTAATTTGTTCTAGATAACACTACGATAGCCAGGGAACCAAGTCACGTCTTCCAGCTTAGTAACCAGTAATCACCAGAGGCTGCACCCCATTTTCAAAGGCTTTATTGGTAGATATACTTCAGGAAAGAAACATCCATCCTACTGCTTCCAAGTTAGTGGAATGAAGAGCTGTGCCCAGGGACACATCAGGTGGTGCCAGAGGGGACTGATGCTCCGTCCACCTCTTATTCATAAATCCAGTCAAAAGCACAAGACTTGTACTCAACCAGTTCTTCAGGCTTAAACCACAGGCTGATTTCTTTCTCAGCACTTTTTACTGAATCACTGCCATGAATGATGTTCCTAAGAAGGAGAACAATTTCTAGTTACCACATTTTAAAGTACAAAAGCCTGTTTAATGGATAAAGCAAAGGACAGTCACTGAAGACCTTTTCAGCCAGTTGTTCCTTGAAGCAGCTGACCATCCCCAAGTATCTCCTCTTAAAAGCAACTATAAAAGTACTTAAGCCAAAAGCATCACTTGGTTCAACTTTATTATGCTTCTAAATTTTCAAAACAGTGCTTGTACCCAAGATTGCCACAAAACATTACTTCTCAAATTTTGAAAAATATAGGAATACCCAGACCAAAACCCAAACTAGATGTGACGTATTCATTATCAACAGCCATTGCTGCTGTATTTTCTTACAACACTAATTTGCAAAGTCCAATCAAAACATTCACACTTACTGACAATCCCTTTATTCCATTTGAGTCTCATAACTATAAAAATTTTTGTAGAGATTCTGTATGAGGGAACCAAAAAGGCTAAAAGTGATGCACCCTTGGACACAGCACCACAAAGGGCAAAGCCAAGGCTAGACCCCTTCCTTGCCCCACTCGCCGCACTTTCTGCTATCACGAAGGACCTACCGCAGGCAGCTCCCTTGTGCAATGCCTTGGCTAAAATTTTAAGTAGCCTAGAGAAGTAACTATTTAAGAAAGCGTTCATCCAATGATAATTACCACCTACTTTAAACGTTCAAATTTTTCTAAAATTGGAATATGCCAAAAATGTTTGTTTTAAACCCAAGTTAAGTGGCTTTGAGGAAAAGTCATTAGTGTCCCTTGGAACTTACCTGCCAACTTGAATGCAGAAGTCGCCACGAATGGTGCCCGGCTTAGAATCCGCTGGGTTGGTCTCCCCAAGCATCACTCTCCCTGTCTTCACTACATTCAGGCCCTCCCAGACCTTGACATTAGGGAAAAGGAATTTCATCAGTTCTGCCATTCAGGACGATTAAAAACAAACATTTACCTCTAACAGCACATATCAGTAAGGCCAATCAGTGACATGATTATCAGCCAACCCCAGCAGTAGTAGGGGCCGATATAAAATACTCCATACTCCATCCCAAGTGTATTGCTAGGATACAGAGAAAAAGTCTGCCCAACTTGAGGACTTCCCACTCTGGCTGAGACAGAGATTAACAAGACTGAAGAATCTTTATGCAGCCACAAACTCTCAAAAAATAGTGGTGAAAGGGTAAAGAAAAGTGAGCAGCCTGGAACAGGATGAGTGGGAAGGGCATCGCAGAAGACTGTTGGAGCAAAGACACGGCAAAGACGGACATGAAAGGGGACGATGTATTCCAGGGGAAAAGCAGAAAGAAGAAAAGGTCACCCTCAGGGAACAGGAAGTAGGGCTTCTTTCCCAACAATTTTAGTAACTCCCTATTATACCCTCTACGTCTATTCACTTCATTTCCAATTGGACATTAATGCCACAGGAAGAAACAGACCAGTTCATTTCTAGCACAGGATCACAGAGGACTCTTTTTAAGTTCTGATTCTCACTTCCTTTTTCCTCCCAAGTTCCCAGTTGGTATGTAAACTAACTCACTCCAGCAGGCTGCCTTTGTAAAACAAGGAATTTGGAGTATCTGCAGAAGATGTCTAAAAAGGAACGTGAAGACACTGAGCAAACCCAGTTACCTATCAGCCGTTACTTTCCTTGGTTCCCTCTCCTCCACCACAAGCCCTTACCATGGCCACAACCGGCCCTGAGTTCATGTACTTCACCAGCCCTGGGAAGAATGGGCGGTCTTTCAGGTCAATGTAGTGCTGCTTCAGGAGTTCCTCAGAGGCCTGGCATTGAAGAGGAGGTACCAATGAGGAAGGAAACTAGAAAGGCTCAAATATGGCTCCATCCCATCCTCAGAACCCGCTCGCCCCCCCGCCAGTAACATGGTAGGTTCTCTAAAGGTCTGGGTGTGTATTTCAGCTCACATTCATAAGGTGTGTATTTAAAAAAAAAACAAAAACCATCCAAACCATGAAACTGATGCTATCTTAGCGGAAAGATTGTTCTGATCATGAAGACACCCTCATGTCAATGACCTGACGGATGTTATAATCCTTAGAGGTGGCTAGGGAGTTAAGTGTTGGCTGCAATCAAAGGAAATATGCCAGACAGAGGTCGTATCAAACCCCCTGGCCCATTCCCAATGCCCTTTTAAACATTTCAGACGTTAACTGAGAAAGCTTGGTTTAAATTTCAGTTCTTAGGTACTTATCCCCTAAGGTCCAGATCTGTACCCCAAATTTAATGTGGAAGATAAAGTTACTGCCCTGTGCCAAAGGGAGCCTGCAGAGAAAGGGCAGAGTAAGGCACACCCCACCTAAGACCCCAATCGTCTCAGAGTTGCAAGCTGAAGCACAAAAGGATTCCGGCCTCCATCCCGTGCCTGGGTGGACCTGCGTGGGCCCGGGGCGCAGACCTCCTCCACTCCCTGCTGCCCCCCTGCGGCCCACTGCCCGTCGCAGCCGCGGGAACGAAGCAGCCCCGGAGCCTGAGCCACGTCACCTCCGCTTAACCTTCCAAGGGCGTCTGTCCCCCCGGGCCTCGGGGAAGGGTCTAGCGGGCCCGCGGCGCCCTGGGTGGGGGAGAGGGGGTTGGAGGCCCAAAGCAAAGGGGTATTCGCGGGTCCGAAATCAGCCAAGGGGGACTCCGACTAGGAAAAGACACGCGGATCGACGCTACGGGGAAGGAAAACCACCCGCAACCTCGCCGCCGCGGGGGGAGGGGAGCGGGGCGCGTCACCTGAAGGAACTTCATGGCCACAAGGCGGAATCCCTTCTGCTCGAAGCGCTTGATGATCTCGCCCACCAGGCCGCGCTGCACGCCGTCGGGCTTGATGGCGATGAAGGTGCGCTCCGCGTGGGCCATGGTCCTGCGGGCGGCAGGTGCGGTCACGGCGTCGCGGCCGCGTTCACACAGGCCTCGAGGGGGTCCGGACCCCGGCCCGGAGGCCACGTGGCTCTCGCGCCCGCCCGCCGCTACCGCGGGACACGTGGCCTGCGGGACGCCTCAGCCCTGCCAGCGCCGGGCCGCCGCCCCTCAGCCGTCCCCGGATGCCCGCGGAGGACACTCGGCAGGGGTCCCGGGGGAGCGCCCGGCCTGCGGGCCCGAGGGGGCCCGAGGTGGGGAAGGGATCGGAGCCGCCGTCTTACCGGTAAGCAGGCGGGCGCGGGCGGCGATGCGGGCCTGAGCCGAGAGCTGAGCGACCACCGCCGCAGGGAGCCCGCGGAGGAGGGGCCGGCGGAAGCCACACCCCGGACGGCCCTCCGCCCAACCCGCGAGGCCGGACGCTTCCGGACGTCTCTGTCCACGCCCCGGGCTTGCAGAGTAAACCAGCGAGGGCTCCAGGGGCAGGAAGTGATTTCTACCCCACCTGGATGTGCCAGAAGTAGAACTGCGCGCGTCCAATCCCAACTCCTGTCTTCAGTACCTCCTCGCACGCGCGCACGCAAACCTCTCCTGGTCTTGAGTCAGTACCCCGGCCAGTACCATCTGCTTTTCCCCATTCACCGAGCACCCAGAGCTGCTTTCTCTCCTCCCCGTCTAGCACAAGTCCTTATCCTACCTGTGAAATCCAGTTTCCCCTTCCCTCCCCTCTGCTTGAGCCCTGCTTCAAGCCCTCCACCTCCCTCATCCGAACTGGCGGCCTCCCAATGCGCGTCCGCCTCACTTCTCCCCGCAAGGAGCCTCCCTCAGCACCCTCCTCAAACACCATCTGACCTTCGGCCCTGCTTTGATGAGTCCCCCTGCCTGGAGGGGGATGCCTGGAGGATGGCATCCAAGGGTTAGCTAACACAATCAAGCTAATTAACATAACAACGGCTTCCTACAGTTACCATTTCCTGTCCTTCTTTCTATCTACCTTTCTCTCTCTTCCTTCCTTCCTTCCCTCCCTCCCTTCCCCTCCCTCTCCCTCTCTCTCTCTCTCTTTCTTGTGATGAGAACACAGATCTACCCTCTTAGCAAATTTCAAATATACATAGTATTGTTAACTAGAGTCACAGTGATCTACATCAGATCTCCAGTTTGAATTTTTAAGTAAATGATAAGTAAATTTCCATCTTGTCTCTATTAAAGCAACCAAATCAATATCCTAACAAATCACAACTACTTACAAGATATCTTCTGCTTCTTTTGAGGTCATCCCAGAAATCCAGGCCCACTATCCACATAGCTTTTTTGCTTTGGAGTAGTTACAACTTCTCACACTCCCCCAGCCACTGAATCCCTTAGAGCTTCTCAAGAGCAGGAAGGGTATCTTTTATTTCCAGGGAATCTTCAATGCGTAGGTCAGTCTTGGCAACCCAGCAGATCCCTGACAGATAGCTGTTGACTGGCTCAGTGCCAAGAGTGGATGGAATGCAGGGGGAAGAGAGGGACAGGCAAAGAATGTGTGTGTATGTGTGATCTCTCAGGCCAATATAATTTATATAGTATTTACACTCTCTATTAGCTTAGGTTAGCCAGAATACGTGAAAAAGAAAAAAGAATACGAAGCAATACAACAATACAAAGTACCTTACTCAATGACTCCCTCCTTGAGATGAAACATTTTAATCTGATGATAGCACATAACACTGTACAGGGAGCATCCATAGCTCCAAGAGTTTCCCTTCAGATGAAAAGCAAGTTTTCAGAAATAACTAGATTTGCTATGACCTGGCCCCTGCCCATGAGAGGGAGGGGAACTGGGGTGGGAGAAGCACTGTGGTCTGCTTCCACGTCACTCGTAGATCCAGTTCTGAGCACAGCTCTTGTAATTTACCAGTTCCTCAGGGTGAAACCACAAGCCAATCTCCTTCTCTGCACTCTCCACAGAATCACTGCCATGGATGATGTTCCTGGATGGGAAAGAGACGGCCACGTTACCAAGGTCAGAGGATTAAACTGCCCAGAAGCTCCCCTCATTTCCACTGCCAGAAAACCTACAGCCACCAGAGCAGAAAAAAACAAAGCTCCATATACATTACTCCATGTCAAAAGAAAAAAACCCATGACTGCCATTAATGTAAGGATAAAGAATGCCCTCTCCACGTCCAGCCCTCCTAGCAACACTGATGCAAGCAGTGGGAGCCTCAGGAAGGACTCTGGCCAGCAAAGCACATTGTACCAGGTTCTACTCTCACAACAAAGGCACAACCATAGTGGTGTTGATGACCAAAGGCAGAGGGCCTGCAAAGCCAAACACCAATTAAGAAGGAGGAGACGGGCTTCCCTGGTGGCGCAGTGGTTGAGAGTCCACCTGCCGATGCAGGGGACATGGGTTCGTGCCCCGGTCCGGGAGGATCCCACATGCCGCTGAGCGGCTGGGCCCGTGAGCCATGGCCGCTGAGCGCGTCCGGAGCCTGTGCTCCGCAACGGGAGAGGCCACAACAGTGAGAGGCCCGCGTACTGCCAAAAAAAAAAAAAAAAAAGAAGGAGGAAAACAATAAACTCTGATTACAAATTGCTCTGTATATGGAATCATGTCTACCCTCAGCTTCAGAAACCCAAATTCTTGTGGCACTTGGATTTTAGAAAAGAGTAAAATGCACCGACTCTCACCTGCCAACTTGGATGCAGAAGTCCCCACGGATGGTCCCAGGCTTGGAGTCCGCAGGGTTGGTCTCCCCAAGCATCACTCGACCTGTCTTCACAACATTCAGCCCCTCCCAGACCTCCAAGGACAAACGAAGATATGGTCAAGGAAGAAAACCAATCTCAGCAGAAAATCTGAAAACTATTAATTCCAAAAAAAAAGAAAAAGAAAAAGCCCCCCTTAAAATGACATTCATTCATTGAACAAATATTTATGGGGCATCTAAGTGTTCCAGCACTGGGAATATTGGTCTCCCTGCCCTCCTCTTGCCTTTCTACAATCCATTCTTGACACAGAGTGGCTTTTCTAAAATACCAAGTGTAGAAACCTCCATAGCTTCCCAGCACTCAGGAAGTACAGGGCTGAGACAGCCCTACATAATCTGGCCTCTGCCTGTGCCTATGAATTAATCTCATCCAACCTTCCCTTTCACCCACCAGGCTTCAGTTACACCAAGCATCTTTCTGTACCTCAAAAGTCCCCCACCCCAGGTCCTTTGCACATGCTATTTTCATGGTTGAGAATGCTCTTCACTGTGAATTTGTACATGGCCGGCTCCTTCTCATCCAGATCTCAGCTTGAAAATCACGTTCCTTGACCACCCAGTCTAAAGCGCTCACTTGCTATCACATAATCCTATTTCATTTCTGTGCATATCACTAATCATTAGCTGATATATATATGTTTTTGGGTTTCTTTATTATCTGCCCATCCTCCCTTTTCAGGATACGTAGGCGAGGAAAGCTATGAAAACAGTTACCTATTTTGTCTCATTCATGATTGTATCCCCAGTGTCTAAAAGAGCCTGGTACAAAGATGACAACCAATACATACTAAGAGAAGAATCACTGTAATAAACAAGACACGGTCTCCCTCACCTCCAGGAGCTTACAATCAGGCATGTCTCTCCTGATTTCTCCCAGATGTGAGTCTTCAGTTCAGCAAGCAAAGGTATTTTGTCTTTGGTGAGCCAGAGAGCTGACTCATACCCTAAATGTCCAGTGCCCTAGCCTCAGAATCCTCTGCATCAATGAGGACCTGGCATTAGAAGCAAGAATCACAATATTCACTCTTCACTCCCAACTGAGTCATTCACATCAACATCCCACACATGTTACACTCACCATGGCAACCACTGGCCCTGAGTGCATGTATTTCACCAGGCCAGCAAAGAATGGACGGTCCTTCAGGTCAATATAGTGCTCCTTGAGAAGGTCTTCAGAAGCCTATCCCACAGGATAGAGAAGAGAATTGATCCCAAAACTATCTAAGAACCAGCAATTTAGTTATTTCCCACTTACCCATCCTGCTGTTTAAAACGTGAGCTCTCAGCTCACTTGTTCTATTATAACCCAATTCACCCTTGACTTTACCAAAGGGAAGAAGTGACAGGGACTAAAAGTGCTTCAGCTTTGTACCAGTTTTCTCCCTACTGTCCTTGACTGATCAGCATAAAATTGCAGAACATTAGAATTGAATCCAGCCATGGTATTTTACACAGGAAAACTAACAATACAATAAATTTCCACGCCCAAGCAAGCCTCAACTAAAATGTTACAGGGAGGTGGTCTCAGCATTGGATGAGAAGCAAACTGAACCAGGCCATTTCTCTTCATATTTATTCAGAGAATAAAGGCCCAGTGTGGTGACCATGCAATTACCACAGGTATTTGCAAACCACCCAAAAGTACATGACATCTAGTAATAAGTAATTTTACTGAAGAATGAATTAGAATCTTTCACAATCCAAGGCTGGTATCTGGGAACAAATCAAGTTAGGTAGAGAGCAAACTATCTGCTTAGCAATGCCAGCTCGACTCAGCTGTGTTCCCTCTTCCCCACCATATACATGCTTTTAAGGGTCTAATGAGGACCCTTCGCTTTCCCAGGTCTGTGGTACTGCATCGTACAGCATACTGCACACTTCAGGGATACACACAAGTGTGGGGATTTGCTGTTGAAGAGCACATCCTGAACATCCTACCATTCAGCCCCCAGTTGTCTGTCACTTGCCAAAGTAAAATTACACAAACACGTCATCACCCCGTGTTAGTGTTCACCCTGACCTATCCCTTTCAATCCAAATGGAAGACTTGCAGTGGTAGTCTCCTAACACACTGATTATCTTCCCTTACCAGAACACTCCTTTAATTCTATTAATTGGTTCTGATTATCTTTACTCTGCAAAACAGGTCACAGGCGGTTTTTTTGGGGGGTGGGGGCAAGTGGGGAGGGGGCTCAAGTCTTCCCTCACCTCCCTCCACATTTAAATAACCCTGTAGGGGCTTCCCTGGTGGAGCAGTGGTTACGAGCCCGCCTGCCAATTCAAGGGACACGGGTTCGAGCCCCGGTCCAGGAAGATCCCACATGCCGCGGAGCAACTAAGCCGGTGAGCCACAGCTACTGAAGCCTGTGAGCCTAGAGCCTGTGCTCCGCAACAAGAGAAGCCACCGCAATGAGAAGCCCTCACACCGCAACGAAGAGCAGCCCCCGCTCGCAGCAACTAGAGAAAGCCCGCACACGGCAATGAAGACCCAATGCTGCCAAAATAATTAATTAATTAAATCTATTTTTTTTTTTAAAGGAAAAAAATAAAATAAATAAATAAATAACCTGTAGGCTCATGGCAGCCATCCCTCCTCCCATTCTTCACCAAGTCCACGCCCTTGATGGGAAGCTCAGCGTAGAGGACAAAGTGTATGCACTTAGGGGTCAGGGAGACCTGGGCTAAAATCCCAGCTGCATCACTGACTGGATAACCACACATTACTTAACTTCTCCAAGCCTCAGCTTCCTATCACTAACAACCACGGGAAAAGGAATAAGTATCTCTCTGGGTTGTCATGAGAGCTAGATGAAAAAACACATGTGCCCAGCACGTGGTAAACATCCAATCAACAATACTTTGATTTCACTTTACCTTCAAAACTGATGAACCTAGTTGCAAGGCAGGAATAAAGAGGTAGACATAGAGAATGGACTTGATGACATGGGGTGGGAGGTCGAAGCTGGGGCGAAGTCAGAGTAGCACTGACATGTATACACGACCGCATGTAAAATAGTTGGCTGGTGGGAAACAGCAGCATAGCACAGGGAGATGGGCTTAGTGCTTTGCGATGACCTAGAGGGGTGGGATAGGGAGGGTGGGAGGGAGGCTCAAGAGGGAGGGGATATGGGGACGTGTGTATGCATATGGCTGATTCACTTTGTTGTGCAACAGAAACTAACACGGTATTGTGAAGCAATTATACTCCAATAAAGTTGCATTTAAAAAAAAACCTAATTTAATATACAAACTCTCTGGAAAGCACTGCTTGTCCAATACCTGGCTCTAATCATCCTGTCACACTCTCCCCTCAGCATTAACATCAGTCTTCTCCCTTTTATATTAACACAGTTTTTCTAAAGCATCACACAGGAACTAAAATGCAAATCAAACTAAATTTAAAATTCCCTGGCAACCCAGTGGTTAGAACTTGGCGCTTTTACTGCCAGGGCCCAGGTTCGATCCGTGGTCAGGGAACTAAGATCCCACAAGCTGCATGACCCACCCCCCCACTCTTTTTTTTCTGATTCATTCATTAAAGTTGACTCTTAATAGGAAAAAAAGATGATCCCCTAATGTATTTGCTTTGAGAATTTAAATTCTTATTTCCCAGGTCTGTTTGAAGATGGGTTCTTAGTCAATCAATCCTTTGCATTTTTTGAAATATTGTTTTGTAGGTATCTTGCAAGTGTGTCTGCCCTCTGCTGTTTCAGGTGGGCCGCCCCAAGGGCAAAATCACAACTTTCCCCTACAGGCCCTGATGGTGCCTAATATATGCTAGACAGTAGGCAGGTGTTAAACAATGATAGAAAGACTTCTTTGCTGAAAAACAACCTGCCTCAAACGGTGGGGAGAGTGGGGCGGAGGGGGGGGGTCTCTCAAATTATCTGCTCAGGAAGCTCATGATCAGGAGCTCAAACATGCCCAGGGCTTTGAGTCAGAAATCACAGTGCTGCAGTAATATGTGGAACCCTGCATTGCCAAGAGGAAAGAGAGGCTACTTCTGAAAGTCGCAAATGACTTTTTTGCTCCAAGACTCAGCAGAGATGCCACCGAGGAGTTTCCGGGTTTTAGGACATTTGTGTTCACCCTAAATGGAGACGCCTAAAATGAGCTGAAGGGAGAAGCAGAGAGGCTGACCTACGATGTTCTCCTATTTCTATGAAATAATAGAAATAGCATGAATGAAGTCCGCTTACCTGCATGAATTTCATGGCAACAAGGTGGAATCCCTTCTGCTCAAAACGCTTGATGATCTCTCCCACAAGGCCGCGCTGGACTCCATCAGGCTTGATGGCAATGAAGGTGCGCTCGCTACTGGCCATGGTCCTGGGGATAGACAGGTGGAGGGATGAAGCAACACTGGCTATCCTGCCTACATCGTTATCCTTCTCAAGAGGATTACCTCCATAAAGCTGGTTTAAATCTGCAACGTCAACTCCAGGACTCTCTAGTAAAACCTAATTCCTCCTCAGTCCCCTCATCTATGAACTAATACCCCAGAGTGGGGAAGGGTCCAAAAGCAGGGCCTATAATTTCTATTTCATTTGATTTAATAAGCTTCTATTAAGTCATGTCAAGACGACATGATTGCCAGTTCACCCTCGATCTGGACTCAGGCAATCGGAGGCTCCTCACCCCTTTCCTGTCTCTGGAATATACACTCTGTACACTGTTCCCACAGTAGGAGCCATTACAAGGACACAGCCTTGAGAGAGTAAGGTGTTGTTGAGACCACCTGGACTGAACATGTGACTGAACCCAGTTAAACTATATAAGTTTATATAAACTATATAAACGTTAAGATTCTGGTGGGTGGGTACAATGCAGCCAGCCAAGACAAGCCTCATATGTATGTTCCCTTACTTGTTAAAACTGCCACCTTCCAACCTGGAGTGGTCTCTACCTCTTTGGTCTCTCCTGGTCCTCTCTGTACAGGGTCCAGTGTGTGGACTAACAATTTGTGAGCCAGCCAGGAGACTGAAGAAATGGGCCTTGGGAAAGAGGCATCCCTGGGGGAAATCCCAAGCTGAACATCGACCTCTATGTGGGGAGGGTGGCCTGTATGTTTGATACTTCTGGACCACCACATGAAAACAAGGATGCCCCAAGAACACCGGCTGCTTTAGTGCATTTATCAGAGAAACTACACAGAGCAGCAAAGAAGGGAAATGAATGGCTGCCACAGTGGGCTGGCCTCTACTGAGGGCAGGCCACTGGCCGCAGATGCACAACTAGAGGCTGAAGCTCGAGTTAGACAGTTGGAAGAAGAGCTGAAGTTAGAGAAGAACGTGCAGGTGTCCACTGCTCTGCCAGCTTTGGGGCTGGCAGACAAGATGAGAGAGCAGGATTATAAATTGGAGATCTTAGCTTGTCATATGGCAAAGCTAGGAGAGCACAAACTGCTGCAGATTAATGTCCAAGTGCTGTGACAAAGCCTGATTAGGACACTAAGAAGAGACAGAATCCCTGGGAAAGTGAGGAGCACAAAGGGGAGGATGTTGTGGTGACTGACAATGAAACAGATGAAGGGCCCCATGCTGTCCAACCCCTAATACAAAGAAAAACTTGAAACAGTAATTACCCTAGACTTCTGATAATAGAGAAATACACCCCAAAACTCTTAAGAGAAAACTTGCATTCTTTCTCTGTTCCTTGAAGTTATAAATCTTACCATGTCTTTGAAATGTAAACACCACAGGAAATAACTAAAACACTGCTCACAGACCAAAGAAAAAGGGGGGGCAGTGGTGAAAACACAGACTGCTATAGGAGCGCCCTCACACAAAATCTAGGCCACAGTTTCCCTAAGATTATTCACCAAGGGCAAGTACAAACTTTTTTTTTATTTTGGCCACGCTGCGTGGCTTGAGGGATCTTGGTTCCCCAACCAGGGATCAAACCCATTCCCCCTGCAGTGGAAGCATTGGAGTCCTAACTACTGGACCACCAGGGAAGTCCCAAATTTTAAAAATCTTCTCCACAAATATTAGTAAAAGGCTTCAGCCATGTGAGTGGATACTTGATTCATGGCTAAAGTTCTGGAGAGAAAGCTATGGATTCTCTGTTTGTGTCTGTCAGTATGTTCGTATGTCTATGGATTTGTTATATATAGGTGATGTTTCTCTATCTCCAGAGAGTATTGTCAAAATTAATTTGTAAAAGAGCTCTATTTAGTTGGCCTAAAGAAAAATAAGCTTTGATATCAATAGTGTACTTATATAAAGCTGAAACAATTTTCTTTCATCTGCTCAAAGGACAAGGTTTTGTTGGACTATTGGTCTGTTCCTTAGGACTGTAAGAGGTTTTTCTTTACCTTTTGAGTAACCTGCCCAGAAAAAAAGGTTCTGTGGTTTTATCCAAATAATTTCTTGTGCTTCATGTTGTCTTTATCACATCTTCAATTACTTAAGAAAACTGAATCTTCTCTATTAAAAGGGCTAAGTTTTTTTTACAATTATGTAACTTTCTGTATTTGCCTTTGGAGTCTTTGTCACTTAAGTTAAATAGATAACTAAGTATTGTTTCACAGTGAGCTAAGATCCTATTTAATCTAGTGTTTTAAAACCTTTTGGTATTTTTGACAAGCTCCCCCAAAATCTAATTCTAAATAAAGTTATGCTGACCTAGAACTAACTTTGGGATTTTCCAGAGGGCCCCTGGAACATCTCAAAAGACGTATTCTCCTTCCTTATAAAAGAGAGATATTAAAGTAATTAGACTATTTGATATATTAAATTATATGGGAAACACTGTCAAATAAGAAGGGATGTTAGGGAATTCCCTGGTGGCACAGTGGTTAAAAATCCGCCTGCCACTGCAGGGGACACGGGTTCGAGCCCTGGTCCGGGAAGATCCCACATGCCGCAGAGCAACTAAGCCCGTGTGCCACAACTACTGAGCCTGCGCTCTAGAGCCCATGAGCCACAACTACTGAGCCTGCGTGCTGCAACTACTGAAGCCCGCGAGCCTAGAGCCCGTGCTCCGCAACAAGAGAAGCCACCACAATGAGAAGCCCACGCACCGCAACGAAGAGTAGGCCCTGCTCGCCGCAACCAGAGAAAGCCTGCGCTCAGCAGCAAAGACCCAACTCAGCCAAAAATAAAATAAATAAATAATAAATATATTTTTTTAAAAAAAAGAAATGATGTTAAACTTTCTTTGGGCTATATTTGTATGAAATTCCTAAAAATCTGATATGTCCTGGTATGATGTTATTAGTTATAATTTTAAAATGTATGTCACAAAAACAATCAAATTCCCTTCTCAACTGTATTATAATGAACTCTCATCAGATCTTTAACCATGGCCATTTTAAAGTCTCTTTTCATTTATAGTCATTGCTGCACTCTGATGGTTTTGCAAAACTGTTCCTGCAAAAGTGCTTCATATTCAAGGACTTTTATGGAAAAACTTCAACAAGCATAGGTTTCTGATACCTAAGATCAATTTGCCTTCATGTTGAGAGGGGCAGTAATGGACATTTCAAGGACTTCCTCACGGCTACCTGCACAGCCCCACCACATGTCATGGGATGGTAGCCCAAGACCCGCGCCTGTTCCCCTTCCCCACTTCAGTAAAACGGGCCCATTACATTGATGATATAATGTTCACATGTGAAGACTTGCCCCTGCTGCAGGACACTCTGCAGGCTTTGCTGGAACATCTGTGACGGAGAGGATGGGCAGTGAATCCACAAAAAATTCAAAGCCCAGGCACCTCAGTAACGTTTCTGGCCACCCTTCGTTTGGGTAAGATTCAAGTTGTCCCAGAAGTTGTCATTGATAATGTACAAGCCTATCCAACCCCTAAGAATGTGAAAGAGGTGCCAGCCTTGGTAGGAATGTGGGGGTTTGGGAGGACTTTCATTCCCCATCTGGCACAGTGCCTCCATCCCTCCCTTATACCACCTGGTAATGAGAGGGCATACGTGGGACTGGGGATTAGAGCAGCAAGCCGCCTTTCAGATGGCAAAAATATTAGTGAAGCAAATTAAAGTTCTGGGCATCTCCCAAGCCGGACTACCTCTTGAGTTAGATGTGTCTGTGACTCCAGAAGATCTGGGTTGGGCACTGTGGGAGAGACAACAGAAAGCGAGTACCCCTAGGATTTTTGGTCCCTGGAAGGGAGCAGAAACCCAATACACCCCCACAGAGTACCAGCTTCTAGCAGTGTACACAGCATTCCTCCAGGTACAGCCTCTCACAAAGAAACAGCACATCATGGTAAGGACTTCCCTTCCTTTGAAGGGGTTGTTCAGAATATGTTCCATCTACCCACCTCTGCCATGGCTCAAACCCCCCACACTGACTAAATGACACGTCTCTTTGCAGCAGAGGAGTACCCTACCACCGGCCCGCTGTCTAGAAATGTGGGGGCTCCCAGGCCCTGTAGAGAATGTAGATCCTCCAAATGTCCTGGCCCTGTTCCTGTGTCGGCCTGTAGAGAGGGAGTGAGGGAAATTCCCACTGATGCCTGGTATACACATGCCTGGAAAGAGGAGCAAACTGCAGCCTCCAGAGGGCTGGTGAGCCCCGGCCATTAATGCTTTGCACTGACAGTTGGGCTGTTCTAAAGGGATTGACCCTATGGCTTAGACAATGGAAAGACAAGGGGTGAATGATCATAAACAAGCCTTGCTGGGGTCTGCATATGTAAAAAGACATTTGGGTTCACCTGCAAGAGTCTGAGGCACTCCTCACTGTCTTCCACACCCCGGCTCATAAGGCACTGACATCCTCTGGCAATCAGGAAGCTGATGCCCTAGGCCAGAAATGAGTCCTAGCAACTGACACTTGGGTGCATAGGAAGAGGGAACACTGAAGTGCCCAGGGGGATGACATATTGCCAAGGATGCTGGACTGCCTTTGAAATACAGTGACTCAGTTAATGCAGTAATAGCATGTCCTGTGTGTTCTAAACAACAACCAAGGCAACTGCCAAAGGAGTCTGGAGCCACCCACCAGAGCTCCCAACTGATGTGCAATTGGCCAGTTGATTAGACTGGCCCCCTCCCTCCTAGTGAGGGTTCTAAATATGCTCTGGGTTTTGTGGACACTGCATCTGGCCCAACCCAAGCTGTCCCCTGTTGCCTCCCAAACCAGGCTGCCGCTATCAGGGGATTAGAGAAGCTAAGACCATGCATGGATACCTTTGTTGAACAGACAGTGATCGGGGGTTATATTTCAAAGGTCATGACTGGGCAAAAGAATATGACATCAAATGGAAGTTCCATCTCCCCTATAACCCACAGGCAGGAGGACTGGCAGAAAGGAAAAATGGAATAGTAAAGCAGCAGATTAAATTACTAACAGGTAAAACCACCTTGGCCAGGTGGACTAAAGTACTGTCCCAGATTCTGATACATTTGAATGATCAACCAGTAGAACCTATGGCCCCAAATGCCAGACTGGGGACCCCTGACAAGACACCCAATGCCATACAAGTAAGGAAGTCTTGGGAAACAGCCACTGCCCAAACACACTGTGGATCAGTGTGCTGTGCTGCTGAGAACACCAAGCCCCATTATACCTGGGAAAGGAGTTATCTACTGGAATTTGCAATGGGATTTCTCACCGGGATGGGTGAATTCACACCTCTAGGTAAGCGAGACTTAATCAATCCCTACTGGGATCCTGCTGTCCTACTGCAAGCCGGCCTGTTGAAATGTGCTATAGCTGGAATGAAACACGCACCTTTGAAAGAGGGGAGAAGGTGGGGTCCCTGGTCTGGCATATCCTGCCCCCAGTCCACCGCTGCCTGCCCCGGCCAATATGTATGGTATGTACAACCGGGTCAAGTTCCTAAAGCCACCAACCTCCCTCTCCTCCAGGCCAGATGGGCATGTTCCGTTTTCCACTGGTACAATCATTTAGCCACCATCTTTGTCCCCTCCATTGGCCTGGAGGACATCATAGCGTACAGAGAAGCCCTTACTACCTTCACCCAGCAAGTCTCAAATGACAGCCTGCAAAGCCTGTCTTTACCCATCGCTGAAATATCTCTCATGAGAAAAGCTGTCCTCCAAAACAGAAGCGCCTTGGACATTATTACTGCCTCTAAGGGGTCGTGGGAAATCAAAGGTTCAGATTATGGGGCTCTTCATAGAGAAAACGGTTACTTAGTTTGGGAATCATCTTAACCCATGTTTTCTCTTGGATGTGCCTCTATACTGTTGCTGTGGCATCTGCCTCCACCGCAGTCAGACAGCTGCCAAATGAGCCATGCTGGCAGAACCCCTTGCTGACCTCTCAGGGCACACTTCTGACCCTGAAGAAGGAGGGGGGTGAGGCTGTAAGAGCCAGTCACAAGTGGTGGAGTACTGGAGGAGGTCATAACTATCAGCTGACCCTCCAGCTGAACCCAGAAACTGGAGGCTCCTCACCCCCACCCCTGTCCTTAGAATGTACACTCTGCCTACTGTCCCCACAGTAGGGGCTGTTCAAAGGACACAGCCTTGAGAGAGTAAGGTGTTGTTGAGACCATCTGAACTGAACACGTGACTGTACCTAGTTAAGGCCTCTACGTATACTTTTATTATTTTATTTATTTATTATTATTATTGTTTTTTGTGGTACTTGGGCCTCTCACTGCTGTGGCCTCTCCCGTTGCGGAGCACAGGCTCCGGACGCGCAGGCCCAGTGGCCATGGCTCACGGGCCTAGCCGCTCCGCGGCATGTGGGATCTTCCCAGACCGGGGCATGAACCCGTGTCCCCTGCATCGGCAGGCGGACTCTCAACCACTGGGCCACCAGGGAAGCCCTGCGTGTACTTTTAAAACTTTGGTGGGCGAGAGCAGAGATCTACTCATCTTGCAACCACCCAAGATAGCCCTCAAGCTCCGTTGCTCACTACACCTGTTACCTACCAATCTGGAGTGGTCTGCCTCTCTTCAGTCTCTCCTTTCCTTCTGTGTACAGGAGCCAGTTTTTGAACTAACATAAGCATCTACTGTATACCCAATACTGGGGCAGAACTAAGGCAGGGGATGTAAAAAAAAAAAAAAAAAAAAAAAAAGACACTATCTCTCAGTTATCCAGATGAGGGACACTACAGTGATAATGTGAAAGTGATGTCTGGTACAGGGCAGTCTAAAATATGGTTTGACCTACCACCACAGTCATGGTATTAGAACTAGAAGGGGTTTTACAGATTATTTCATTACAATCCCCTTCTTTTACAAATGAGGAAACAGATCTAGAGCACCCGAATGAGGACCAAAATCCAGATTTCCCAACCCTATGCAACTTATGCTATATCATGAGATGTAATGAATATTCTGACTAACCAGTAAACAGTGGCCTGTGGGAGAACTATTGCCATGAGTAATATCTGATATGCGACATCATGCTGGAAGGAAGCCTAGAAAGTATCTATTTCAGACTTTTCCTTTTACAGAGAAAAAGACCGGGCTGAGGACCTCCTCTGTCTCCACAAGATGAGAAAGGAGTCCCGTCACCTTGAAAGTCAATCCCTCTGTGGATAACAGCGCCACCTCTTGGCTCTATCTTCCTGTACTTTATAGTTTACCGCTTCTTTCAGCACCTTAACAATATGTCTGAATTTTCTGTTTTCTGTCCCTCCACCGGCCTGCCGCCTGTATACACGGATGGATTACTTCTGTGTCTGTCCCTGGTACCTAGTCACAGGGCCTAGCACTCAATAAGAGCAAAGAAAATGTCTTAAATGATAATCACCCTACACCTCCAAGAAAAAGAGACAAAGCCCAAGAACCGGCGGAGACCTCCCAGGGAAAGTTGGAGACAAGCATGGATTCCCCAGGAGAAAACGGAGCTAAAGAGCTACAAACAGTCCCTGTTAAGTGTCCTCCACATCCACCTGACACACACTTGTCATTCATTCACAGCCCAGCACTGCACTAGACAGAAACAAATAAGGCACAACCCGTACGGTCGCGTCCTGATGGGAAAAGCAGCCACGGACAAAGGTGAGTCCACGTGGCGTGGGACGTCAGCTGACAGGTTTGCACCTGTCGACAGGCGTTTCCTTCCCACCCCATCACCCTGGCCACCTCAGAGCGGAACTCATCCGACCTCTTCACCTCCCCCTCCCCGGACCCCCTTCCTCTCCCTTTCCTCTCAGTACCCCGAACCCTTCTCACCAATCCGGCTACTTGGGCTTCAACTCCTTCTGCTGCCACCGGCACCGGAAATGCGCCCCCGCCCCTCGTGGTTCCCGGCAGCCGCCCGCCCGGAACGCTTCTGCCCAGATCCGCTGCGGGAGGGCCCATTTTGCAGAACACCACTCGCCTACGCTTCCTCCTGACAGTCGGGTGTCATTCTACGGAGCAATTTCCAAAGTTCAACTTCCGGTACTGTTTCTTCCTGCTCTTCTGGCTGGCTACCGCCATCTTTTTTTTTTTTTCCTTAAGATTCTGAGACTGTCTTTTTTCTCGAGCAAGTTGGCTTCCCGAGAGGTGGCGCTCACACTTTTCATTGAGTCTGAACGAGCGCCTGACCTAAAAGTAGACGGTCGCCCTCGTTTTACATTTACTCATTCTTTCCAGCCTGTCAAGCAGATTTTTTATCGAGTACCTTCTGTGTGGCAGGCATTGTTTCAGGGTCCGGGGTATAGCAGTAAACTTTGTTGGAGCTGGTTTTGGGGTTGGGAATGGGGACAAACAATAAATAAATGAGCAAATTAATATGAAATATATCATAGTATGCAAATGTTGTTAAGAAAAAGCAGGGCAAGGGCGGAAGGAAGGTTGAAGCAGTAAACTACTTTAAAGGTTAAAGGAGGTGGCAGTAGAATAGACCTGCATGAAGTGAGGGAGCAACTCTGGTGATTACCCAAGGGCCAGTATTATAGTGGGCGCTGAGCGCTAGAAACTGCGGTTGGAGAGCAGCAAGATTATGTTTTGGTGGGAAGCGATTGGAAGATTTTGAGTAGGGCATCATATCATCTGATACACATTTTTTTAAAAAAATCATTCTGACTGCTGTAGGAGGAATGGATGGGGTAAGATACAAAGCAGAATCAGGAGGCTTTTCAGCAAATGTGCGGGAGCAATGGGACATCTATAGGCAAAAGAAGAAGAAGAAGAAGAAAACCTCTACCTAAACCTCCCACTTTAAATGAAAATTCACTCCAAATGGATCATAGTTTTGTAAGTGTAAAACTATGTGGACAAAAAAAGAAAGAAAATGTTGCCTGCCATTTCAGTAAACAAAGACTGTTGCCTGACATTAAGCCATCAGCCACTGTAGCCTCCCCAATGGTGCACACTGAAGGGAAATCAGGAGAAAAACAGGGTACTGGCCCTAGATAGGTAAGATGCGTATCAAAGGAATAATTTCAATGAGAGTATTTTTTTTATCCAATGCAGCTTTTTTGTGTGATTAGCAGTAATTTTTTTAAATGTATTGATGTATAGTTGACTTACAATGTTGTGTTAATTTCTGCTGTACAGCAAAGTGATTCAGTTATACATATAAATATTCTTTTTCATATTCTTTTCCATTATGGTTTATCACAGGATATTGAATATAGTTCCCTGTGCTATACAATAGGACCTTGTTGTTTATCCATCCTATATATAATAGTTTGCATCTGCTAATTCCAAACTCCCAATCCTTCCCTCCCCCACACTTCTCCCCCTTGGCAACCACAAGTCTGTTCTCTAAATTGATTAGCAGTAATCTTTTGATATTCCACTAACATGTTTGTTTGTTTGTTTCAGCAAAAACTATATATCCTGGCTTCTCCCTTACATCTTTGGAACAGTTCCTCAGAGCTATCTGAGAGACTGTCTCCCAAGCTATAGTCATCAGTAGGGTCATCAAATAAAACTTACCTCACTACTTTTAGGCTGTGTGGGTTTTTTTAGTCAAACTGTAAAAAGTTTAGGAAAAAAACATGGTAAAAAATCTTCAGGACCAAGGGCTAGGCAGAGTTTTCAGACTTGCCACCATAAGCACAATTCATACAAGGAAAACGTTGATAAACTGGATCTTATCAAAATGAAAACCTCTGGCTCTTCAGAAGACCCTGAGAAAAGGATGAAAAAACAAGCTACAGGGTGGGAGAAAATATTTGCAAACCACATACACAACACAGCCCTTGTATCTAGACTATATAGAGAATTCTCACAACTCAACTGTTAAAAAAAAATCCAATTAGAGAATGAGCAAAAGGCAAGATATTTTACTGAAGAGGATATGCAGATGGCAAATAAGCACATGAAAAGATATTCAGCATCATTAGCCATTAGGGAAATGCAAATTAAAACCACAATGAGATATCACTACACACCTTTGATGATGGCTAAAATAAAAAATAGTGACAACACCAAATGCTCTCAAGGAGGTGGAGAAACTGGATCCACTCATACATTGCTGGCAGGAATGTAAAATGGTACAGCCACTCTGGAAAAGTTTGGCAGCTTCTTATAAAACTAAACATGTGCTTACCACATGACCCAGCAATTGCACTCTTGGGTGTTTATCCCAGAGAAAATGACTTACGTTCTGTTCACACAAAAACTTGTACACAAATGTTTATAGTGTAAGTAGATAGGATAGGGGGTCCTCAGAGAAAGAGAACTGACCTTGGTTTTTTTGTTTGTTTGTTTGTTTTACTTTAAGAGAAGCCATTTTTGGCCTAAGCCACTTTGTGATCCAAGCCTGGCCACAATGCTTGCCCTCAAAGAGGTCTCAATAATTAATGATTTAAGGGAACTAAAAAATGCAGGAACAAAGGGAAAGCAATCAAGAAACAATAGCTCAGTAATAAAAGAGTCCTAATTCCTCCCCTTAATTCCTCCTAGTTCTTCCTATATCCAAGGGACATACATAACAATCTAATACATATCTTTGAATTCTGCAGGAACTAAGGCCCCCACCCAGCTGGAGGACGGTAACTACAGGCTGAGATCCCAGACTGGTCAGAACGTAAGTAATAATAATATTGACCTTTACTGAACCTAATGACTTCAATCAACTAAACCTTGGACTCTGTTAACCTTTGTCCCAATTCTATGCTAAATTCTCCTCTGCTCAAGCCCCTTCATGAATACGCATGTACCCTTAGCTTAAAACTTCCACAGTTTTGCTGTTGGGGAGATACTGCTTTGGGAAAGATCCCTGGTGTTCTCCTTACTTGCTGTAAGTAATAGTCTTCCTTCTCCCACTCTTTGGCTTGGTTGTGTCTTTTGGCTTGACACCCACCAAGAGGCAAACCCAGTTTTCGGATAACAATAGCAGCATTTGTAATAGACCAAAACTGGAAACAACCCATATGTCCATGATTCACTTTGCTGTACATGTAAAATTAACACAACATTGTAAAACAACTATACCCCAATAAAAATTAAGAAAAAAAAAGAAACTACTGATACATGCAACAACTTGGGCAGGTCTCAAGAGAATTATGCTGACTAAAAAAAGCCAATCACAAAAACATTACTTACTATATTATTGCATTTATATAACATTCTCTTTTTTTTTTTAACATTCTTGAGATAACAAAATTATAGAGATAGAGAATAGATTAGTGGTTGCCAGGAGTTAGTGATTGGGGAGAGGGCATGGGTATGTCCTAAAAAGGTAGCACAAGAGAGTCTTGTGGTAATGGAATCATTCTGTATCTTGATTTTGGTGGCAGTTACATGAATCTGTTACTGAAAGCTCAGCCTCTCTCTGTACAATAGTGCTGAATCAAATCTCAGAGACAAGAGTTTTGGGTGAAGCAGAAAAAGATAGTGGTATTGCTTTGCCAGGCAAAGGGAGACACGCTGGGCTTCTGCCTCGAAAAACTATGTGTTCCAACCCCAGAGGATTTGATGAAGGTTTTATAACTGTGGTTCAAGGGTGGGGTCTCTGACAAGATCAAGGTGTGTGTAGGGCCTGTACTCCTTTAATCTCATCTCAGGTAGCTGGTCTCCTAATCTTGATGAACTTCTCTGATCCCTTTAATCTTGCCTTGGGTGGTTTCTTGGCTGCTCCTCCCTCAATTAACAACTGTTCAAATCCGCCCTTTGGAACTCAGGGAAGGTCATGGAGGCTGGAGTCTTGCCTACAAAAAATGGGGGACAAAAGGGCCTCCATGATGAGAGCCCCACAGGGCCCCACTCGGTTTCAAATCTACACATGTGACAAAGTTGCACAGAACTATACACATGCCAAAAAAATGAGTGCATGTAAAACTGATGAGATTTGAATAAATTCTGTGACATATACCTATGTCAATTTCCTGGCTTTGATATTATATTACAGTTATACAAGATGTTACCATTAGAGGCAATGGCTGAAGGATACATGGGATTTCCTCATACCTATTTTTTTGCAACTTCCCATGAATCTATAATTATTTCAAAATTTTAGCAATTTCTAAAAAGAATCAGAAAAACTGGTTGAGACTATAGTAGCAGTGTTACCAAGTCCAAGCTCACTCTGCTCACCGGCATGACAGGCCAATAAATTAGGAGATGAGCTGTTGAGGCAAGGAATAGAGACTTTATTTGGAAAGCCAGGCATCTGAGAAGATGGTGGACTAGTGTCCTAGAGTACCATCTTCTCAGGGTGTGTATGCTAGTTTCTTTTATAGAACAGAGAGGCAGAGGAGTTGAGGAAATAAAGTAAAAAGGCCATAAGTCTTGCAAAACATCTCCTGGTTTTGGCCAGCCATGGTGAGGGGATGTGTTAATTTCTTCTTTTTTGCACCCATTCACAGGTGGACAGGGTCAGGGTGTTTCCCTGAGAGCTGAACAAAGGCACTTTAGTTTAACATTCAGGCAGAGGAGCAGGGTTCCCCAAGGCAGGCCATTATATATGCCTATAGCTATAGACAGAACAAAAGCAATGGAAAGCAAGGGTCAAAGTAAAAGAAACAGATCCAACATGGAGTCAGATTTGTTCTTCCATGTTACAATTCCCCACTGTCAATGTCCATTCTGCAATCTTGCAGGATAAGGGGCAATGACCGCTCTAACTGCTTCCTGCTGTGTAGGGGGGGCGGGATGAGGGGTGATCATGGAATGGAAATGATCAACCTTGGGCAGGGAATAATTCTCAGAATTTTTAGTAAGTAGTACAACTCTCAGTTATTTGAACCTGATTCTGTGTTTTTCAGTAGAACAGGATTAAAAAAGTAGATTGACCCACCCTTCTCCAGCTATAAGGAAATTACAGTCTCAAGTTAAGGAATTTAGCACTTTTCTATGTGTAGGAAGATGCAAGAGTCTGGGCTCACTGAAATCATTCCTTTGATCTGCACCTCAGCTGTCAGGGGCCAGTATCCTGTGCTTTCACATCCTGAGTTTCCTGAAGGCTCACCATAGGGAGTGGCTGCAGTCTGTTGGCTGCTAGATGGCAGGTATTTTTTCCTTCCTGAGTTCCCTCAGAGCTCACCAGCTCACCATCGGTGGTGGCTGCAGTTGCTGATGACTGTGACATCCTTTGTTTACGGATATGGATATGAAATATGGATATGAAATATTCCATTTCTCAGATCCTCCTCTTGGTCAGGAATTTGACCAATATTTGGGAGACAATTCATGACCAAATTTTGTCCCATGGTGCTGAGGCTCATCCCAGATCAGGCAAAAATTCCTGTTGATATGCCACTCCACGTGCTGTTTCTGGATTAGACCCTGTTGATAATTAAAAATTCTCTGGACTCACTGTCTTACTAGTCTATTATGATCCAGGAAATGTTTTTACTTATTGCTTCTTCCCATACTTAGAATCACACTATTACAATTATTCTATAAAAGTCATAAATGTGATCTATTTCCTCAAGATGTTTAGCCATCATCAATTTTGTTGGAGGCCTGGTTATACACTGGGTACTGTAAGAGACAACAATCTTATAAAATAGACAGGATATAAGTAATGCAGCTAGTAACATTGACAAAGTCATAGTGCAGCAGGGAGACACAAAGCATAAACAATTTGGAAACAAAGAACAAATTAAAACATGTAATCCAGTTACAATAAACCATGAAGTCCACAGGAGAGCCAGCTGGAGAAGCCAAATTCTGGCAAGATCAGGTAGAGAGAAAAAAGTAAATGTTTCATCTTTGTTTATAAGCGTATACTTTATCAACTTGTAGGTCATAGCATAAGAGAAAAAGGTTTTCTGGAAAACAAAGATTAAGACTAGTATATTTCCCAAAGTCATAAAGTTACAAATCATATTCATCAGTTCACTCAGTCCCATGTAATTAATTCCTGTTGATCTGGATAAAGTAATCAGGTTTTCCATTAGTTTTGTCATATGTTACCCAGTCCAGTGGTATTACCTAAATGCTATCAGAAACTTATATTTGTTAAAAAAAAAAAAGTTCCTTTTTATAAGTCTTCTTGAAAATCTTCATTTTGTAAAAGCATCGAGACAAAACTTAAAATAGCATGGTTAAAGATTTGAGTACAATGCAATCAGCAGGAAACTAGGATATTTCTGTAACATAAAACCAACCAGCTCTGGGACTTCCCGGGTGGTCCAGTGGGTAAGATGCCACACTCCCAATGCAGTGGCCCTGGGTTTGATCCCTGATCGGGGAAGTAGATCCCACATGCATGCCACAACTAAGAGTCCACATGCTGCAACTAAGAAGTCTAAATGCCGCAACTAAGAAGCCCACATGCCACAACTATGAGCCCACATGCTGCAACTAAAAAAAGATCCCGCATACTGCAACAGAGATCCCGCGTGCTGCAACAAAGACCTAGTGCAGTCTAAATAAATATATAAAATATTTTTTTAAATGAAAACATAAAACCAACCATCTCTGAGGCATACTTTGGGTTTTTGGGGGGGATTTTATCTAGCTATTCAATAAACTTCCATCACTTAAATTAGCATAACTCTAGAACTTAAAGTTACCAAATATCTGGAAAGATCATTTTAAAAAATTTATTTATTTTGGCTGCGTTAGGTCTCTGTTGCTGCATGCAGGCTTTCTCTGGTTGTGGCTAGCAGGGGCTACTCTTGTGATGCACAGGCTTCTCATTGCGGTGGCTGCTCTTGTTGCGTAGCACAGGCTCTAGGCGCGCAGTCTTCAGTAGTTGCGGCACACGGGCTCAGTAGTTGTGGCTCGCAGGCTGTAGAGCACAGGCTCAGTAGTTGTGGCGCACGGGCTTAGTTTCTCCGCGGCATGTAGGATCTTCCCAGACCAGGGCTCGAACCTGTGTCTCCTGAATTGGCAGGCAGATTCTTTTTTTTTTTTTTTTTTTTTTTTGTGGTACGCGGGCCTCTCACTGTTGTGACCTTTCCCGTTGCGGAGCACAGGCTCCGGATGCGCAGGGTCAGCGGCCATGGCTCATGGGCCCAGCCGCTCCACGGCATGTGGGATCTTCCCGGACCGGGGCACGAGCCTGTGTCCCCTGCATCGGCAGGCGGACTCTCAACCACTGAGCCACCAGGGAAGCCAAGCAGGCAGATTCTTAACCATTGCACCACCAGGGAAGCCCTGGAAAGATAATTTTAAGTAGACATTTCTAAAATATAATTATTTTTAAAGAGTTTACCCAAAAGTTCTTATCTCATTTACATTTACTTTAAAGTTTAATTATATCAAGTTATTTTCCTTGCAACAGATGTAATAAGGTCTTATTTGATTCCTAGATACAATAAAGTATTATACTTAATATTAATGACTCTAAAGACATGTTTATATTAATTAGTTCAACAAACAAACTTTAATACCAGGTATCAACTTAATATTGAATATTTCCCAGTACCCATGAACCTGAAAGTCATTTTGGCTGGTTTCTTTATATTTAATTTGTAAGCGCTTACTTTTAAATTGAATAAAACTCTTTATAAACTCAGTTTTGATAATATTTTTCAGAGGTAGAGATATCTCATATGTATAATGTATACACAGTCATGTAATATAAACAGGCCCCCTTTCTGTTCCAGCAAAGAAAGGACACGGTGAGGAACATACAGTTGTGGGTTGCCCCAGGGTAAATTTCTCAGCTTCCTGAAGTACCTCACAAGTAGCTGCTACAGCTCCAAGGCAAGGGGGCCATCCCTTAACAATCTGTTCCAGTTATTTTGAGAAGTAGGCAATGGGTCGAGGGATATTCCCCAGAGTTTGAATTAATACCCCAAGGCTTCTGCCTTGTCTCTCCTGTACATACAGTTTGAAAGGTTTCTTAAAGTCCAGTAGTTCCAAAGCCAGGACTGAGACTCACTTCCTTTTTATTGTTTCAAAGGCTGTTTGACACTCTTCAGTTCAAGTAAGGGGCTCAAGAACATGTCCCTTCAGTGCCTCCTAGAGGGGTTTTACTATGAGCCCATAGTTTGGATCCAAATCTGACAGAGCCCTGCCAGTCCCAGAAAACCTCTCAGTTGCCTGCTTTCTGTCAGGCAAAAGATCCCACTGTCCTTGGGAGAGGACAAAGCCCATATACATGACTTGCTGTTTGCATATCTGGGCTTTTTTCTGGGAGACATTATATCCAAAACTGGCCAAATAGTTCAGGGTTCTGATGGTATTTTGTAGACATTTGTCATATGTAGGGCTCACTATGAGCAAGTTGTCCACATATTAGAGCAAGAGTCCTTCATCCAGTATTGTTTCTAAGATCTCCAGCCAACGTCTCCCCAAACAAGGTAGGCGAATTCTTAAGTCCTTGAGGCAGGATGGTCCAACAATACTGTTGGACTACCTGTGTTTCTGGGTCCTGCCATTTAAAAGTAAACAGCTGCTGTGATTCTAATGCAATAGGAATGCAGAAAAAGAGCATCTTTTTTTTTTTTTTTTTTTTTGCGGTACACGGGCCTCTCAATGTTGTGGCCTCTCCCGTTGCGGAGCACAGGCTCCGGACGCGCAGGCTCAGCGGCCATGGCTCACGGGCCCAGCCGCTCCGCGGCATGTGAGATCTTCCTGGACCGGGGTACGAACCCGTGTCCCCTGCATCAGCAGGCGGACTCTCAACCACTGCGCCACCAGGAAAGCCCCTGAAAAAGAGCATCTTTTAAGTCAAGGACTGAAAACCAGCCATAGTCTCCCGGAATAGTTATGAGCAGAGTGTATGGATTAGGCACCACAGGGTGTAAGTTTTGGAGTATTTCAGTAATAGCCCTCAAATCCTGGACAAAGTGATACTCTGCTGAGTTTGGCCTTTTGACTGGGAGGATAGAGGTGTTATATGGAGACCTGCAAGGTTTTTTTTTTCTTGTGGTACGCGGGCCTCTCACTGTTGTGGCCTCTCCTGCCACGGAGCACAGGCTCCGGATGCGCAGGCCCAGCGGCCATGGCCCACGGGCCCAGCCGCTCCGCAGCACGTGGGATCCTCCCGGACCGGGGCACGAACCCGCGTTCCCTGCATCGGCAGGCGGACTCTCGACCACTGCGCCACCAGGGAAGCCCTGCCCAATGATTTTAAGATCACAAATCTAGTGAACAGGATCTTGAAACTCACCTATTCCAACTCCCATCTTGTGTTTCCCTTGACTGCATCCTTGCCATTTGCTGCCAAAACTGGGCTTGAACAACTCCAGTGCTGGGGACTCCACTATTTCCCAAGATCCCCCTGACTATTTTAGACAACTCTCACTCATTAAAAAAAAAAAAAAAATTTTAAATTTTAGCTTTATTAAGCGTTTAAAATAAAGATCTTGGGCTTCCCTGGTGGCGCAGTGATTAAGAATCCACCTGCCAACGCAGGGGGCACAGGTTCGAGCCCTGGTCTGGGAAGATGCCACGTGCCGCAGAGGAACTAAGCCCTTGTGCCACAACTACCGAGCCTGCGCTCTAGAGCCTGTGCACCACAACTACTGAAGCCTGAGCGCCTAGAGCCCGTGCTCTAGGCACGTGGGCTCTAGAAGCCACCGCTATTATCCCTTTGATAATAGCTTCATAAGAGAAGCCACCGCAATGAGAAGCCCGCACACTGCAACAAAGGGTAGCCCCCTCTCGCTGCAACTATAGAAAGCCCGTGTGCAGCAACAAAGACCCAACACAGCCAAAAATAATAAATTTAAAATTTTTTTAAAATAAATAAATAAAGATCTTATCTTGAGAAAAAAAGTACCTCCTTGTAGCCTTGATTATAAGCTGCCCTCTAGTCCTCCCCCTACATGACCTGCTATTTCAAGACGGCTCCATAATCTCCTTGGAGGCCCTCTTAAATAGGGTAATCATGTCCAGTTACTTCAAGCATTCTTCTCATGTCCACACTTCAAGTCCCATTTCCAAGCAGACCACTTGCCCCAGAGTATACCTGGCATTTGTAGTTTTCAAGGGATAATATCATCTTGCATAAACCTTAAGAAGAAAATGCAAAATCCTTCTGAGAATGGAGACACTGCTTCAGACATGCTAGGTGTGATTTTTGAAACAGTGACTTGTAGTAAGAAGAGATCTCCATAGGAGAGGGAGGTGGGCTTGGCTCATTGCTAATAAATTCTATATCGATTAATAATCTTAGCTTACATGTATTGAACGTTTATGTGCCGGGCGTTATTCCAGGTGCTTTATGTTTACTGTGTCATCGAATCCGCATAATAACCCTATGAGATGGGTCCTCTTATTCTCAACCTCATTTTATTTTTATTTATTTATTTATTATTATTATTTTTTGCGGTACGTGGGCCTCTCACTGCTGTGGCCTCTCCCGTTGCGGAGCACAGGCTCTGGACGCGCAGGCTCAGCGGCCATGGCTCAGGGGCCCAGCCGCTCCGCGGCATGTGGGATCTTCCCGGACTGGGGCACGAACCCGTGTCCCCTGCATCGGCAGGCGGACTCTTAACCACTGCGCCACCCGGGAAGCCCTCATTTTATTTTTTATTTATTTTTAAAAAATATTTTATTTTATGTGGACCATTTTTAAAGTCTTTATTGAATTTGTGACAATATTGCTTCTGTTTTATGTTTTGGTTTTTTGGCCATGAGGCATGTGGGATCTTAGCTCCCTGACCGGGGATTGAACCTGCACCCTCTGCATTTGAAGGCAAAGTCTTAACCACTGGACCGCCAGAGAAGTTCTCTCAACCTCATTTTACATATGAGGAAACTGAGGTACAAAGAGTAACTTGCCCAAGTTGTCACAGTTAGTAAGTGGCAGAAGCACAGTTCAAACCCCAGCAACTAATTCCAGACCTCTTGTACTCCTCGGTCACTGTTGTTTACTACTTCATGCCTGATTAAGATTTTGAATTTTAATATTTTTTACAAAGCGGTAAAGAAAACATCCCTCTGAGTCTTGATTTCTGCTAATTTGATAGTGAACAACAGAATGTTATTCCCTTACACGCAACATATACTTTACATCAGCCCAGGATATGTCCTCTTCTTTTAGACCTATGATCTTATGTCAAACATATGATATTATTTGGCTTTTGACCTAAGAATTTGAAAAAAGGGAGGTCGAATGAGTCACTGAGCTAAGAGTCCAGAGCTCTAGATACTAATTCCAACACAGCCATAATTTTTTTTTACAGCCATAATTTTAAATGTAACTATGCCGTGATTCCTCAATTGTAAAATGAGAGAATTGGACTCCACTCACTCTAAGGGACCTCCAAATGCTGAAATCTTGTGTCCAAAGGAATGACTTTCCCACCGGGAGTTTCCAACACTGTGGCAGAAGGAAAGAACAAGTATATTCTAGAAAGAGGCAGACTCTCTGGCGCCTCTTGAGTCACACATATCAAACTGAAATGAACAAATGAGCATCTGTTCCCTGTTTCTGACGTGTAAAGCTGTCAATTGGCAATAGTTACTATGCTTAGTAACTGGCTCTGTTGCCCCTACTAAAAATAAGCCACTGGTGTTAGGGCTGAGTCATTTTCATACATGAATATGTGGAGGAAAAAAGTGACAAAGGTCATAAAGGAACTGTGGGTTATTTCCCTTCCAACCAGACACCACACCTTGTTCCCAAACAGTCCCTCTTTTTCTGTTTTATTTCAGATAAGCTGTATACCTTAAATAGAGAACATATTCAACAGTATGTTATTGTGTTTTCATTTGTTCATATCCTGTTCAATGCTTGTACACTGGCCTCTTCCTTAGAGCTGGGTTTTGTACTTTTCTGAGGAATAGAGGTTGATGTTAACAATATTTGCAACGGAACTTTACAGTTTACAAAGTGATTACATATAAATAGTTTCTTTGGTCAGCCACCCCCTGGTGATGTGGCAACCTGAGGATAGGTTCCCAGCATCCTCTCCAGGTAGTAAAGTCTTATGGGGACAAGACCCATCCTGGGAAAAATTGTAAGGTAAGTTTGCCTTGTTTTAAGGTGGTCTTTCTCTTTAGTTTTGGGGGATTATTTCTCACCTTCTGGGCTCTCCATTCCCCACCCTCCGTTCCTGTGGCCCTTGCCCTCATTCTGCTTTCTGCTCAAAGTTTCTCACTTTTTCAGCCTTTGTCTCCTAGCTGTAAAATGGGAGGAAAGTTGGAGGAGGAAAACACTAAAGTTCTTTCTTAATCTAACTGCTTTTTCCAAATATGCCTTGCTAAGGAGCAATAACAAACTCTAAAATTATCTCAGGATTCTTTCCCTTACTCAATAAAATTCCCCATTCCCTCAGGGTTGCTGGTTTCAACTAGCTATTTGGTGGAAAACAGTTGACTAAACAAAATATAAAGGGTGAATATTGGATCATGTATTTCATAAAACAATTCTTCCTGGGAGTATTATCCACAAACAGGACTTAAGTACATTCATAAATTAATGACTTAGAAAGGTTTGTCCAGCTACCGTCTTTCTTTGTGATCCAGTCAGAAGCACCTGAAACCAAAAATGTCCAAAATGAACTTATTTTATTTTAAAAAGCTACTTTTCTGACAGCTACTCACCTGAGTCTGCCTGCTCTCCCTTTGAGAGTGTACTATCACTTAATAAATCCTTGCCGTGCTTTCTCGAGGAAAAACAAAACAAAACAAAACAAAACTACTTTCCTTCTTGAATTAACTCTCTCTCTCTCTCTCTCTTTTTTTGCCTGCACCAGGCGGCTTGTGGGATGTTAGTTCCTGACCAGGGATTGAACCTGGGCCCTTGGCAGTGAAAGCTCTGTGTCCTGACCACTGGATGGCCAGGGAATTCCCCTGAATTAACTCTCTTGATTGGTGATACCACCATTTACCCATTTGCCCAGACCAGAAACCTGTGGGTCCCTTTCTATGATCCTCTAAATCTACCAAGTTCTGTCCACTGGATTTCTAAAATATTTTTCACACCCATACCATTGCCATTGCCTTATCATAAAGGATGGAGAGGCAGGGAGGGAGATTAGGCAGATACAGATGGAATGCGAACAGCAAGATGTAAGTAAGACCAATTTAAGTGCATGCACCAAGACATTAGTCTGGCAAACCAGACAAAGTTCTTGACCCCTACCCATAGCACTCTACCTCCACCACCACTTTTTAACATATCGGTAGCCTAGCCTGCAGGGCTCCCAAAATGTAGAGAAAATACCTCTGCTCACTATTAAGATTTAACTTGGAGTTGAAGTTGAGATGGAGGAAGAATATATGGGAAAAGGCCTCACATTTCAGACTGAAAGATTGGTAAGAGGGGGGCAAGGAGAACAGGAATAGAGAATAAAACTATTAGACAGGCATCCACAGTTTTGGAAGTCCAGGCTTTGTCCCAGAGAGTAGGAGAAATGTTGAATAAACGAAAATAACATTGAGGGCTCTACCCTCCTCTTATCTGGGGCTCAGGATGATGCTGCCTTGAAGACCACCCCATGTCAACCTAGGGAACAAGTACCTCAAGTTGGCTGTGTTGTGGACTTGGGTGGTGGGAAGCTCAGAGGTTTAGCTTTCTTTCTTTTTTTTTTAGTTTTATTATTTATTTATTTATTTATTTAATTTATTTTTGGCTGCGTCGGATCTTAGTTGCAGTACCCAGGATCTTCGTTGAGGCATGCAGGATCTTTCATTGCAGTATGTGGGCTCTTCGTTGTAGTGCACGGGCTTCCCTCTAGTTGTGGTGCGTGGGCTCCAGGGCGCGTGGGTTCTGTAGTTGTGGTGTGTAGGTTCCAGAGCGTGTGGGGTCTGTAGTTTGCAGGAGGGTGGCTCTAGTTGAGGCATGTGAGCTCAGTAGTTGTGGCATGCGGGCTCAGTTGCCCCGCGGCATGTGGGATCCTAGCTCCCTGATCAGGGATCGAACCTGCGTAGCCTGCATTGCAAGGCAGACTCTTTATCACTGAACCACCAGGGAAGTCCCAGAGGTTTAGTTTCCTTAATCTGGCCTGGGAACTTGGGGTGGGGATGGGCGGTAGGCAGCAGGTAGCTCTGAGGTGAGGGCTGCAGGGAAGGCTACCATCATAGCCAGACCTCAGGGACGTCTCAGGTAACGTCAGAGTCAAAGAAGGCCAAGTTAGATGGGGAGTGATGCCAAAAGAATGGACCCTGAGTTCCAGTAGTTCAAAACTTCAATCCTTTTTTTTTTTTTTTTTTTGGCTTCGCCTCATGGCATGTGGGATCTTAGTTCCTCGACCAGGGAGAGAATCTGCGCCCCCTGCAGTGGAAACATGGATTCTTAACCACTGGACCACCAGGGAAGTCCCTCAAAACTTCAACTTTGAAGGCCAGCTGGATATCTAGAGACTAGGCAAGCAAGGAACATTGCTTAGAGACCAGAGAAAAGAGCAAAGGTCACTTCTGGATCCAAAGACCCCATTCACCTTTATCTACCTTGATCAAGTGGCTGAAGAAATGCTTCTTCCCTATAATCTAAATACTCTAAAGGGGAGGACCAGGAAGGGGAGAGGTTAGCTGAAAAGTCTCATCATTCTTATCCAAGAGAGACTGCACATGACCTAAAGTTACTGTTTCAATAATCCCTTTAGACCAAGCTTTCCTTTGAACTTGGTCGATTCTGTGAGTGAGGTTTCAGAAAGTAGGCCAGACTAGGTTTAGACAAAACAAATAAATCATTTTTCTCTGCTTATCTGAATCTGTGAGTTAACTCCCAAGCCAATCCTCTGCTGAGATTACCTTCCCCTTGGCAAAATCTTCCAGGAGAACTTCACCTAAATAACCTCCAAACAGAGTTAACTATTCTTTCTTCTTTATCACTGCACTTTATACATATTTAGATTGTTGCACTTGCACAAGACTTATGCTTCCAGACCTGCCTCCTTCACTAGACTGCTTGTCTTGGGGGAAAATATTGTGCCTGACTCATCTCGACCTTGGCCTACCACCTTCAGCTTGGGCCTCACACAGGACCAGCATCTAATAGGCAACAAGTGCTGGCTGAATTGCACTGAGTTCTTAAAGATGGTGGATTTCAGGTGCAATGTTTTGGGTAATTAAGACCTTCCCCTCAAATCATACACACAAATTGATTGGAATTCAGAAAAATCAGACAGTTTCTTTTCATCTCCATTCCTTTCTCAGCATGACTGTTAAAAAGTATGTCAAAATTAATTTCTAAACTAGAATGGATTGATAGTGTCATCCCCAGTGAAATCTGTTTAAAGACTCTTTTGGAAATGGGCTCTGGGTTTGTCTGATGTTTCCTAAAAATCTAATGTATACCTTTCTCATCTGTTTACCTAGGAGAGTCAACTGAGGGGTGATGGGGTGGGTGAACAAAATTCAGATTTCTTGCTGGTGAGTCTCACTGGATGATTGATTACTTGCTCCAGACAAAGAGGGTCCCCTTGCACTCGACTCTTCTCCCACAGGACAATGATTTCCTGGATCACCTTACAGATTGTTGAATATTAACCATGTGATATCTTAGAAATGGGATTTTCTGGGTGGTTTTAAATTTCTTTGTGCTTTTCTGTATTTAGCCAATTTTCTATAGTGAGTATACATTTTGTCTATAATTGGGGGGAAAAATCCAACTAACCCACTATTTTGAAAATATGTCTTTTATTCCCAGAGTGAACTTCAGCTGTAAAAAGTATACCGAGGGACTTCCCTGGTGGTCCAGTGGCTAAGACTCCATGCTACCAATGCAGGGGGCCCAGGTTTGATCCCTGGTCAGAGAACTAGATCCCACAGGAATGTTGCAACTAAGAGTTCACATGCTGCAACTAAAGATCCCACATGCTGTAACTAAGGAGCCCACAAGCCACAACTAAGACCCAGTGTGGCCAAAATAAATAAATAATAAATAAATAAATATTTTTTAAAAAGTATACTGAGAGGTGGGTGATGGGCCTTCTTTTCCAATCCTTCCACCAACCCCGGTCAGAAGGAGGTGGAGAGAAAATAGACCTGATCACAAATATGACCAACAGACCTTGGTTGCATCGAAAACAGACTCTATAATGGAATTCTTGGTTCAGCCAAATGTTCAGCCTCCGCATTTTAGAGGCATTTCTGGTAGTCCGATGTTCTGGATGGGGGGTTGGAGGGTGGGGGAGGGTGCTACAAGGGAATAGGCCCTCTTGCAACTTCAACCTGGACAGATTTAGCCATCTTATCCTGACACCTTAAAAGGCTTTGAAAGGAAAAACTGAGGGCTCAGAAAAGTCCTCTGGCACTTTTCAAGAGCCCTGAATTCCATAGTTGGACTGCCTCACCGAGCACGTTCTAGTTTGTACGGGGTGATAAGTCACTTATTTCACATTGCCATAGATGGAGGGTTTGTGCACTAGTAACCCTCTTTTCTCTTCCTCTTCCAGCGACCCACTCTCCCCATGTGGGAAAATGTAGTTTGTGAAACCAGAGAAATTGAGTTACATAGAAACAGCTGTAAAAGTTCCAGAAGTCTTGGGCTTCCCTGGTGGCGCAGTGGTTGAGAGTCCGCCTGCCGATGCAGGGGACACGGGTTCGTGCCCCGGGCCGGGAGGATCTCACATGCCGCGGAGCGGCTGGGCCCGTGAGCCGTGGCCGCTGGGCCTGTGCGTCCGGAGCCTGTGCTCCGCAACGGGAGAGGCCACAACAGTGAGAGGCCCGCGTACCGCCAAAAAAAAAAAAAAAAAAAAAAAAAAAAGTTCCAGAAGTCTAGACAAACAACAAGACCAGCAACTTCGCTCTCCCAGTGATTATAGTAATTGAGCTTAGGAAGAAACTCCTCCCTTCCTTCCCTCGTCAGCCCCTCCCCTCTGCTGCTCCCATTAGCGTCCTCACTATTTGTGCAAAGGCCAAAGAATCTCTTAAGATGGAATTTCCTTCCTTGTAGGAACCAAAAGTAAACATGTACTTTATTTTATTTTTTTGGCAGTGCCGCACAGCACATATGGGATCTTAGTTCCCTGACTAGAGTTTGAATCCATGCCCCTGCAGTGGAAGCGTAGAGTTTTAACCAATAGACTGCCAGGGAAGTCCCGTAAACATTTACTCTAAATCCACACCATAACCTGTTTTCCTGAATGACTCTTAGTCTTTAACAATAATTTCAGCCCGTGGGGTTAGAGGTGGGTGCTGGAAATTTATCCAGGTGGTTGAGTATAGGAGGTAGTATTACTGCCTACAATGTTAGGAGTCGACTAAAGGGACTCAGTCTCAAGGCCCTCTCTCCCGTCTTTCACTCCCACCTACAAACCAGAATCATAGGATTTAAGAATTGCAAGAAGTCTTTACAGATTCTGTAACACACCTCTTCATCATACAGATGAAGAAGTTGAGGCTCACAGTCCTTATCACAGTGACTGGTACCCAGTAGGTATTCAGTAACCATTAGCCTTTTTTGTTTCTGGCCTAAGTTCTTCAAAATGACAAGTCCATACTAAGGGTATAAGGTTCCCAATTTAAAAACTGTTATCTTTACACTCTATCACACTAAGTTATGTGGTTCTATTGGGTTTACTAAAAGTCATTATAGCCATAAATTTAGTTTATAACTGCTTCATTGAGATACAATTCCCATAGCATATAATTCAACTATTTAAAGTGTACAATTTGATGACTTTTAGTATATTCAGAGTTGTTTATCTATCACCATAATCAATTTTAGAACCTTTTCATTAGCCCCAAAAGAAACCCATGCCCATTAGCATTCACTCTTATTTTCCCTTGTTCCTCCAGCCAACCCTAGGCAATGATTGATCTTTCATATGTGGTCCTTTGTGACTGGCTTCTTTTACTCAGTATATTTTCCAGGTTCATCCATGTTGTAGTATGTACTACATTTCTTTTCATTGCTGAATAATAAATATTCCTTTATATGCATACACCGTATTTTATTTAAGAGTTGATGGATATTTGGCAGAATTTTATTTTAAACAAATGTGATCACTGAGCTAGCAGAAGCCTAAAATCAATATAAATATGTATCTCATATATTTCTATCTTGAATTTATACCTAAAGAAGCATACTTACTATGAAGACTTTATTATAATCTCAGACCTGAAAGTCAACAGACATTTTTTCTCTAAACTTTCTGATGTGTATGAGAATACTGTGGAAAGAAAAAGTAAAGCCTTGGCCTAAGTCTTCCTGCTCCTCTGACTCCTAGGAAAATAGAGGTACATACATAGGTAGATTGCCCAAGTAAGCGCCCTCAGGAAGAGAAAAAAGAAGAGAAGAGAAAAGAAAAGAAAGATTCAGAGTAAGACTCTTCTGGTTTTCAAATGTGAGATTTAGAAAAGAAGGGGCATTTGGGGCACATACCTAACCAGCTGATAGGCGAAAGTAAGATCCAGACATATACACAAACAAATATAAAGGTGACTGTAGGGTGAGGGTGAGAAAGGGGGACAGTACAGGCCACAAATTCAATCATGTCTGACCTCGTAAGGCTTAGTATTTTCATTTTTGTCTTTTTATACCTTGGCCCTTGCCCAACCTCCATAATGCTTTTGTGGGTCTCCATGGTATTTATGATCCTGGGAGGTAGCTGATTCCCGCAGTGAACCCTTCTTTATCCAAATCTTGCCTTCCTCGGCCCTATTCTTAGAGGAGTTGAGGCCACAGTACTCCTGAGTCACCTACTGCAGAGATAAGGGGCTTTTGGGAGTGTCTTCTGCCCCATTTGCAGAGGCTATGATGCCAAAAGCACAGCTTCTCTATACATCGGTGCTGAATCAAATCTCGGAGACAGAGTTTTGGGTGAAGTAGAAAAGGATAGTTTTATTACTTTGCCAGGCAAAGGGGGACACAACGGGCTCCTGCCTGGAAAAACTGTGTCCTAACTTAGAGACAATAGTGAGAAGTTTTATAGTAATGTTTCAAAGAGGGCGTGATCAGCTCGTGGACATTCTTCTGATGGGTTGGTGGTGAGGTAAGTAGGAATCAGCATCATCAACCTTCAGGTTCCAACTGGTTTGGGGTCTAAATGCTTGTGGGCAACATACCATCGTTAACTTCTCACACCTGGAGGCGGTTTCAGTATCTGCAAAACAGCTCAAAGATATTGTTGTGTGTATCCCTTGATGGGTAACCAGGACCTTGCCCCAGGGCTCCACTACTGTTTCTCTCTTGTATTGATGAATCCCCTCCTTTTCCTAATTAACAGCTGCTTGAAACTACCCACTGGAACTCAGGGAAGATCTTGGAATGAAGCCTGTTTCCTGTAATCAAAGAAATGGGGGACACAGAAAGAGTTTTGTGCCCAGGAGCCCCAGAGGGTCCCCCTCGGTATCAGCTAGAAGAGAGCACCAGGAAGTGATCCTTGACTCAGCCCGCCTGAGGTTTGGGTGTTGTCATTCCCCACACGTGATTCTCTCGCAGGCGGCTGAGACCTCACGTACTATCGGACTTAATCACCCCAGTGACTCCACCTCTTTCCTCCTTACTCCCCAACCCATCAGCCTGCCCTGCTTCAAGATTAGAGGAAAGGAGGGTGGCTGGAGCCAGGAAATGCCACTCTCCCAAGTTGGCCAGAGGAAGCAGAGAAACCCGTGTTTGCCAAAGCACAGGATGTGGCGTTCGTTTTACCCTTCTACAGAATGCTTTGCACGGCCTCTGTTTAAGGCTATCCATACTGTCTTTAACCCCAAAATAATTCTATCCTATTCAAGACCACCTTATCACTGAGGCAAACCTTGTCCCAGTTAAGGTTGCTTTCCCTTCCCATCTGTTTTCCGCTCCTCTGAGTACGGAATTCTCAATCACAATTGGTTTGAGTCCCTGATCAGCCTCCTTCCCGTTCTCGCTGCGTGACCTTGAGTGAACCATAACTTCTCCGGGCCTAGTTTCCTTGTCTGTGAAACGAAGGCCAAACGTCTACCGCACCAAACATCCTTGTGGTGAGGAACAAATGTGAAAGCCCTTTGTGAGCTGTAAAAAGTAATAAAATTTTGGCTATTCTAGACTGCTAGTCACTCTTCCAGAACCCCTCCCTTTCCACTGGGGTTCGCCAGGGGCGGGCACTTCTCACCACCCTCCTCTCGCAGTCTTTCCTATTGGCTTACGCAACGACGTCGCGGCGCCGAGTGTTGACGCCACGCCGCCTCCGCCGGCGAAGGGTGACGCATTGGTCCCGCCCCCGGTCGCGCCTGGCCTCCCGCGGGGCCCCGCCCTACGGGCCGACGCGGCGCGAATCCCGCCCCACGGGTGACGTGTGGCGCGCGCGGCTTAGCCGCCCCGGCAGTTGGTGCAGCGGCGGTAGGGCTGAGTGCGCTCGCTTCACCCCTCCCCTCCTCCGTCCCGGGCCCCCACCCAGCCGGGCCCAGCCGCAGCCCCAGCCCCAGCGGCCCGTCCCGTGCGGGCCCTTGTCGTCCCCTCAGCCGGCGACGCCCCGGGCCGGCCGCCCGCCACCATGGAGCTGGAGGACGGTGTGGTGTACCAGGAGGAGCCCGGCGGCTCCGGGGCCGTGATGTCGGAGCGGGTGTCCGGCCTGGCCGGCTCCATCTACCGCGAGTTCGAGCGGCTCATCGGGCGCTACGACGAGGAGGTGGTCAAGGAGCTGATGCCACTGGTGGTGGCCGTGCTGGAGAACCTGGACTCGGTGTTCGCGCAGGACCAGGAGCACCAGGTGGAGCTGGAGCTGCTGCGGGACGACAACGAGCAGCTCATCACCCAGTACGAGCGAGAGAAGGCGCTGCGCAAGCACGCCGAGGAGGTGAGGGCCGGCCCGGCTGGGAGTGCGAGGGCCCGGCCCGAGGGCGGGCCGGGGGCCGGGGGTCGCGGTCCGTCTCAGGATGGGAGACGCGCCGGCCTCCTGGAGGCAGGCCTGAGGCCGAGGCCAGCCGGACCGAGCCCGGCGGCCGCGAGGTCCCGGCACCCCCAGCCGGCGTTGGACGCCCAGGCAGGCTAGTGAGTGTCCAGGAGAAGAGAGTGAGATGGGGGAAGCAAGGCCCGGGGAGGAAGCCACAGCCTGGCCTGAGGACACCTGAGATTGGCTGAGAGCGGAGATTTTAGGGTGTCTGCTTGCCTCTTGTAGTTTAGGGAAGTTTCCGACCACCGTGGGATAGTCAGATGGCGGTTCAAACTTTTACCACGGTGGGGGGGGGGGGCGCATTTAAACACTACTGCCCTGGATATGTAACTTCCGCTGGTTCCAGCACCTTTCCTGGGGGTTGCTGCTTTGGGAAGTTAGAGATCTCCCTCTTTCGGCCAGTTTCTTGTTGACGTTTTAACCCTATTGAGAAAGAGGTTTTATTTTATGTTTTAAGTGCCTTGGTTGACACTTTGTCAACAGTTAGATGTTGTATAACAATACTCTGTAAATATGGAGAGTATACAATTTTATTTTATTGGTATCCCACATCAAAGCTTTCTTCCTTGTCAGGTGGTAACCTTGGACAGTTCCCTTTAAAAACCCTTTGTTTATTTATAAAGAGGACGGGAACGGGGTGAGGGGCAGGTTGAGGAGGTGTGGGTGACAGTTGGCAAGCCTTTTCAAAGACTACGGTTTACAGGTGCTCTTGGCCAGCTTTTAACTTTAGTGCCTCAGCAGTGTGACCTCGGTGCCCTAACCTTGAGTCTGTGAACCTTTTGCAGCTCTGGAGTGCAAGTGATAGGTCTTTGACTTCTTGAGACAGTGGAGGATTTTAGCTTTCAGGATGTGTAGGCATTATTTCTGTGGAACTTATCTAATACAGGTGAAGTGTCCTATTCATCTTTGTTTCTTGAGCATCTAGCAAACCTGGTTAAATATATGGTGATTGAAGGAAGCTAAATAACTAATTATTGAAGGAACGACATGTTGTATTTCAAAAGTACTTGAAAAGTTTTTTTTCTTTTTTAAAATAAATTTATTTATTTTTGGCTGTGTTGGGTGTTTGTTGCTTCACGAGGGCTTTCCCTAGTTGTGGTGAGTGGGGGCTACTCTTCGTTGTGGTGCGCGGGCTTCTCATTGCGGTGGCTTCTTTTGTTGCGGGGCACAGGCTCTAGGTGTGCAGGCTTCAGTAGTTGTGTCTCGCGGACTCTATAGAGTGCAGGCTCACTAGTTGTAGTGCGCAGGCTCACAAGTTGTGGCACACAGGCTTAGTTGCTCTGCGGCATGTGAGATCTTCCCCGACCAGGGCTCGAACCCGTGTCCCCTACATTGGCAGGCGGATTCTTAACCACCACGCCACCAGGGAAGCCCCAATACTTGAAAAGTTTTAAGGACGTGCAGCTCATTTCCTAAGACTAAGTAGTACCACCATTTAAAGTTTTTGTCACTTACACCTTTGTACCAGGTCACATAGTTCTTTTTCTTTCCTTTCTTTTTAAAAATAAATTTATTTATTTATTTTTGGCTGCGTTGGGTCTTTGTTGCTGCGTGTGCGGGCTTTCTCTAGTTGCAGCGAGTGGGGGCTAGTCTTCGTTGTGGTGCGCGGGCTTCTCATTGCGGCGGCTTCTTGCTGCAGAGCAGAGCTCTAGGTGTGCGGGCTTCAGTAGTTGTGGTGCACGGGCTCAGTAGTTGTGGCTTGCGGGCTCTAGAGCACAGGCTCAGTAGTAGTGGCACACGAGCTTATTTGTTCCGTGGCATGTGGGATCTTCCTGGACCAGGGATCGGACCCGTGTCCCCTGCGTTGGCAGGTGGATTCTTAACCACTGTGCCACCAGGGAAGTCCCTGTTTTTTTTTTTTTCTTAAGCTTGACTGTATGATGATTTTTAGTTCTGATTTTGTGATCCATTTGTCTCAAAGGAATGCTATTGAATTTGCCAAACAAAATTGACTTTATTTCAAGAGTATTTCCAAGTATATAGGGAAGGAAGGGTTGGAAAAGAGAATCTAAGGATGGAATCAAAATTTCCACTGGTTTGTTAGCTGTTTACGGAACTGTTTATGGAACGGAGGTTATGTACTACTACTCCTGAGATGACTTGCCATGTCTTCATGCTCAGACAGGTCCTTGCCATTGTGTGGATGTAAATGGAAAGACTGTGGAATTGACCGAGTATACACACAGGTGAGGAACAGGCCCAGCATGACCTGTTACTGCAGATAAAAGAAATTACTCCTTTCAGCCTTAAACTCCTGTCAGTCCATGTAAACACAGGCAAAATGCCAGAGTCGCACGTGCCCAGGAAACCATCTGCCACAGGTTGCAGAATCAAAATAAAACTAAGCTGCTAGACTCTGGATTGTATATTAATTTCTTAAGTAAATGACTTCAAAAAAATAGATTATCCAATGACTTTCTTTGTAATTTATGCTTTTTCAAATATGTCTATACATTTTCTATAATGAAACCTTTGGGCAAAGGGCCATGATCTGAGAATACAGAACACTGATGTAATGCTGAATGAGCCAACTTCCAGACCACAAATGTAAAACCATCTTGTTATCAGTTTTCATGTAAGATCATAAATCAAGTTTTACCCAAGTACTCAGAAATTCAGTCTCTCTTAGGCCAATAGGCAAAAATGATTCTGTGTTTAATTTTCTTTGAGTGTTTGTGGCCTTTAATATGAAGACTATTTCCATAAACAGTCTGGTATTACAGCAAAAATGCCTCAGGGTATTTACAGCAAGAATATTTGAAAGTATGGAAATTGACCATCACCAGAGAAAGTTAAGTAAATTCTGAGCACCTTTGTGAAAATTTAGGAGGATATGTAAATAATGAGGATGTTTTAGGAGGTGTGAAGTGCTTTAATCTCTTGCTTGGAGGAATTTTCAACAAGGAATCAGGAAGTTAATCTTTATTATAATGGTACTACTTAATTTGAATACCTTCTGTCTTTTTAATTGCTTATTTGAATTTGTTGTGTGGAGTTAGCCTGATGGTTTTGAGTCTATAAAAACAATCTGAAGGAGGGCTGATTTTAGATAGATTTGTAACCAGCTTCAAATGCTAATCAAGAAATCTGTCATTTTATAGCTCTCACCATTCTCCCCTTTGGGCTCCCTGCTCCAGCCATGTATATTTTTTCCATTCTTTAACCAAGTCCTGTCTGATGCCTTTGCCCATGCTGTTTCCTTGGCCTAGAGTGCTTTTCCCTCAGAACTTCACCCTGGCTAGCTCCTCACTTTTGGCTCAGCCTAGATTTCACTTCTGTTAGACTTTTCCTCTCTACTCTATCCAGAGTAAGCCTTGGGAATCTATGAACAATTTACCTGTAAATCAGTAATTAAAAAAAAATCTGGAGAGGGAATTCCTTGGCAGTCCAGTGGTTAGGACTCAGTGCTTTCACTGCTGGAGGCCGGGTTCAACACCTGGTTGGGGAACTAATCCCACAAGCTGAGTGGTGCAGACAAAAAAAAAAAAAAAAAAAAATCTGGGGAAAGATGTTATTCTTGGGGAAGAATATATTAGTGTTTTTTATGTTTTTGTTTGTGTAAATTCTGATTCTTTTAAAATAGACATGATTTGAGTAAATAAAAAAAGAATTTACAATGTCATGTTAGTTTCAGATGTACAGCAAAGTGATTCAGTTATGCATAGGGAATTTAGTTTCAAAGCGAGAGTTTATTTAGCATGGTTGGGTAGAGGGAGATGGCACATAAACATGAAGGTGTGCCCTCTCCATCCTCCGTGCGTGGTAGAAGCATATATGACGAGAGAATATCTTCTCTGGGAAGAAGATGTTGTGATTATCTGATTTTATGACTGCTTTTCTGTGGCTTTTTGTCTGAAGAAGACTGGGGTGATTAAGTGCAGAGATGAGAGATATTACTGAGAATATTCTAATTAACTTTCCCCAATGAATCACTACTTAAAGATGTAACAAAATGGATGTTTTATATTAAGACTTTAATCAGGTTGTTTTCTTTGGAAGTCTATGAACATGGGAGTGAGTGATAAGATTTGTGGGCAGGAAAGCAGGCATTGATATTGATTTTTTAAAATTGATGTTATAGTTCTCACTGATTCATAAAAATATTTTAATCAAAAGTTAAGGAAATTAATTTTGATTTGTTTGCAAAACAATTTACCATGAAAGTTCACTTCTTTAATAAACACTTAAAAAGGAGTATTTGAAGTCTTCTCAATTTAGTTTTATGATTTTTTTTTTATCAAGACAGGAGTGAAGAGTAATTTTGAATACTTCAGCTTATATTTGTTGATGGTGGCTATTGAGGACTTAGGATGCTAAAAGTGGAAATTCCCTATTTGCTTCAACATTAAGTTTATTTTGTGTCTTTAGCACAGTTGTTATTTAAATTGGTAATTATGATGTTTATTCAGATTTTTAGCCTTAATTCTATTACTCTAGTGTCAAAGGAAATTTAATTCGCTATTAAGTAGATTATGGGGATTCCCTGGTGGTCCAGTGGTTACAAGTCTGAGCTGCCACTTCAGGGGTCATGGGTTCCATCCCTGTTCAGGAAACTAAGTGGAGCAGTAGGGGAAAAGAAGTTTGTTTATATGCACAGATGATCTGTTAGTAGGTCCATTAGTTGTTAACATTTGACATGAAGTTTTCAAACACTTTTAAAAAGTGAAGTCTCTCTGTGGCACCTGTTCAGTGTTTTGTTTTGTTTTTTAACATTTATTTAGGCCGTGCCGGGTCTTTGTCGCGGCACATGGGATATTCATTGCGGCTTGTGGGATCTTTAGTTGCAGCATGCAGGATCTTTTTTTAGTTGCGGCATGCAGGCTCATAGTTGCAGCATGCATGTGGGGTCTAGTTTCCTGACCAGGGATTGAACCGTGGCCCCCTTCATTGGGAGCGTGGAGTCTTACCCACTGGACCCCAGGGAAGTCCCGGCATTTGTTTTAAATAGGCTAACTTGATTTTTTCTTTTGTGAAAATTTCACTTTATATATTTGCCACCATATTATTTTCCTTGAACCAGTATCTTGTGGTATCTTCAGGGAATTAAAGATTTTTGGTCCAAAGATTGACTGAGGTGCTGACTTCATTTCTCTCTTGGTTCAGTTAGAGCAAGGGTCAGCAGCTTTTCAGAATGTTATGTTACCTCTTAATTTCTAAGTTTTAGAATGCTCAAAATACACTTTAGTGCTTCATTGATCTCTGTATGCCCAAATTATTTTGTATATAAAATGAGTACATTTTAAAACACATATTTTCATATTTTAAAAAATACCATTGTTTTTTCTTGCAGAACTATTTGAAATAAGCTTCACACTGCCCCTAGTCAGAGTAGATATGTCCTTGCGTCTAGTCAATCCCTACTTCCAGGCACTTTCTGAAATGAACAGTGTATTTGTTCTCTAGGGGAATGTGTGTACATTGGTGGGGGGGGTGTTACCTTGTGAAATGGTAATCAGTTAGTTAACCATTGTTTAGCTATTAAGACAGATCTTACCCTTTACCTTTAGAGATTTCTGAATTTAAGTATCTAACTGAGATACATTATGTGTTCTTGGGATGGTGACATTCATATTTTACTTATTTAAAATCACAAAAGAGACTATCAGAATGGGTAAGGTACCAAGATGGATTAGTAGAGTAAGAACTACTTACTAGATTACTGTGGTATAAGCCATAGGTCACTGACCCAATTTGGTGCCTATGTTTGGTACGTAAGTTTCTTGGACTCCTTAGCTTACCTTTAACTACACACTGCATACTTAAATTACATGGAAACTTTTGGTTCCCAGGAGAGCTAGTATTAGACTGTAGCCAAATACCTGTTCTTTTGTTCCCTTGACCAATGGTTGAGTTATTTTAAAAACACCTTTTTTTTTTTTTTGCCCTGCTCAGCACTCATAATGAATATAGATGTTACCTAAGTAAATTACTAGGTTGAGATAAGAAATATCAGCATAGACCCAGTTTAAAAATGTATGCAATGTGTTTATTCAAAAAGCTGACATTTAGGGCTTCCCTGGTGGCGCAGTGGTTGAGAGTCCGCCTGCCGATGCAGGGGACACAGGTTCGTGCCCCGGTCTGGGAAGATCCCACATGCCACGGAGCGGCTGGGCCCGTGAGCCATGGCCACTGAGCCTGCGCGTCCGGAGCCTGTGCTCCGCAACGGGAGAGGCCACAACAGTGAGAGGCCCGCGTACTGCAAAAAAAAAAAAAAAAAGCTGACATTTAGAAATATATGTGTGTAGGGCTTCCCTGGTGGTGCAGTGGTTAAGAATCCGACTGTCAGTGCAGGGGACACGGGTTCGATCCCTGGTCCGGGGAGATCCCACATGCTGTGGAACAACTAAGCCTGTGTGCCACAACTGCTGAGCATGTGCTCTAGAGCCCACGAGCCACAGCTACTGAGCCCACGTGCCACAACGACTGAAACCTGCACGCCTAGAGCTGGCATGCTGCAACAAGGGAAGCCACCACAATGAGAAGCCTGTGCACTGCAATGAAGAGTAGCCCCTGCTCGCCGCAACTAGAGAAAGCCCGCACACAGCAATGAAGACCCAATGCAACCATAACTAAATAAATTTATATATATATAAAAAAATATGTGTGTAAATTCTATACATTTTGAAGTTTTGGCCAGTGATATTTTGTTATTAGCTTCAATACAAGTCTGTGGAATTCACTTAAGGATTCTGGTGTCTACATACAGCCTGAAAATGAGGGGATGGAAAAAGATATTCCATGCAAATGGAAATTAAAAGAAAGCTGGAGTAGGAATATTCATATCAGACAAAACAGACTTCACAATAAAGAATGTTGGGGCTTCCCTGGTGGCGCAGTGGTTGAGAGTCCGCCTGCCGATGCAGGGGATACGTGTTCGTGCCCTGGTCTGGGAAGATCCCACATGTCATGGAGCGGCTAGGCCCGTGAGCCATGGCCGCTGAGCCTGCGCGTCCGGAGCCTGTGCTCCGCAACGGGAGAGGCCACAACAGTGAGAGGCCCGCGTACCGCAAAAAAAAAAAAAAAGAAAGAAAAAAAAAGAATGTCACAAGAAACATAGAAGGACACTTTGTAATAATCAAAGGATCAATCCAAGAATAAGATATAACAATTGTAAATATATATGCACCCAACATAGGAGCACCTCAGTATATAAGGCAAATGCTAACAGCAATAAAAGGAGACATTGACAGAAACACAATAATAGGGGGGACTTTAATACCCCATTCTCATCAATGGACAGATCATCTAGACAGAAAATCAAGAAGGAAACACAGGCCTTAAATGACACATTAGACCAGATGGACTTAGCAGCCAAATACACTTTCTCCTCAAGTGCATACACAATGTTCTCCAGGATAGATCACATCTGGGGCCACAAATCAAGCCTCGGTAAATTTAAGAAAATTGAAATTATATCAAGCATCTTTTCTGACCACACGCTATGAGATTAGAAGTCAATTACAGGAGGGACTTCCCTGGTGGTCCAGTGGTTAAGAGTCTGCATTTCCAATGCAGGGGGCACGGGTTCCATCCCTGGTCGGGGAAACTAAGATCCCACATGCCGCATGACATGGCCAAAAGAAAAGAAGAAAAGAAAATCAATTACAGGAAAAAAACTGTTAAAAACACAAACACACGGAGGCTAAGCAATATGTTACTAAGCAACCAGTGGATCACTGAAGAAATCAAAGAGAAGATAAGAAAAAAATACCTACAGACAAATGAAAATGAAAACATGATGGTCCAAAACCTCTGGGACACAGCAAAAGGAGTTCTAAGAGGGAAGTTGATAGCAGTACAATCTTACCTGAGGAAACAAGAAAAATCTCAAATAAACAACCTAACCTTACACCTAAAGCAACTAGAGAAAGAGGAACAAACAAAACCCAAAGTTAGTAGAAGAAAATAAATCGTAAAGATTAGAACAGAAATAAATGAAATAGAGACAAAGAAAACAATAGCAAAGGTCAATGAAACTAAAAGCTGGTTCTTTGAGAAGATAAACAAAATTGGTAAACATTTAGCCAGACTCATCACGAAAAAAAGGGGACAGGGCTCAAATCAATAAAATTAGAAATGAAAAAGGAGCAGTTAAAACTGACACAAAGGAAATACAAGGCATCATAAGAGACTACAACAAGCAACTATCATGCCAATAAAATGGAAAACCGAGAAGAAATGGACAAATTCTTAGAAAAGCACAACCTTCCAAGACTGAACTTGGAAGAAATAGAAAATGTCAAAGACCATGCGTAAGTACTGAAATTGAAACAGTGGTTAAAAGACTTCCAACAAACAAAAGTCCAGGACCAGATGGCTTCACAGGGGAATTCTAGCAATCATTTAGGGAAGAGTTAACACCTACCCTTCTGAAACTCTTCCAGAAAATTGCAGAGGAAGGAATACTCCCAAGCTCATTCTATGAGGCCACCATCAGCCTGATACCAAAACCATAGAAGATATCACACACACAAAAAAATTACAGGCCAATATCACTGATGAACATAGATGCAGAAGTCCTCAACAAAATACTAGCAAAGCAAAATTCAACAATACATTAAAAGGATCATCCACCATGATCAAGTGAGATTGATGCCAAGGATGCAAGGATTCTTCAGTATCCACAAATCAATCAGTGTGATATACCAGATTAACAAAGTGAAGAATAAAAAGCATATGATCATCTTAACTGATGCAGAAAAAGCTTTTGATAAAACCCAACACCCATGATAAAAGCTCTCCAGAAAGTGGGAATAGAGGGAACTTACTTCAACATAATAAAGGCTGTATATGACAAACCCACAGCTAACATCATTCTGCACTGTGAAAAGCTGAAATCATTCCCTCTAAGATTGGGAAACAATCCTATTTACCATCACATCAAAAAGAATGACAGGTTTTGGTAACTACAGATGTGATGGGAATAGGGAAAAATAAAGTATGGATAAAAATGGGTCCAGGCATCGGGAAGCTATGGTTTCTCAAGTAGCTGCTTTAGTCATTAAAGCCTAAATGTCCATTCTCTTAATCACACGTCTGAATTTCTAAAGTAGCAGTATTTTGATTCATCCCTCTTGTTAAGTGTGCTGATAGGATCGTCCCTTCAAAACCACAGACCCAAGGGCCAGGTTTTGGGCAGGGAGGCTCTTGCCTACCAGACCTGTGGAGACATCCCACTGCCCCCTCCACTGCCTTGCAGGGTAGGGTTTAGTAACATCAGACTAGACATCAGGACAGTAAATCCCAGGGGTAGTATGGTGATAACTCAGTTGGTTTACATTTCTAATAGAAGCCCATGTAATCTAAAATAAAACTGCCTATATCAAGTAAAAAAAAAAAAGAATATAATTCCTAGGAATAACCCTACCTAAGGAGACAAAAGACCTCTACTCTGAAAACTATAAGGCACTGATGAAAGAAATCAGAGATGACACAAAGAGATGGAAGGATATACTGTGTTCTTGGGTTGGAAGAATCAGTATTGTCAAAAGGACTTTATTTCCCAAGGCAATCTGCAGATTCAGTGCAATCCCTATCAAATTACCAATGGCATATTTCACAGAACTAGAACAAAAAATTCTAAAATTTATATGGAAACAAAAAAGACCCTGAATAGCCAAAGCAATTCTGAGAAAGAAAAGTGGAGCTGGAGGAATCAGGGTCCCTGACTTCAGACTGTACTACAAAGCTACAGTAATCAAAACAGTATGGTACTGGCACAAAAACAGAAAAATAAATCAATGGAACAGGATAGAAAGCCTAGAAATAAACACATGCACCTATGGTCAATTAACCTATGACAAAGGAGGCAAGAATATACAATAGAGAAAAGGCAGTCTCTTCAATAAATGATGCTGGGAAAACTAGACGGCTACATGTAAAAATATGAAATTAGAACACTCTCTAACACCACACACAAAAATAAACTTGAAATGGATCAAAGATCTAAATGTAAGGCTGGACAGTATAAAACTCTTAGAGGAAAACATAGGCAGAACACTCTTTGACATAAATCACAGCAATATCTTTTTTGATCCACCTCCTTGAGTAATGAAAATAAAAACAAAAATAAACAAATGGGACCTAATTAAACTTAAAAGCTTCTGCGCAGCAAAAGAAACCATAAACAAAACGAAAAGGCAACCCACAGAATGGGAGAAAATACTTGCAAACAAAGTGACCGACAAGGGTTACTACGACACAGTCAAGAAATACAGATCTAAATAGTTCTCCAAAGAAGACGTACAGATGGCCAAAAAACACATGAAAAAATAGTCAACATTACTAATTATCAGAGAAGTGCAAATCAAAACTACAATGAGGTAACACCTCACAGCAGTCAGAATGGCCTTCATCAAAAATCGACAAACAATAAATGCTGGAGAGGGTGTGGAGAGCAGGGTACCCTCCTACACTGTTGGTGGGAATATAAATTGGTACAACCACAATGGAGAACGATGTGGAGGTTCCTTAAAAAACTAAAATAAAACTGCCATATGATCTAGCAATCCCACTCCTGGGCATATATCTGGAGAAGACCATAATCTGAAAGGATACATGCACCCCCACATTCATTGCAGCAATGTTTACAATAGCCAAGACATGGAAGCAACCTAAATGTACATCAACAAAGGGCTGGGCAGAGAATATATGGTACATATATTCAGTGGAATATTAGCCTAAAAAAAGAACGAAATAATGCCATTTGCAGCAACATGGATGGATCTAGAGATTATCATATTAAGTGAAGTAAGTCAGACAAAGACAAATATATGATATTGCTTAAATGTGGAATCTAAAAGATGGTATAAATGAACTTATGTACAAAACAGAAATAGAGTCACAGATGTAGAAAACAAACTTATGGTTACCTGGGGGGGAAATGGGGAGAGTGATAAATTGGGAGTTTGGGATTGGCGTATACACACTACTATATATAAAATAGATAACTAATAAGGGCTTACTGTATAGCACAGGAAATTCTCTCTAATGACCTATATGAGAAAAGAATCTAAAAAAGAGTGGATATATGTACATGTACAACTGATTCACTTTGCTGTACAGCAGAAACTAGCACAACATTTTCAATCAACTGTACTCCAATAAAAATTAAAAGAAAAAATAATAAACAGTACATTTCAAGGGGAAAAAAAGAATTTTCATGTCGAGTAGTTTGGCATAGTTCTGCTGAAAACGTTTGAACTGAGCCATGGGAATTTACATGTTAATACAATAGAGAAGTTTCTAAGTTGAGGATTTAGAATTATTATTGGGAACTTTAAAAATACCATTTTTATTTTTTAAGAGGAAGGTGGTGAATTAACATTTTTGAGTACCTGCTCTGTGTCATGTACTCTGCTACATACTTTATTTTATTTTATTTTATTTTTTTTTTTTGCGGTACACAGGCCTCTCACTGTTGTGGCCTCTCCCATTGTGGAGCACAGGCTCCGGACTCGCAGGCTCAGCGGCCATGGCTCACGGGCCCATCCACTCCGTGGCATGTGGGATCTTCCCGGACCGGGGCACGAACCCATGTCCCCTGCATCAGCAGGCGGACTCTCAACCATTGCGCCACCAGGGAAGCCCCATACTTTATTTTATTATTATTATTTATTATTTATTTTGTGGCTGCGTTGGTTCTTCGTTGCTGCGTGCAGGCTTTCTCTAGTTGTGGCGAGCAGGGCCTACTCTTCGTTGCGGTGCACGGGCTTCTCATTGCGGTGGCTTCTCTTGTTGTGGAGTACGGGCTCTAGGCGCATGGGCTCAGTAGTTGTGGCTCACAGGCTCAGTAGTTGCGGTGCACCAGCCCTAGAGTGGGCAGGCCTCAGTAGTTGCAGCGTGTGGGCTCAGTAGTTCTGGTGCATATGCTACAGTAGTTGTGGTGCATGGGCTCAGTAGTTGTGGCTCGTGGGCTCTAGAGCTCAGGCTCAGTAGTTACGGCGTACGGGCTTAGTTGCTACGTGGCATGTGGGATCTTCCTGGACCGGGGATCGAATCCATGTCCCTTGCATTGGCAGGTGGATTCTTAACCACTGCACCACCAGGGTATTCCCCCCCTTTTATTTTTGAGGTCAGTAAACATTTTCAGTAAACCACCCCCAGCTTTTTATTAGGAAAATTTTCAAAAATACAGAAAAATGAAAAGTTTGTTTTTTATCTATATGTTTGTTACCTGGATTCAGTAGTTCTTTTATTTATCTACCTACACACCACATACATACGACAAAATATATATATACATACGCATATTTTTAAATTGCTGAGCCATTTCAAAGTAAATTGCAGATGTTATGACACATCACCCTTCGGTACTTAAAGTACTTATCCTAAAAATGAAAGCATTGTACCATATAACCACAATTTTATTTACATAGGAGAACATTTTTTAATATCTGATATTCCATTTGAATTAATGTTTAGGAACAGAGTACATGTCAGTTATAGAGGTCAGTTAAGATTTTTATAGTGAACTAATGTCACTCATCTGGAAGGAAGGAATGATTGCAGTTTAGCTACTTTTTTGTAAGAAATTTAAATCTGAGGTTTATAAAACAAAATTGGTTAAAATTTTTATTTAAGATTATAATATAAAAATACCATGGATTATTTTTCCCCTTTGAAATTTAGAGATGCAGAAATTGAGAAACTACCCTACATTTAATGTTTTCTCTAGTAACTTTTTTTACCTTGTTTCTGACTGCTTACCTGCTCCACTAGGATTTATAGAGCCTGAGAAGAATGTTTTCCTTGTAATTTGAGGTCCTGCTGATTGGATTCTCCACAGGGGATGGGTCTAGGGTTTTTGTGATTCTGGATTCTGTTCTTGTCCTTTAAAATGCATTTTCACTTGCTTTTCCTGCAGGTATTTTTTTAATGGCTGGGCAGAAACTCCATGATCTTCTAGTCCTTTCCTACCCCGTTCCCATAGGTAGATAAACAGGAGACATGAAAAATCAGAAAGAACAAATATATATTGAGCCAGGCACTGTTCTAGACTCTGAGAATGTGGCCACAAACAGATCAGACAAGTAAGGTAGCCCTTGCCTTCTTAGAGTTTATATTGTAATAAAGAATAAACAAACCAGTTAATTACAGATTGTAATAGGTGTTACACGGGAAATAAAAAAGGTGAGGTGATGGGCTTCCCTGGTGGCGCAGTGGTTGAGAGTCCGCCTGCCGATGCAGGGGACACGGGTTTGTGCCCCAGTCCGGGAGGATCCCACATGCCGCGGAGCGGCTGGGCCCGTGAGCCATGGCCGCTGAGCCTGCGCGTCCGGAGCCTGTGCTCCGCAATGGGAGAGGCCACAGCAGTGAGAGGCCCAAGGTACCGCAAAAAAAAAAAAAAAAAAAAAGGTGAGGTGATACAGAGTAAAGAGGCAGGCACTTTAGATGGAACAAGCAAGTTTATAAAAGGGAAGCTGTCCGTGCAGGAAATAATTCATCTCATTATTTTGATGTGAAGAGTAATTATTTAGATATGAAACTTTAGGTATAATAGAATTTCTCCTACTCATTCTTTTTTTTCATTTTTATTTTTATTTTATTAGTTATTTATTTACTTTTGGCTGCATTGGGTCTTCGTTGCTGCATGCAGGCTTTCTCTAGTTGTGGCGAGCAGGAGCTACTCTGTTGTGGTGCACGGGCTTCTCATTGCGATGGCTTCTCTTGCTGTGGAGCACAGGCTCTAGGCGCGCGGGCTTCAGTAGTTGTGGCTTGCAGGCTCTAGAGCGCAAGCTCAGTAGTTATGGCGTGTGGGCTTAGTTGCTCTGCGGCGTGTGGGATCTTCCCAGACCAGGGATTGAACCCATGTCTCCTTCATTGGCGGGCGGATTCTTTTTTTTTTATTTCATTTTTTGTAGGTAATTTTTTTAAAAATTATTTTTGGCTGTCTTGGGTCTTTGTTGCTGCATGTGGGCTTTCTCTAGTTGCGGCGAACGGGGGCTACTCTTCGTAGCAGTGCATGGGCTTCTCATTGTGGTGGCTTCTCTTGTTATGGAGCACGGGCTCTAGGCACACGGGCTTTAGTAGTTGCAGCATGCAGGCTCAGTAGTTGCAGTACACAGGCCATAGAGCACGCGGGCTTCAGTAGTTGCAATGCGTGGGCTCAGTAGTTTCGGTGCGTGGGCTCAGTAGTTGTGGCTCACGGGCTCTAGAGTCCAGGCTCAGTAGTTGTGGTGCACAGGGTTAGTTGCTCTGCGGCATGTGGGATCTTCCTGGACCAGGGATCAAACCCGTGTCCCCTGCATTGGCAGGCAGATTCTTAACCACTGTGCCACCAGGGAAGTCCCAGCCTACTCATATTCTTAAAAATTCACAAAAGTGATGGGAATTCCAAGGTGATCCAGTAGTTAGAACTATGTGCTTTCACTGCTAGGCGCAGTTTCAACCCATGGTCGGGGAACTAAAATCCTGCAAGCCGCATGGCGCAGCCAAAAAAAAAAAAAAAACCAAATAAGAAAATTCACAGAAGTGAATAACTCTCATAAACGCATTTCTTCTATTTTCTGTCTTACACGTTCTCACACTTGACTTCTCAGCAACATTTGACTCTCTTGCTCACTTTTTTAGTTGCTTAGTTGCTCCACGGCATGTGGGATCCTCCCAGACCAGGGCTTGGACCCGTGTCCCCTGCACTGGCAGGTAGATTCCTAACCACTGCGCCACCAGCGAAGTCCCATTGAAAATTTCTGAATAAATGACTGTACAACTGAAACTGTCCTATAACTGATCTGTCTGCTTCCCGTATTGCCAACCTATAAACTGTCCACCACACTGTACCTGGATCTCTCCAAAATGGCAGATCAGTTATAGGACACTTAAAAGCCTTTAGTGTCTCTGTCTAAAGTTCTTGAAATGACTAAAGCTTCTAACATACAGGGCCTTGTAATCTGGCTGCTCCTTATTTTACCAGTCCAATCTTTTCCTTTTAGAGCCATACTGAACACCTTGAGTTTGTTATGCAAAAGGCATTCTCTCCAGGCGATCTTAAAAGCTGCCTCTTAGCTTGGCACTCTCTTTCTCTTCTATTGCCTGGCTACCATTATTCATCTTTCAAGTTTCAGTTCAGGAATGCCTTTTATGGCACCCAAGTTTGGATTGTACCCATTTTATGTCTTCCCACAGCATACTGTCCTTCTCCTCTCATAGTACTTTCAGTGTTTTACCTAACTAACCTATTGCTTTAATTCCCCCACTAAACTACTGGGATGCAGTAGGTATTAGATTTTTGCTGGTTGGTTGGATGGTGGGTAGATAGGTATGCTAAAGGTCAAATTGCAAAGCCTAGCTGTTTGAAATTCTCTTTTGTGCATTCAAGTTATTGTCCTTACTGTTGGAGCCAAGTTATGCTAAATAAAACTTCCAAAAAGTTCTTCAATAAATCCTTTGACTTAGGCATATACAGAAAAAGTGACTTCTCCTGAGTATAGTTATTACAGACACTTTACCTACATTGTCCTATACATAGTAGATAGTCTAGAAATATTCAGGCATTTAAAAAATTGAAATATTAAGATCATTGGAACTATTGTCAGAGTATTGTAGAGATTACTTCTGCGTTAGCAAAGGTTGGCCTACGTGATCTTAAAAGTCATGTGAGCACCATGATTCTCTGGTTGTCTTTTTTTCCTTTTGGCTGTGCTACGCGGCTTGTAGGATCTTACTTCCCCAACCAGGGATCGAACCCATGTCCCCTGCAGTAGAAGCACAGAGTCCTAACCACTGGACTGCCAGGAAATTCCCTGTCTGATTTTTTTTTTTTTTTTTTCCCTCACAGCAAGAAATGTGGAGATAGGGAGTGCTGGCATCAAAGTCCAGGCCAAGACTCTGAGACCTCTTGTAATATACTTCATGGTTAAAAAGTAGTTTTCAGAACTCTGGACATCAAGTCTGCTTTCAAGAGAAAAAGAGGGGAGAAGAAGTGGTGTCAACCACATCTGTTCTCTCTTCGTCTGCTCAGCCTGCTATAACAAAAATACCATAGTTTAAGTGGCTTTAACAACAAATATTTATTTCCAACTGTTCTGGAAGCTGGGAAGTCCAAGATCATCATGCTGGCAGATTCCGTATCTGATGAGGACCCACTTCCTGGCGGTATTCTCACTGTGTCCTCACATGATATAAGGCTCTGATTGTTTTTTAATTTATTTTAGCCACAAATATTTATTTCTAAGTTACTGGTTAAGAAATAATTTCTTCTGTCTGAATAAACTTGCCACAGAAATGACAGTTAAATGCCAAAACTTAATTTTTAATTTTTACTTAGAACTTTTGATAGACATTTCTAATTAGGATACAGCAATAGTACCCTATAGTAACAAATAAAATGGTTAGTAAGACAACATTGATATTTTTGAAGACAAGTTTATTCTGAAGAATAGTAAACATTTATTTCTTAGGCATTGAGATCTATATTGATTAAAAGCATCTTCTAGGCTAATATGGTATAAATAAACTTTCTAATTTTAATTATCAGATACTCAATTTAAATTTTCTTTCAGTTACTTAGTTGCCCTTGCCTCATTTTTTGGTTACTGCTGCCTATTCAAAAACAAATAACTTTTAAAAAATTAAACAGGTTGCACAGAATTGTGGAATCAAATAAATAGGCTTTTGTAAAACCAGAAATGTAACTTTTTAAAAAGACCAGTGTTTGTCTTTGGTTCTACTGTGAAAATAGTCTACTTGTACTTGTTTGCTGTGATTTGATTTGGGAAACATTTGACAGAAATTACCCACTCATCTGTTGCTCTGCTTAGCAAGTACTGTATGTACAAGATGCTAAAAGCCTAAGTCAACCTGCGGGACACTTCACAGAGACAGGGTGGCATTTAACTGCGTTATGTGTCACTGAGTCAAAGTATGGGAGGTTTGAAAGTGTGTGATGTATTCAGAGAACTACAAAACGTAATATTTATTTTTTGATATATTTAAGTAGTAAATACTAGTTATCCATATGTTCTTTAAAAAATACACACATTCTTTTGTGTATTTACATAGGTGAGTGACAAGAACTGAGGTTGAATAGCTAATCAGGAGTCAGAAAGTAAAGGACTGTGCTGTCAAGTTTGGCTTTTTTTTTCCGGCCGTGCCGTGCGGCCCATGGAATCTTAGTTCCCTAACCAGGGATCGAACCTGCGCCCCCTGCATTGGAAGCTCAGAGTCTTATCTACTGGACCACCAGGGAAGTCCCTGCATTTGTTTTAAATAGGCTAACTTGATTTTTTCTTCTGTGAAAATTTCACTTTATATAGTTGCCACCATGTTTTTTCTCCTTAAATTTTTTTTATTGTGGTAAAATAAACGTAAAAAAATTTGCCGTTTTAACAGTTTTTTTAAAAGGTTTTTGATGTGAACCATTTTTAAAGTCTTTATTGAGTTTGTTACGATATTGCTTCTGTTTTATGTTTTGCTTTTTGGCCCGAGGCATGTGGGATCTTAGGTCACCAACCAGGGATTGAACCCGCACCCCCTGCATTGGAAGGTGAAGTCTTAACCACTGGACCGACAGGGAAGTCCCCCGTTTTAACAGTTTTTTAAGTGTATAATTAAGTGGTATTAAGTACATTCACATTGTTATGCAACCTCACCACCCTCCATCTCCAGAACTTTTTCATCATCCCAAATTGAAGCTCCATACCCATGAAACAATAACTCCAGTTTCCTCCTTCTCCTACCCCCTGGAAACGACCATTCTATTTCTGTCTGAATGAATTTGACTATCCTAGGAACTTCATATAAATGGAATCATATAATATTTGCCCTTTTATGTTTGACCTGTTTCACTTAGCATGTTTTTAGAGCTCATCCATCTTGTAGCATATATCATAATTTCATTCCTTTTTAAGGCTGAATAATTTTCCATTATGTGTATATAGAAGTCTCTTACTAGATATACGATTTACAAATATTTTCTCCCATTGTGTGGGTTGTCTTTTTACTTTCTTTTAGTTAGTTTGTTTGTTTAAATTTATTAACTTATTTATGTGGCTGTGCCAGGTCTTAGTTGTGGCATGTGGGATCTTCGTTGCGGCATGCAGGATCTTTAGTTGTGGCACAGGGGATCTTTAGTTGTGGCACGTGGGATGTTTAGTAGTGGCATGCAGTCTCTTAGTTGCAGCATGCGGGAACTAGTTCCCTGACCAGGGATCAAACCCAGGCCCCCTGCACTGGGAGCAGGACAAATTCTTGGAAAGGTACAACTCTCCCAAGACTGAACCAGGAAAAATTAGAAAATATAAAAAGAGCAGTCACAGGTAATGAATTTGAAACTGTAATTAAAAATCTTCCAACAAGAAAAAAAAAATGTCATGAAGAACCTAGGGGTAAGTTGGGAATAAAGACACAGACCTACTAGAGAATGGACTTGAGGATATGGGGAGGGGGAAGGGTAAGCTGTGACAAAGTGAGAGAGTGGCATGGACATATATACACTACCAAACATAAAACAGATAGCTAGTGGGAAGCAGCCGCATAGCACAGGGAGATAGGCTCCGTGCCTTGTGACCACCTAGAGGGGTGGGATAGGGAGGGTGGGAGGGAGGGAGATGCAAGAGGGAAGAGATATGGGAACATATGTATATGTATAGCTGATTCACTTTGTTATAAAGCAGAAACTAACACACCATTGTAAAGCAATTATACTCCAATAAAAATGTTAAAAAAATAAAAAATCTTCCAACAAACAAAAGTCCAGGACCAGATGCCTTCACAGGCGAATTCTATCAAATATTTAGAGAAGAGTTAACACCTATCCTTCTCAAACTCTTCCAAAAAATTGCAGAAGGAGGAACACTCCCAAACTCGTTCTATGAGGCCACCATCACCCTGATACCGAAACCAGACAAAGATATCACAAAAAAAGAAAATTACAGACCAATATCACTGATGAACATAGATGTAAAAATCTTCAACAAAATACTAGCAAAAAGAATCCAAGAACACATTAAAAAGATGATATACCATGATCAAGTGGGATTTATCCCAGGGATGCAAGGATTCTTCAATATACACAAAACAATCAGTGTGATACACCATATTAACAAATTAAAGAATAAAAACCATATGATCATTTCAATAGATTCAGAAAAAGCTTTTTACAAAATTCAACACCTGTTTATGATAAAAACTCTGCAGAAGGTGGGCATAGAGGGAACCTACCTCACATAATAAAGGCCATATGCGACAAACCCACAGCAAACATCATTCTCAATGGTGAAAAACTGAAAGCATTTCCTCTAAGATCAGGAACAAGACAAGGATGTCCACTCTTGCCACTATTATTCAACATAGTATTGGAAGTCCTAGCCACGGCAATCAGAGAAGAAAAAGAAATAAAAGGAATACAAATTAGAAAAGAAGTAAAACTGTCACTGTTTGCAGATGACATGATACTATACACAGAAAATCCTAAAGATGCTACCAGAAAATTACTAGAACTAACACTAATCAATGAATTTGGTAAGGTTGCAGAACACAAAATTAATGCACAGAAATCTCTTGCATTCCTATGCACTAACAACAAAAGATGAGAAAGAGAAATTAAGGAAACACTTCCATTTACCACTGCAACAAAAAGAATAAAATACCTAGGAATAAACCTACCTAAGGAGGTGAAAGACCTATACTCTGAAAAGAATGGAAAGAAAGAAATCAAAGATGACAGAAACAGATGGCGAGATATCCCATGCTCCTGGATGAGAAGAATCAATATTGTGAAAATGACTATACTACCAAAAGCAATCTACAGGTTTAATGCAATCCCTATCAAATTACCAATGGCATTTTTCACAGAATTAGAACAAAAACTCATATTTGTATGTATGTAAACACAAAAGACAGAGCTGGAGGAATGAGGCTTCCCGACTTCAGACTATACTGCAAAGCTACAGTAATCATGACAGTATGGTACTGGCACAAAAACAGAAATATAGATCAGTAGTACAGGATAGAAAGCCCAGAGATAAACCCACACACCTATGGTCACTTAATCTATGACAAAGGAGGCAAGAATATACAATGGAGACAAGACAGCCTCTTCAATAAATGGTGCTGGGAAAACTGGACAACTTCATGTAAAAGAATGAAATCAGAACATTACCTAACACCATGCACAAAAATAAACTCAAAATGGATTAAAGACTTAAATGTAAGACTGGACACTATAAAACTCTTACAGGAAAACATAGGAAAAACACTCTTTGACATAAATCACAGCAAGATCTTTTCTGACCCATCTCCTAGAGTAATGAAAATAAAAACAGAAATAAGTGAATGGGACCTAATTAAACTTACAAGCTTTCGTACAGCAAAGGAAACCATAAACAAGACAAAAAGACAACCCACAGAATGGGAGAAAATATTTGCAAATGAAGCAACAGACAAAGGATTAATCTCCAAAATATACAAACAGCTCATGCAGCTCAGTATCAAAAAAACAAACAACCCAATCAAAAAATGGGTGGAAGACCTAAATAGACATTTCAGCAAAGAAGACATACAGATGGCCAAGAGGCACATGAAAAGATGCTCAACAGCACTAACTATTAGAGAAATGCAAATCAAAACTACAATGAGGTATCATCTCACACTGGTCAGATTGGCCATCTTCAGAAAATCTACAAACAATAAATGCTGGAGCAGCTGTGGAGAAAAGGGAACCCTCTTGCACTGTTGGTGGGAATGTAAATTGACACAGCCACTGTGAAGAACAGTATGGAGGTTCCTTAAAAAACTGAAAGTAGAACTACCATATGACCCAGCAGTCCCACTACTGGGCATATACCCTGAGAAAACCATAATTCAAAAAGAGTCATGTACCCTAGTGTTCATTGCAGCGCTATTTACAATAGCCAGGAAATGGAAACAGCCTAAATATCCATCGATAGATGAATGGTTTAAGAAGATGTGGTATATATAAAGGAATATTACTCAGCCATAAAAAGAAATGAAATTGGGTCATTTGTAGAGATGTGGATGGACCTAGAGACTGTTATACAGAGTGAAGTAAGTCAGAAAGAGACAAACAAATATTGTATATTAACGCATTTATGTGGAATCTAGAAAAATGGTACAGATGCAACTATTTTCAGGGCAGGAATAGAAAGGTAGACGTAGAGAACGGATGTGTGGACACGGGGGAAGGGGAGTGTGGGATGAATTGGGAGATTAGGTTTGACATAAATACACTACCACGTATAAAATAGATAGCTAGTGGGAACCTGCTGTATAGCACAGGGAGCTCAGCTCGGTGCTCTATGATGGCCTGGTTGGTTGGAATGGGGGGGAGGGAGGCCCAAGAGGCAGGGGATGTGTGTATGCATATGCATGATTTACTTCACTGTGTGGCAGAAACTAACACAGCATTGTAAAGCAATTATACTCCAATAAAAAAAAATAAAGTGTATCTTTAATACTGTACATACTGATGTATTTATAGTGAAATGATATGATGTTGCGGTTTGTTGGGGGAAAAGAGGATGAATACAGATACAAGAAGATTTGCCATGTGCTGATAATTGTTGAAATTCGGTGGTGGTATGCAGGGGTTTATACCATTTTTCTCTCCATTTTAATGCATTTTTGAAAATTCCCATTAAACGTTTAAGAAAATAGAAAAACAGCTGTCAAGAAATGATTATTCACTATTTTTTTCTTTGTAGACGTTTTCTAAATGTTTATCAATAATATTAGTTTTTTTCAGGATGACATTTTCTGATTATTTTTAGTAATAGAAGAATATTTTCATAACAGAGTCAGGTTTGAAATAAACCACATTGTCAAGCTTTAAGATCTGCAACTTAATGTCAGAAATGTAAACTATTGATCACATGCCTAGAGAAGCACAAAACTGTAAAACAAAGTCAGTAAAGCATTACTTGGCCAATGTAGCCGACTTCATTGTTCTGCAGTTTTTCAAGCTTTATCAGCATGGTAATCAATTCCTGCTTGATAGCCTCTGTCTTAGGCCAGTGAGTTTCTCTTCTTGTGTTTTTGGGTAAGACAGTAGAAAATGAATTGTTCTCTGTTTGCTGTGGTGATTGGTCACAAGGACTATAAGGAATATAAAATACACGGATGCAAGAATAGTGAACTCATGTTGAATAAATGGTTGCGTTCTACTACATTTATACAATTATGCATGATATTTTAGGCAGTGAGTAAAATTCCTTCACATGGGGTACTTGTTTGGCTATTATTTCATCTAATGGTTTATTTGTTTTAATTTACTTATTTTTCTTGTTTACAGACAAAATATTACATGCTCTTATAAAAAAAAGAAACAAAACAAAACAGAAACGTTACTGAAATACTTCTAGAATTGTGCCTGTTAGAGAGCTTACTACTAATGGCGTGATACACAGTCTTTCAGATACTTTTTCATATATGAGTATATTTTAAATTAATGAAATCATAATGTATGTAGTATGTTGTAACATGACTTTATTTTATTATTTTTTAAAAAATATTCGCTTATTTATTTGCCTGCACCGGGTCTTAGTTGCAGCACATGGGATCTTCACTTGCGGCACGTGGGATCTCTTAGTTGCAGCATGTGGGATCTAGTTCCCTGACCAGCGATCGACCCCGGGCCCACTGCTTTGGGAGCGCGGAGTCTTAGCCATTGGGCCACCAGGGAGGTCCCTACGTGCCTTTATTTGTAGCTGATAAGACACCTTGGACATCTTTCTTTGTCCACACCGAGCAGTTGGATCATAACCACCTGTAGGCAAAAGGTAGTTAGGAACTGGTTTGAGGCCTCAAGGGGAGTTTGAAAGTCAAGGCCCATCCTGGGTTCAGCCACCCTTCCTGACTTCTCATTACAATAGGAAGTACCCCCAACCACCTGGGGGAAGGTTTCCAAATAATCAGTTCTTTAAACCTTCCTACCCCCACCCCGACAGGTATGTCAGACTGGTTGTCAGAAGTGCTGCTGTGCTGGCCTGTAATATTTGGAAAAAATCTCTCAGGGTATTTGTGATTATAACTGCCTCAACCCTAAGATGGAGAACGATTGCTTAGGAGAAGCTCAAACATATGCTTACTAGAAGCGTAAGACCTTCTTCATTCTTTTTATTTATTTTTTTCCCTGCCGCCACCATGGACCTTTCTTCATTCTTTATAAAAAAATAAAAATAAAGTAAATAATAGAAGACTAAATACATGAATGTAAAAAATAACCATCTACATACTACGAAGGGTAAAATACTAGCAGTTTATTTCTACTTAAAATATTTATCTTAAGTAAAAGATACAGAACATTAAAGATAAAGGGAAAGTCACCTTCTGGGAGAGAAGTGGTACTGGAAGGAGAACAACAGTGACAGCATGAATTTGGTTTATGTCCTTCTATTGCTTATTTTTAGACATTCACTACATATATGTATATCTATAAACTATGTAGAGTATTGCTTTGGGATTATTTTGGGGATAAATATTTTTTTCTAAATCCTATTACATTTTCATATAATTTTGCAGTTTGCTTTTTTTTTTTTTTTTTGCGGTACGCAGGCCTCTCACTCTTGTGGCCTCTACCGTTGTGGAGCACAGGCTCCGGACGTGCAGGCTCAGCGGCCAGGGCTCACGGGCCCAGCCGCTCCGCGGCATGTGGGATCTTCCCGGACCGGGGCACGAACCCGTGTCCCCTGCGTCGGCAGGTGGGCTCTCAACCACTGCGCCACCAGGGAAGCCCTGCGGTTTGCTTTTTTTATTCAATGTTTTTCAGATCCATCCATGATGATACATACATATGTATCTAGTTCTTTTAACTGCTATGTATTCCATTATGTGAATATCACTGTTCATTCTTCAACTGATGACAGTTTTGAGTTATTTCCTATAGTTTACTACATAATGTACTACAGACATTGAATGTGGTAACATTCAGTGCATACCCAAGAGCTTCTCAAATGTATATACTTTATTAATCTATTTATTTATTTTTAATGTTTCAGGTATATGGCATTGATAGTTCAACATCTGTATATACTACAGAGTGGTCACCACAAGTATAACCATCCATCACCATACAGTTGACCTGCTTCACCCATTGCAGCCACCCACAGTCCCCTTGCCTTGTGGTAACCACTAATCTGTTCTTTGTATCTATGAGTTTGCTTTTATTTTATTTTGCTTGTTCATTTGTTTTGTTTTATTTTTTAGATCCTACACATGAGTGAAATATGGTGTCTTTGTCCATCCAACCTATTTCACTTCGCATAATACCCTCAAGATCCATCCATGTTGTTGCAAATGGCAGGATTTCATTCTTTTTGTGGCTGAGTAGTATTCCACTGTATGTATGTGTGTGTGTGTGTGTGTGTGTGTGTGTGTATACCACATCTTTTTATCAATTCATCCATTGATGGATACTTAGGTTATTTCCATATCTTAGCTATTGCAAATAATGCTGTAATGAACACAGTGGTGCATTTATCCTTTTGAAATAATGTTTTCATGTCCTTCAGGTAAATACCCAGAAGTGGAATAGCTAGGTCATATGGTAGTTCTATTCTTATTTTTTTTGAGTAATCTCCATACTGTTTTCTGTAGTGGCTGCATTGAAGATGTATACTTTGATGAAGAAATAAAGATGCCAGTTTTTAAGATATGTATTTGTAAACTTAAAAAGACATGGCCAGGGGCTTCCCTGGTGGCGCAGTGGTTGAGAGTCCGCCTGCCGACGCAGGGGACACGGGTTCGTGCCCCGGTCCGGGAAGATCCCACATGCCGCGGAGAGGCTGGGCCCGTAAGCCATGGCCGCTGAGCCTGCGCGTCCGGAGCCTATGCTCCACAACGGTAGAGGCCACAACAGTGAGAGGCCCGCGTACTGCAAAAAAAAAAAAAAATGACATGGCCACATTTCTTTTCAAAAGGGGTGTAGTGATTTATATTCCCACCAGTAGTGTATAAGAGTTATTTTCCTGTATTTTTGCCAACACTCAGTACTGTCAGACTTTCTGGGTTTTGCTGCCACTCTGATGTGTGTGAAATAACCTCTTGTTTTAATTTGCTTTTCTCAGATCACTAATGTGATCCTTTTCTATGAATTGCCTGGTCAGTTTCATTTACTCATAACTGGCAACAACCTGTGTCTGGATAGATCTAAATTATACTTTACAATAGTTTTATAGTATTCCCTCTAAGATCATCAGTGGCTACTAAGACCATTGGGTGGAAAGGACTGGGGAATCTGTAGTCTAAGAGAGTCCTAAGAGATATATCATCCAAATGCAACTTAAGGACTTTGTTTGGGTCCTTACTATAAAAAGCATTTGTGAGGCAACCAGGAGAATCTGCATAGTGACTGGATATTCCCTGTTATTTCATTAAGGATTGGGAAATGGTTCTATTCTAACTCAGTTATTCATTCAGCATTTTTTAGCTTTCTTTTCTTTTCTTTTTTGTTTTAATATTTATTTATTTGTTTTGGCTGCACCTGGTCTTAGTTGCAGCACGTGGGATCTTTTTTTTCAGATGCAGCATGCAGACTTCTTAGTTGCAGCATGCGAACTCTTAGTTGAGGCCTGCATGCAGGATCTAGTTCCCCGACCAGGGAGAGAACCCAGGCCCCTGCATTGGGAGCACAGAGTCTTACCCACTGGACGACCAGGGAAGTCCCTAGCTGAATTTTCTTATAAAAGAAAACTTCCTCCTCATCAACGGTTTGGTTACCCTAAGGTATAGTGTGTACAGGAAAGACAGGATAAGTGCTAGATTCTTCCTTCCTTCCTTCCTTCCTTCCTTCTTTCCTTCCTTCCTTCGCTGATGTGTGCGGGCTTTCTCTAGTTGCGGCGAGCGGGGGCTACTCTTCATTGCAGTGCACGGGCTTCTCCTTGTGGAACATGGGCTCCAGGCACACGGGCTTCAGTAGTTGCAGCACGTGGGCTCAGTAGTTGTGGCTCACGAGCTCTAGAGCACAGGCTCAGTAGTTGTGGCGCACGGGCTTAGTTGCTCTGTGGCACGTGGGATCTTCCCGGACCAGGGATCAAACCCGTGTCCTGTGCATTGGCAGGCAGATTCTCAACCACTGCGCCACCAGGGAAGCCCCCAAGTGCTAGATTCTTCGATTCATGCTTTTGTAGTTTCTAAGAGCTCTCCCTTGTTTTTGTTTTCCCCTCTTCGCCAATTCTTTTGAAAATAGTATACTGTTGTGGTTTCATGGATGCAATGACTTTTCTTTGGTCTCTGAGGATATTAATTATAGCTTTTATTTGTTCCCTGCTTTGTCTGTTTCCTCAGTGTATCTCCACCCCCCAACCGCCTTTTTTTCCTGATATTAGGTCTCTCTTTTTCAGGTTGGAGCTTCAGATGCCTGATAACCCTTAATTATCCCTTCACGTTTTAAGAGTAAGACACTAAAAAAGGATGGTCAGAAGTTTTGTGTGCCTAGGCACAATTTATTGTGTCTTGGGAACTCAGATTTCGGTATTATCCCATGGTGTTTTCTCAGAGACATTTGAGTTTTTCCAAGGAAAGATTAATCTCTCTGGGGTGGGCGGAGTGGAGTGGTAGATAAACCTAGTTATTATGAGACCTGGGTGAGAGCAGGAACTGAAAGGGGACTGTCAGTACTACTGTTTGGCATATAGATTTTCATTTAATTTCTCTCTTTTCATTTGGCACCTGGCTGTGCCTGGTATCTCTCCCCTAGTCTAGAATCTCTTTTATTGAGTTTATTAAGAAAACAAACTTCTTATTTTCTGTGTGGGTGGGCAAAGAGGACCACCTGGCTGCTCTGGGATGATGCTAGGGACCTGCTGGGGGCATTACTTAACTAGTGCTTTTATTCTCCCAGTCATTCCCCCTGTTTTCAGCCTTACACTCACTCTAATTCTCTAATTACATGGTTTCCATAACATGGATCTATCATAATTTACTTGTTCACTATCTATTGATGGACATTTAAGTTATCTTCTAGTTTTGAACTGTTAGAAATAGCACTGCAGCAAATATCCTTGTACATGCCCCTTTGTGCATATTTATTTGATTTTTAATGACAGGAAGCTCTTACTACAAAATTTCATCATTAACTTAAATGCTACAAGTAATTCTGTTCCAAGTTATTTCTTTAAACTTTTTATTATGGAAATATCCAAGTGTTAAAGTAGAAGGGAAGAGTATAATGAACTCCCACATATCCATCACTCAGCTTTAACAGTTATCAGTCTCAAGCCAGTATTGTTTCATCTGTCCCTCCCCACTTCCCCTCAGCATCTCCACCATAATTTTAAAGCAGATCAAAGACTGTACACCAGCATATCTCTAAAAGAGTTTTTTTAAAAAGCAAACATTATCATACTTAAGTTATAAATGATTATTCTTAATAATAGCTAATATTTAATGAGTGTTCACATTTCCCCAATTGTCTCATAAATGTAATTTTATAGTTGGTTGTTTCAATTAGGGTTGAAAGAAGATGGTCCACATATTTATACTTGGTTTAAGATGCCTCTTAAGCATCTCTTAATCTGTAACTGTTCTCCTTTTCTACCCCCTTGTTATTTAGTTTTGAAGAAATGGAGTCCTTTGTATTAGAAATTTTTTTCCACATTTGGGATTGGGGGGGCGGGGAATCACATCCCTTGGGCATTGTTTAATAATATGGTTTATCCTCTTATTTCTTAAAAGATACTACATTGAAAAACAATTACATTTAACTGAACTTAACTGATAGCAATGATTATTTAAAATAATGGAAATATTTTCCTTCCCCCACTCTGCAGAGTAAATGGGGGGTGGATAATATCTGGGTGGATTATGAGCAGTAAGTCAGCCTTTTATTTGGTGATGTTTTTTAGAGAACTACTGTATTCAAAGTTGCTATTTTAAAGGTTATGGGTTTTTGTTTGTTTTTGTTTTTTGTCTCTTGACATCTTTCTCCAATAAACAACGTGTCTAGGGATTTTTTTTTGTTTTTAATTTAGGGAGCTTGCCTTTTCAAAGTATTTGTTTTTCTCCAGAACAGTAGGGCACAACAACCCCTATAAGCCATCTGGACTTGAAACCATTTTGCTTGTTCTTTTTAGATCCTGACATGAGTGTGTGTTGTCTACTGCCTTTTTTTGTTTTGTTTTGTTTTGTTTTGCTTTAAACAGTGTCTAGTTGCTCCCAGGAGAGTTCTGTCTAGAGTTACTTTGTCGCTGACTAATTAGCTATTGAGAGGAGAAAGGGTATCCAGTGAAGATGTATTTATAACACATGCTAAAAAAGCCTATTCACGGGCTCTTATCCCACTCCCAACACTTTTTTTAAAAAGCTTGAGAGAGAAACTGAGAGAGGGAGAGAGACAGACAGAGGGGTTGGGGGGAGATGTGTACTCTACACCAGCATATCTGAGGGATCTAACAAACTCTCCTATTTTTGGAGGGGGTAACCAGAATTCTCCAGGGGTAGGACGGTTTTGTAATTTGAAAAACTGCCCCTCACTTGCCTTGATTTTGATATTGCCCTACCTCCACCATTTGCCAAATGTAGTGGAGGGTGACGATCTTTATAAAGTTATGCCTCTGGCAGAAGTTGTCACATTAAATCAATTATGAATGTTTATACGCTTCTTATGAGCATTCATTTACTTTTTTTTTTTCTTCTTTAAAATGTCTCTGGCTAGGGTAGAGCCTCCAAAATCCTAATTACTTTGCCTAAAAATAGTTGTTTTGTTTGTTTTTTTTGTTTGTTTTCTTTTTTGGCTGCGATGCATGGCATGCGGGACCATAGTTCCCTGACCAGGGGTTGACCCCACACCCTCCACAGTGAAAGCATAGAGTCTTAACCACTGGACTGCCAGGGAAGACCCTACATTACTTAAGGATAAGGCTGTTAAAGAAAGATAAAGTCATCCTAAATCCCACCACTGCTAAACAGCCATTTTAATATATGCCTCCAAAGCTTTTATTTTGCCTATCTACTTATTCCTCCAGTTTGTAAATGTAGAATCACACTATATATAATGTTATATATCAAAGCTCTTAAAGTATGATAAAAGTAACACTCTTTTCATACATTCTTTAAGGACTTTGATCCACGTTGCTAACTTCCACGTGGGTTGTACCAGTTACACTCCTAATAATGAGATACCTGTACAAATAAATATTCCATATGGTGTGCTTGAATACCTCACAGGTAGCTCACCTTGATAGTAAAAATCAGTTCTATTATATTACCCATACCTCTCCCCCATCTGTTTATCCTAGATAAGCGATACCACCATCCTCACCATTGGCCAAATCAGAAACTAGACTTTTTCCTGAGCTTCCTTTTCTCTTCTCCTTTACGTTCATTCAGTCACCAATCCTGTTTATTTACCTCCAGAACATCCTGAGTTCTTCCTCATCTCTCCATCCTCACTGCTACTGCACGTCATCATCTCTCATTACTGTGATAACCTTTGGTCTCCCTTCAGATACTCTTGTTCCCTTCTCAGCACAGCCCATTCTCCGTATCCTCACAGACTGCGCTTTTCAAGGTATGAGTGGATTTAAACATCCTTAACGTGATCCAGTATCCTGTAAGGCCCTATATGATTTGTTCTTTATCTACGTTCCATCCTCATCTCAGGCCATTCTTTCTCCCAGATCTCTAAGCTTGGCCATTCTGGACTTCCTTGGTTTCTTTCAGCTTGATGAACTTTTTGCTCTTTACTTTATAAACTTTTTTTTTTAGCCTTCAGATCTCAGTTTCAGTGTCTCAGGAATGTCTTCCTTGAGTCATATCAAGTTAGTTTCCCATTATACGTATAACTTTTCTGATATCTCGTACTATTTCTTGTGTCATGTGATTACAGTGTTGTTGCATTGTGTATGAACTTGAACTATGGTTTTTTAAAGTCTCATTTTGTATTCAGAGTTTGAAATGTTAACTCCTCATTTCAGAAAGTCTTGGCAAGTATCACATCATATATAAGCCTGAGCCTGAGACTGAGTTGTAAACCAAGGTTGTGTTCTTATCCCATGTTGATGTCACTTAGAAAGTAACAGACTCTACTCAATACTCTGTAATGGCCTATATGGAAAAAGAATCTAAAACAGGAGTGGAATATATGTATATGTATCACTGATTCACTTTGCTGTACACCTTAAACTAACACGACATTGTAAATCAACTAGACTCCAAAAAAAAAATTGTCTCTCTGAAAATAAAAACAAACAGTTAAAAAAGTGTTTTTCAGTTTTCAACTTTTAACTCTATGAAAAGACACAATTCTCTGTATTGTGAAACATGTAATATAGTATAGTGTACTAATTTGATTTATTTACCAAATAAATTGTGACTGCTGCAAAAAAAAAAAAAAAAAAAAAGTAACAGAAATACCAGCCATCCCTCATCAGCATTAACTTCAGCGGGCAACTTTTGTGTTAACTTATCTTCACAAATCAGTCTTTTGTCAGTTACTTTTTTTTTTTTTTTTTTTTTTTGGCTGTATCACACAGCTTGAGGGATCTTAGTTCCCTAACCAGGGATCCAGCCCTGGCCCCCTGCAGTGAAAGTGCTGAGTCGTAACCACTTAGGCCACCAGGGAATTCCCGTCAGTTACACATATTTAATGTCTGTTTTCGTCTGCCAAATTTCAAGCAATGGAGCATAGGGAGCAGATCTGTTTTATAATCTACTACATTCTCAGCACCTTAGAATAATCAAGTTGTGTGTTGAAAGGGTGGATGGATAAGTGGAATCTTCTTTGCCCACTTATTCCCTTTGTGAGTCAGAGGAGAGATTCCTCAACATATTCTTTGGCTATTGGTTTACCCGTTACATCATTTACTGACACTCCAATCCCGAATTTTATCTCCCTGGACATGCCGGGCACGCCGATCTTCATGCCTCTATGCCTTTGCATGTGCCGTTACCTCTGCCTGGAGTGTCTTTACCCCCTTTGTTAGATAAACTGTTTCTTTTAAAGTCAGCTGAAAGAGCTTCTCTTTTTTTAAAACATATTCAGTTGCTTATTCCTCTACGTTTCTATTGCCCCTTATACTTGCTTCCATTGTAGTACTTAGCATGTTATGTTGATAACTGTTTACTGTGTTTCTTTGGTGGCTATCATGAAGTAAGGGCTTGGACTGGTTGGGTGGATAAAAACTTTTTAGTTAATATGTTATTTAAGTTAAGAGTAAATCTTATGAATGTCATTACCTAGTAGTTTGTAATAAGCATCTTTGTACTACCTCACTGCCTATTCTGTATTTCTACCGGCATCTGGAGAACAGTCACTGTAAATAAGTGTGTGGTTTTATTTAATTGTGACAACAATTTTTCTTTGATGAGAAAGTGACAGAATGGGCTACGTTCCTATTTTTATATGATCTCAGCTTGTGTGTTAAGTTGAAAATACAGGAGTAGAAAGCGGACATGTTTTTCAAAGTAAGTTAAGAAGACTTTAAAACAAGAGTCAGACGTGTTTGTAGTCTGCAAAATTACAAAGAGGTTCAACAGTACTCACATGTGCTCACTAGCCCACCTAGGGTCTCTGAGCGTAGAAGAGAAGTAGAAAGGCTTGTTGGAGAACTTTCTACTTAGTGTAATCCATACCAGCTATTGCCTGATTATTTTCACTATAGTATGAGAAGGTTAGGAACAGAAAAAAGAAACAGTTCTCATTACCTCCCTTATGCTCTACCTCTAACCCACACCCAGGAAAAAGGACTCCTATTAGGACCAGGAATCTAAACCTTTTTCTGCTAACAGTCTTCTTTTAGCAGCTGATTGAATTTCATGGCACCTTCTCTATTTCTATTCGAATTTCCTTTTTCTTAAATTTTTATGTTTCTCACTTTCACATTATTGCAAAGTGCCATATAGAACCAGGTCATCTTCTGAAGTTTTTTGTACTTATTATCAGTATTGTGTTTTTGAGTTACCCTACCCTATAGCAACGTCTGTTCCCAAGGTTATCTTTGTTTTCAGGGATATTTTACAAAACAGTGGCTAAAAACTAGCCTGTTTGTCAGATATGTCTCTTGGATGACAATTTAGATAATTTCAATCATTTGTTACTTTTTCTTGATTACTCTTTGAAGGCTGTTAAGAAGTGTTTATCAGGACTTCCCTGGTGGTCCAGTGGTGAAGAATCTGCCTTCTGGTGCGGGGGACGCGGGTTCGATCCCTGGTCGGGGAACTAAGATCCCACATGCCGCGGGGCAGCTGGGCCTGCACTCCACAACTACTGAGCCCGAGTGCCACAAACTACAGAGCCCACACGCCACAACTAGAGAAGAAAACCCGTGCGCCACAACTAGAGAGAAGCCCTCGCGCTGCAATGAAGAGCCCTCGCGCTGCAACTAAAACATCCCGCCCTGCGTGCTGCAACGAAGACCTGATGCAGCCAAAAATAAAAATAAATAAATAAATAAATAAATAAATATTTTTTTTTAAAAAGAAGTGTTTACCCTACCAGGCTTTCAGTGCCCTGCGTGATCTATTAACATACCTTATCAAAACTGAGGCATATTTATTTTTGTTGTGCAATAGTGATTAGCATTTTAAATGAAGGCGGCAGCTTTACATTTCCAAACAAGATTTAATACACATTTAAAATTGGGATTTTCTGGAGTTCCCTGGTGGTCTAGTGGTTAGGATTCGGCACTTTCATCGCCGTGGCCCGGGTTCATTCCCTGGTCGGGGAACAGAGATCCTGCAAGCCGCGTGGTGCAGCCCACCTCCTCCAAATAAACAAACAAACAAAATGGGATTTTTCAAGAGAGAAATTTTAAAACTTATTTTTGAAAATCAGTCAACATTTATAATTTTTATAAATGGGGAAAATCATTCTTGATTTCTTATAGAGCTTGAAGATGCACTGAAATTGAATGAATAGTTTGCTTCGTATATATTTTTTAATACTTTGTAATTCTTCACATTTATTTATTTATTTTTGGCTGCGAGGGTCTTCGTTGCAGCGCGCGGGCTTAGTTGCCCCGAGGCATGTGGGACCCGACCAGGGATCGAACCCGCGTCCCCTGCATTGGAAGGCAGATTCTTAACCACTGGACCACCAGGGAATTCCCTGCTTTGTATATTTATTTTCTTGGGGAAAGGTCTATATTCATAAGATTCTCAAAGCAGTTCATGATTCCAAAAAGCTTAAGATCCACTGTTTAGAATAAGAAAGGAAAAAACATACATACCCTTGAGAGAAACAGTTCATTTTGAAGTCTCTAAGTTTATCTATTTTAATTTGCTTGAAGGAGAGGCCTGGGATTATGTATTTGCTTTGGAATATTTTCACTATTTCCAGTCATTTCCTGTGAAGGGAAACTGCAGAAACAAGAGATTTCCATTTGAAGATAACCCTGCCGGTCCAGAAAACGGTCACATCATTTTGGGGAAAAAAAAAATCTCTCTTCTTTTTGCCCTGTTTACTTAAGGTGATATTTACTTTAAGTAATAAAATGTGAAAAAAGCGGAAGCTTGAACCATCTGGGTGTAGGTCGGCTTGAAGAGTAAGCATATAATAGTGACTGCTGAATAGTTGTGGATTATTCATGCCCTTATGCAGCCAAACTGGGTCGCTAAGAAATGAAGCTGTGTGTCTGTGACAATATTTCTTCTATCATTCAGAAAGGAGTTCTGAAAAGGCGGGATAGTGGTAAAGTTGGATTTTTTTACTAGCTTTATGGAGAAGTAATTGACATATGGTGTAAGTTTAAAGTGTACAATGTAATGATTTGATAAAGGTATATGTTGCAAAATGATTACCACAAAAAGTTAGTTAACACATTGCCATCACTTCACATACTTTTTTTTGTGTGTGGTGAGAACTTAAAAAAAATCTATTCTTAGCAACCTTCAAATATACAGTACAGTCGGTTTTTTTTGTTTGTTTTGTGGTATGCGGGCCTCTCACTGTTGTGGCCTCTCCCGTTGTGGAGCACAGGCTCCGGACGCACAGGCTCAGCGGCCATGGCTCATGGGCCCAGCCGCTCCGCGGCATGTGGGATCCTCCCGGACCAGGGCATGAACCCGTGTCCCCTGCATCGGCAGGCAGACTCTCAACCACTGCGCCACCAGGGAAGCCCCCCAATACAGTAGTATTTTTAACTGTAGTAACCATGCTGTGCATTATATCACCAGGACTTTAAGTGGAAGTTTGTACCCTTTGATCACCTTCACCCATATCCCCTACCTCCACTCCCTGCCCCTGGCAACCACCAATCTGTTAGGGGTAAAAGTTTTGTTAGGAGTTTAATAGCACAGCATTTTAGGTGTTACTTGGTAAACATCTGCTGTATGTTCTTTAAAACAACATTTTATCCATAGCACACAAGCCTGAAATAAGACTTTCTGGTTATTTGCCCAGATATGGCAGTTCCGTTAGCCAAGGGAGCATCATTTTCAAAGCAGGCCAAAAAATAATTACATTTTCTTATTAATTCTTAGTCTTTGCTTCTGTCCCCAGGTAAAATGTTGAAATAACTTACTCAGACTTCATCAGCAACATCCTGTTACATAATGCTGCTTTTCTGTTCAATGTAACCTTTGTATCGTCTGCCTGCATTCAATTTGTAGCCAGTGAACACCCTTGGAAGGCAGGGATAGTATGATACTCACAGTCATATTCCGTGTGCCTGGCACATACTAAGTAGTTTAAGTAAGTAGTCGTTTCTTTATTTCTCTTTTTTTCCCTCTGCACCACGTGGCATACAAGATCTTAGTTCTCTGACCAGGGATCGAACCCGCACCCCCTACAGTGGTAGCGTGGAGTCTTAACCATGGGCCGCCAGGGAATCCCACCCCTCCCCTTTTTAAAGTAGTCATTTCTTGAGTAAATGAATGATTTGTCAAGTTTACCTCTTTTCTTACATTTACTATAACCTTTACTCCTTTATGTAATCATTTTTAGATTAATATTCTACAAAAAATAAACAATGACAAATATGGAATATTTTCACAGAAAAGTAGAGGGCAGGGGTGCTAAATGTGGGGTTTGTGGAAGGGCTTAAAGGGTCTCTGAGCCTCTGAGAAAAATAGGTAGAATTTGGGTTGGGTGAGGGCATTTCTTCTGGGGAAACATGGTTCATGGATATATCAAATTCCCAAATCAGTCTATGGAGCTCCAAATGATTAAGATGTGTTTCAGATGTTGGAGGTTTCAAGCTTCAAAGATAAGGAAAATCTTGGCTAATAAAATGAGAAAATAAAATAGTTCTTGAGGGAAAGTAGCTGAATATATTAGGATGCTTTTAGTTTCTTGTGATAGAAACCAACTCAAGCTTATATAAAATAGAATTTATTTTTCTTTTCTTTTCTTTTTTTTTTTTGCGGTACGCGGGCCTCTCACTGTTGTGGCCTCTCCCGTTACAGAGCACAGGCTCCAGACGTGCAGGCCCAGCGGCCATGGCTCACGGGCCCAGCCGCTCCGTGGCATGTGGGATCCTCCCGGACCGGGGCATGAACCCGTGTCCCCTGCATCGGCAGGGGGACTCTCAACCATTGCGCCACCAGGGAAGCCCAAAATAGAATTTATTGGTTTATGTCACTGAAGAAATAAAACAATTGGGAAATGCCAACCTCAGGAAATATTGAATCTAGGAACTCAAATAGTATCTTTAATTAGGGTTTTTCCCCCCTTGTTGTTTTCCTTTAACATTGGCTTTGTTTTCAGGCATGCTCTTTCCACCTGTTGAAAAGGATGTCCCTCTGCAGCTTAAGCCTGCTAGATTCTTAAGAGTTTGGGATTCCAGAGGGAGAGGTAGTATTCTTCCTAAAAACTGGCAAATGTCCCAGAGAGGACTCTGATCAATCTGGTTCAGGTCATATGCCCACCCGTAGGGAGATGGAGTCCTCACGAATCGAATTGCATGGACTGAATAGATTTTGCATGAGGAGGAACTGAGGAGAAGTTCCTCAAAGGAAGACAGCGTGTACAAGACAAAAAACAGTGTCCACTACAGTGATTGAAAAGTTTCAGGACAGATAAAGTAGGTAATAGACAGCAAATTTCATATTAAAACTAGAGTGTATTTAGTGATATCTAAGTTTATTTGTGAATTATACAGTTTTCTCTATGGGTTTTAGTTTTTTTTTACTGTGAAAGTTTTTTCATTTATGTATTCATTCATTTGTTTAACAAATATTTGAGCACCTGCCATGTGCCATCATCATTCTTTCCACTGGGCATAACAACAGCAAGCAAGAGAAATCCCTGCCCTTATGGAACCTACATTCTAGCGAGGCAAGGCCGATAATAAATAAGATAAATTCCTAAAATATATAGTATGCTAGATGAGGATAAGTGCAATAAGAGAAAAAAAAGCAGGAAGGAGAGTAGGGAGTGGGTATTGCAGTTTTAAATATGATGGGCACAAAAAGTCTTAGTAAGAAGCTGACATTTGAACAAAGATGTTAAGGAGGTGAGGATGAGCAAGCCACTTGGATATCTGGGGGAAGAGTAGTAGAAGATGATGTCAAAGAAGTAAGAGGATGATCGATTGTATTCGTCCTGGGGGTCTCTGGTAAGGACTTTGGGAGAATGCAAGCAATCAGAGGATTTCAAGCAGAGGAGTACACTGATCTGATGTTTTAAAAGGGTCACCCTAACTACTGTATGGAAAATGCATTGTAGAGGTACAAGGGTGGAAGTAAGGAGGCCAGTTAGGAGGCTATTGCTACTGCACTAATCCAGGCAATAGATAATGGTGGCACAGACCAAGATGGTGATGGAGATGATGAAAAGTGGTCAGATCTGAAGGTAGATTTGCTGTTGAATTGGATATCACGTATTAGAGAAAGAGTAGAATTTTGGGCCTGAGCAACTGACCACAGTAACTTAATGAGCTAGGTAAGACCAGGAGGAGCAGGCTTTGACATGTTAAGTTGAAGGTTCTTATTAGACATTCAGATGGAGTTGTCCAGAAGGCAACTGGACATTACAAATCTGAAATTCAGGTCTGGGCTAGAGGCTGGGCTAGAAATTTGGAGGTTGTCAGCATTCATTTAGTATTTAAAGTTTTGAAACTGGATGAGGTCACAGGGAATAAGAATAAACAATGAAGAAAAAGAGTTGTCCAGGGACTGAGCTTGCCAGTGTTAAGGTGGGGACAAGAGGAAGAACAAACAAAGACCAAGAAGGAGCAGCCAGCAAAGTGGAAGGAAAACAAGGAAAAAACCCAATTGGGAGAAAAAAAAGTTTTAAGGAGGAGCGAGTGATCAGTTGTCAAATGATGCAGATAAAACTATTTAAAAAACAAGATGAAGACTGAGATTTATTGATAATCTCTCCATGATGAGAATGATTTTAGTAAATTAAATTTGGTGGAGATATTTCTAGCACATGGTTTAGGTAATTTAGAAGACTGTTCATTAATCAAATAATCATTTAAATATATTTATTGATATTCCATCCTTTAGTTTTCTCTTTTACATATTATATACAAAATTATGTAAAAAATTATGTATTGAACTCAGATGAATGTGTAAGTATACTAGTTAAGTTAAAGGATTTATGTGTTTGGAGTAGGTATATGTATTTTTTTTAACACAGTAATTCCACTTTTTAAAAAATTTAATTTATTTTTTTATATAGCAGGTTCTTATTAGTCATCCATTTTATACACCTCAGTGTGTACATGTCAATCCCAGTCTCCCAATTCATCACACACACACACACACACACCCCCCCCACTGCTTTCCCCACTTGGTGTCCATACTTTTGTTCTCTATATCTGTGTCTCTATTTCTGCCCTGCAAACCGGTTCATCTGTACCATTTTTCTAGGTTCCACATATATGTGTTAATATACGATATTTGCTTTTCTCTTTCTGACTTACTTCACTCTGTTTGACAGTCTCTAGATCCATCCATGTCTCAACAAATGACCCAATTTCGTTCCTTTTTATGGCTGAGTAATATTCCATTGCATATATGTACCACATCGTCTTTATCCATTCGTCTGTCGATGGCATTTAGGTTGCTTCCATGACCTGGCTATTGTAAATAGCGCAGCAATGAACATTGGGGTGCATGTGTCTTTTTGAATTATGGTTTTCTCTGGGTATATGCCCAGTAGTGGAATTGCTGGGTCATATGGTAATTCTATTTTTAGTTTTTTAAGGAACCTCCATACTGTTCTCCATAGTGCCTGTACCAATTTACATTCCCACCAACAGTGCAGCAGGGTTCCCTTTTCTCCACACCCTCTCCAGCATTTGTTGTTTATAGATTTTCTGATGATGCCCATTCTAACTGGTGTGAGGTGATAACCTCATTGTAGTTTTGATTTGCATTTCTCTAATAATTAGTGATGTTGAGCAGCTTTTCATGTGCTTCTTGGCCATCTGTATGTCCTCTTTGGAGAAATGTCTCTTTAGGTCTTCTGCCCATTTTTTGATCGGTTTGTTTGTTTTTTTTAATTGAGCTGCACGAGCTCTTTGTATATTTTGGAGATTAATCCTTTGTCCGTTGATTCGTTTGCAAATATTTTCTCTCATTCTGAGGGTTGTCTTTTCATCTTGTTTGTAGTTTCCTTTGCTTTGCAAAAGCTTGTAAGTTTCATTAGGTCCCATTTGTTTATTTATTTATTTATTTTTCCGGTACACGGGCCTCTCTCACTGTTGTGGCCTCTCCCGTTGCGGAGCACAGGCTCTGGACGCGCAGGCTCAGCGGCCATGGCTCATGGGCCTAGCCGCTCCACGGCATGTGGACTCTTCCCAGACCAGGGCACGAACCCGTGTCCCCTGCATCGGCAGGCGGACTCTCAACCACTGTGCCACCAGGGAAGCCCCCATCTGTTTATTTTTGGTTTTATTTCCATTACTCTAGGAGGTGGGTCAAAAAGGATCTTGCTGTGATTTATGTTAGAGTGTTCTTCCTTTGTTTTCCTCTAAGAGTTTTATAGTGTCTGGCCTTACATTTAGGTCTTTAATCCATTTTGAGTTTATTTTTGTGGATGGTGTTAGGGAGTGTTCTAATTTCATTCTTTTACATGTAGCTGTCCAGTTTTCCCAGCACCACTTATTGAAGAGACTGTCTTTTCTCCATTGTATACCCTTGCCTCCTTGTCATAGATTAGTTGACCATAGGTGCATGGGTTTATCTCTGGGCTTTCTATCCTGTTCCATTGATCTATATTTCTGTTTTTGTGCCAGTACCATATTGTCTTGATTGCTGTAGCTTTGTAGTATAGTCTGAAGTCAGGGAGTCTGATTCCTCCAGCTCTGTTTTTCTCCCTCAAGACTGCTTTGGCTATTCGGGGTCTTTCGTGTCTCCCTTCAAACTTTAGGATTTTTTGTTCTAGTTCTGTAAAAAATGCCATTGGTAATTTGATAGGGATTGCATGGAATCTGTAGATTGCTTTGGGTAGTATAGTCATTTTCACAGTATTGATTATTCCAATCTGAGAACATGGTATATCTCTCCATCTGTTGGTATCCTCTTTAATTTCTTTCATCAGTGTCTTATAGTTTTCTGCATACAGGTCTTTTGTCTGCCTAGGTAGGTTTATTCCTAGGTATTTTATTCTTTTTGTTGCAGTGGTAAATGGGAGTGTTTCCTTAATTTCTCTTTCAGATTTTTCATCATTAGTGTATAGGAATGCAAGAGATTTCTGTGCATTAATTTGGTATCCTGAAACTACCGAATTCATTGATTAGCTCTAGTAGTTTTCTGGTGGCATCTTTAGGATTCTCTATGTATAGTATCATGTCATCTGTAAGCAGTGACAGTTTTACTTCAAGTTTTCCAACTTGTATTCCTTTTATTTCTTTTTCTTCTCTGAGTGCCATGGCTAGGACTTCCAAAACTATGTTGAATAATAGTGGTGAGAGTGGACATCCTTGTCTTGTTCCTGATCTTAGAGGAAATCCTTTCAGTTTTTCACCATTGAGAATGATGTTTGCTGTGGGTTTGTCATATATGGCCTTTATTATGTTGAGGTAGGTTCCCTCTATGCGCACTTTCTGGAAAGTTTTTATCATAAATGGGTGTTGAATTTTGTCAAGCTTTTTCTGCATCTATTGAGATGATCATATGGTTTTTATTCTTCAATTTGTTAGTATGGTGTATCACATTGATTTGCATATATTGAAGAATCCTTGCATCCCTGGGATAAATCCCACTTGATCATGGTGTATGATCCTTTTAATGTGTTGTTGGATTCTGTTTGCTAGTATTTTGTTGAGAATTTTTGCATCTATATTCATCAGTGATATTGGTCTGTAATTTTCTTTGTTTGTAGTATCTTTGTCTGGTTTTGGTATCAAGGTGATGGTGGCCTCATAGAATGAGTTTGCAAGTTTTCCTTCCTCTGCAATTTTTTGGGAGAGTTTGAGAAGGATGAGTGTTAGCTCTTCTCTAACTGTTTGATAGAATTCACCTGTGAAGCCATCTGGTCCTGGGCTTTTGTTTATTGGGAGATTTTTAATCACAGTTTCAATTTCATTACTTGTGATTGGTCCGTTCATATTTTCTGCTTCTTCTTGGTTCAGTCTTGGAAGGTTATACCTTTCTAAAAATTTGTCCATTTCTTCCATTTTGTCCATTTTATTGGCATAGAGTTGCTTGTAGTAGTCTCTTAGATTGCTTGTATTTCTGTGGTGTCCGTTGTAACTTCTCCATTTTCATTTCTAACTTTATTGATTTGAGTCCACTCCCTCTTTCTCTTGATGAGTCTGGCTAATGGTTTATCAAGTTTGTTTATCTTCTCAAAGAACCAGCTTTTAGTTTTATTGATCTTTGCTGTTGTTTTCTTTGTTTCTATTTCATTTATTTCTGCTCTGATCTTTATGATTTCTTTCCTTCTGCTAACTTTGGGTTTTGTTTGTTCTTCTTTCTCTAGTTCCTTTAGATGTAATGTTAGATTGTTTATTTGAGATGTTTCTTGTTTCGTGAGGTAGGCTTGTATAGCTCTAAACTTCCCTCTTAGAACTGCTTTTGCTGCATCCCATAGGTTTTGGATCATCGTGTTTTCATTGTCATTTGTCTCTAGGTATTTTTCGATTTCCTCTTTGATTTCTTCAGTGATCTCTTGGTTATTTAGTAACGTATTGTTTAGCCTCCATGTGTTTGTCCTTTTTACGTTTTCTTCCCTGTAATTCATTTCTAATCTCGTAACGTTGTGGTCAGAAAATCTGCTTGATATGATTTCAATTTTCTTAAATTTACTGAGGCTTGATTTGTGACCCAAGATATGATCTATCCTGGAGAATGTCCCGTGCACACTTGAGAAGAAAGTGTAATCTGGTTTTGGTTGGAATGTCCTATAAATATCAAATAAATGTATCTGGTCTGTTGTGTCATTTAAAGCTTGTGTTTCCTTATTAATTTTCTGTTTGGATGATCTGTCCAATCGTGTTAGTGAGGTGTTAAAGTCCGCCACTATTATTGTGTTATTGTCGATTTCCTCTTTTAGAGCTGTTAGCAGTTGCCTTATATATTGAGGTGCTCCTATGTTGGGTGCATATATATTTATAATTGTTATATCTTCTTCCTGGATTGATCCCTTGATCATTATGTAGTGTCCTTCCTTGTCTCTTGTAACATTTATTTTAAAGTCTATTTTATCTGATATGAGTATTGCTACTCCAGCTTTCTTTTGATTTCTATTTGCATGGAATATCTTTTTCCATCCCCTCAGTTTCAATCTGAATGTGTCCCTAGGTCTGAAGTGGGTCTCTTGTAGACAGCATATATATGGGTCTTGTTTTTGTATCCATTCAGCCAGCCTGTGTCTTTTGGTTGGAGCATTTAATCCATTCACGTTTAAGGTAATTATCGATATGTATGTTCCTGTGACCATTTTTTTTAATTGTTTTGGGTGTGTTCTTGTAGGTCCTTTTCTTCTCTTGTGTTTCCCACTTAGAGAAGTTCCTTTAGCATTTGTTGTAGAGCTGGTTTGGTGGTGCTGAATTCTCTTAACTTTTGCGTGTCTGTAAAGCTTTTGATTTCTCCATCAAATATGAATGAGATCCTTGCCAGATAGAGTAATCTTGGTTGTAGGTTCTTCCCTTTCATCACTTTAAATATATCATGCCACTCCCTTCTGGCTTGTAGAGTTTCTGCTGAGAAATCAGCTGTTAACCTTATGGGAGTTCCCTTTATGTTGTTTGTCGTTTTTCCCTTGCTGCTTTCATTAATTTTTCTTTGTCTTTAATTTTTGTCAGCTTGATTACTATGTGTCTCGACGTGTTTCTCCTTGGGTTTATCCTGTACGGGTCTCTCTGTACTTCCTGGACTATTTCCTGGGTGGCTATTTCCTTTCCCATGTTAGGCAAGTTTTCAACTATAACTCTTCAAATATTTTCTTGGGTCCTTTCTCTCTCTCCTCCTTCTGGGACCCCTATAATGCGAATGTTGTTGCATTTAATGTCCCAGAGGCCTCTTAGGCTGTCTTCATTTCTTTTCATTCTTTTTTCTTTATTCTGTTCCGCAGCAATGAATTCCACCATTCTGTCTTCCAGGTCACTTATCTGTTCTTCTGCCTCAGTTATTCTGCTATTGATTCCTTCAAGTGTCTTTTTCATTTCAGTTATTGTGTTGTTCATCTCTGCTTGTTTGTTCTTTAATTCTTCTAGATCTTTGTTAAACATTTCTTTTTTTTTTTTTTTTGCGGTACGCGGGCCTCTCATTGTTGTGGCCTCTCCCGCTGCAGAGTACAGGCTCCAGACGCGCAGGCTCAGCAGCCATGGCTCACGGGCCCAGCCGCTCCGCGGCATGTGGGATCCTCCCGGACCGGGGCATGAACCTGTGTCCCCTGCATCAGCAGGTGGACTCTCAACCAGTGCGCCACCAGGGAAGCCCCTGTTAAACATTTCTTGCATCTTCTTGATCTTTGCCTTCATTCATTTTCCAAGGTCCTGGATCATCTTCACTATCATTATTCTGAATTCTTTTTCTGGAAGGTTGCCTGTCTCCACTTCATTTAGTTGTTTTTCTGGGGTTTTATCTTGTTCCTTCATCTGGTACATAGCCCTCTGCCTTTTCATCTTGTCTATCTTTCTGTGAATGTGGTTTTTGTTCCACAGGCTGCAGGATTGTAGTTCTTCTTGCTTCTGCTGTCTGCCCTCTAGTGGATGAGGCTATCTGAGAGGCTTGTGCAAGTTTCCTGATGGGAGGGAGTGGTGGTGGGTAGAGCTGGCTGTTGCTTTGATGGGCAGAGCTCAGTAAAACTTTAATAATACACTTGTTTGCTGATGGGTGGGGCTGGGTTCCCTCCCTGTTGGTTGTTTGGCCTGAGGCGACCCAACACTGGAGCATACCCGGGCTCTTTGGTGGGGCTAAGGGCAGACTCTGGGAGGGCTCTCGCCAAGAAGTACTTCCCAGAACTTCTGCTGCCTGCCAGTGTCCTTGTCCTCACGGTGACACACAGCCACCCCCTGCCTTGCAGGAGACCCTCCAACACTAGCAGGTAGGTCTGGTTCAGTCTCCTATGGGGTCAATGCTCCTTCCCCTGGGTCCTGACGAGCACACTACTTTGTCTGTGCCCTCCAAGAGTGGAGTCTCTGTTTTCCCCAGTCCTGTCGATGTCCTGCAATCAAATCCCTCTAGCCTTCAAAGTCTGATTCTCTAGGAGTTCCTCCTTCCGTTGCTGGACCCCCAGATTGGGAAGCCTGACGTGAGGCTCAAAACCTTCACTCCAGTGGGTGGACTTCTGTGGTGTAAGTGTTCTCCAGTTTGTGAATCACCCACCCAGCATTTATGGGATTTGATTTTATTGTGATTTTTGCCCCTCCTACCGTCTCATTGTGGCTTCTCCTTTGTCTTTGGATGTAGGGTATCTTTTTTGGTGAGTTCCAGTGTCTTCCTGTCGATGATTGTTCAGCAGTCAGTTGTGAGTCTGGTGTTCTTGTAAGAGGGAGTGAGAGCACGTCCTTCTACTCTGCCATCTTGAACCAATCTCTATGTATTTTCTTTGGAATGCCTATTATAATGAAGTGGAAACACTTTCATAAATATTATTTTGTCATCTTTTCCCTTCTATATTTGGAGATTTTAAACCTTACTAATTTTTTTTTTTAATATTTTGTCTGTGCTGTGCAGCATGTGGGATCTTAGTTCCCTTGTCCAGGGATCGAACCCGTGTCCCCTGCAATGGAAGCACGGAGTCTCAACCAGTGGACCACCAGAGAAGTCCTCTAAACCTTAATTTTTATAGAGAAACTAAAAATCAACCTAAGTTCATGATTCTGAGATCTTCTTGAGTAGTTAATGCCTAGTTGTGATTCTTGATACCAAGAAACACAGGGGTTTATAATGTTAAAAATTTTTCATAATCTAATGAAAATAATGTATTTTTCTTCTTTATTAGAAATTCATTGAATTTGAAGACTCTCAAGAACAGGAAAAAAAGGATTTACAGACCAGAGTGGAATCTTTAGAATCTCAAACAAGACAACTTGAACTCAAGGCCAAAAACTATGCTGACCAGAGTAAGTAAAATATGTTAAAGAGTGGAATGACTCATCCTGACATTTGACTATGGTTACAGATATATGCTTGGAATTGTCACCCCACACTCAAGACTGAGACTTGGGAGCTTGGTTTATTGTTTTTTGTTCACATTTTCATGTGGTACCCATGTCTGCAGAAATGACTAAGTCAGACACCTATAGGACTCTCTTCTTCAATTTAGCTCTCAGCTTTTGTTTGTAGCTTACATTGTATAGTAGTTAACATTATGCTGTATCCATTGTGCAGGATTCTGGGGTGTGCACATGTGAATCAGTTCTTCAAATTTTGATCAGTTACACAAAGTTCCATTGGTTTCTGTGTTGCTTTGAAATTTAAAAATGTAAGAGAAACTTTAGCTTTGAAGTATGTATAAAAAAATTACTGAATTCTTTTTCATTCCTTTCTTATGGAAAACTGAGGACATTGAGGGGAATAGAATGACGTTTTTCAGAATCATTTCATTTTTAATATAATTTCATATATTCTTGATTCTAATATAGTTATTGTTCCAAATTCCAAGGACTTCTTCCCCTTTTTGTCTAATGAAAGTCGACCTAATTAAGTCACAATTTAAAAAGGAAACTTTATGGCATATTTTCATGTTTGATTCAGGCAGCTCACTCTCCAGTTTTCCCTCCCAGGATTGTAAACTTCTAGATGGCCCGCAGTTACTCTTCCCACACCACCCATGGAGGTTACATGGTGACACCTGCTGTAAAAGGACGGGCATTCATGAAGGATAACCTTCACTACCAGGCTTAGAGTGTGTATGATAACTGGCTGCTCCCTTTAGGACTCTGGAAGAGTCCAGTAGAGCTAAACCTAGAATCACTGGGAATCTGGAGTTCAGGCATTCTAGAATTCAAGGAGAACTCAAATGGCTATTAAGCAGATGTCATAGAAGGAAGCTAGTGGATATTTGGTAATGGAAGGCCACCAGAGTGAGACAAAATGAGCCATGTGTCATGTCTTTGTTCTTTTAGGCTTGTAGATACCTAGAATGCTGTACCCTTCCTTTGTTAACAGTGAATCCTAACTTGATTGCGTTTTCATATCAGGGACTATAGTATTTTAGAACAAAACAAAACACTAAAGGTGCAATTGTGACAGAACCAACCTCGTTCTTGTACCAAGTACGTTTACCTCTTGACTTCTGAGGAGTATCAAGTTTTGGATAAGGAAATTTTCTTTTGACTTAGAAAGGAACTCCTTTTCTAGAATCTTTTGATGCACTACATAATCTGCTTCTATGATAGGAAAATATTAAAGGAAGAATTACCTTGTACTTGATATAGTAGCTTTTAAAATTAAGATCGTTTTCCAGTCCAGTGAGTCATACCTACCTTTTTTGGAATTGTCATGTTCTTTGGTGTCCATTCTCTCATTTCTCTCTCAGAAATACTGATTACCATGTTTCCTATTTTAATTCAAAATAATTTTTTAAAAAATAAGGTGTCATTTAAAAATAATTGATAATTCTCTATGGAAGAGTTGAGTAAATTACTCACCAAGTATTGGATATGGTCTTGAGCTATATTTGATCTGAGAACTTTATTTTTGTTATTAATATAATATTCTTTCAAGAATTTCTCCCCCTGGATGTCTGCTATCCTCGTTTTTCCCCCTGCGATTCCATTTTGAAATAAATCTTGTTGTCTAAGTAACAGTTAAATAACTTAAAACTGTGGTTAATCAGAATTGACCATTGAGATGCACAAAGCTGATAGTCTCTTGGTCCATGAGCTAAGGCTATAATGAGTCTCCTTTCATTTATGCTTTGGAACTTACTCCCTTCTCCTTTGATACCTTGGAATCTTTTTCTCTTTTCCATCTAATTGTTTTCCTCGCTCTTCTGTTTTTTTCTAAATGAATATAATATGAAATCTAAATATATCTAAAAATTTTCTTCTGAGTCTTTATTTTACCACATTTTAAACATCTGAAAAAAACTGGGGGGGGGTGGAAATAGTTTGACTTTTTTCATTTTACGGCCTTAGTTTTCCCTTCCCCAGATCTCCCATATGACTCAAAGTCCCTTTATTTTTTAAAAAGGTGGTGGTAGGAGGTAATATTTAAGTATCATCAGTGCCCTATCCTATTGGAAAAATGGGACTGGGAATATGGTTTTTAAAAAGATGAAAACATATTTAAATGGATGTATGTCAGAGTATATTAATTCTTTTTTTGTATAATAGGATACAGAATATCTGGACTTTAATATTATAATTTTGGTTTTTTAAGACTGTATAGTGATTTTTATTAGATTTATTTTAACCCAACATTTTTTTAACTTTTTAAATGTTTTAAATGTGTTTTTTAATGTTCTGAACATCTGTATTTAAATAAGCATTTAAGGCCAAAGAAATTACTGATGATGATACCTATAGAGAGGAAGGATGCGTGCAGTTTTTTGTGTTTAGTACTATTTTTTGAGTGCCGTATGATAACAATATTGTCCAATTTCCATGTTTGTTTTTATAAATATGTTAGAGTCTTTAACTTTAAAAGACTGTCAGTTCTGATTGATGTGTTTTAGGGCACATATCCCTTTTAAAAAGTAGCCACAATGAAAGTCCAAGTTCTGCTTTGGGACTACTTCTTATGTTAAAAGGGGAAATTTTGGTTGTAGTTACTTGCTATTTGAGAAGCAAGAAAAAGTCAAGAAATAGGAACTGAATTAAAGAACACACTTGACAGCTGTTAATAGTATGGAATCTTATCAGGTTGTTGTGGTATGAGTTTTAAATTTTTGATGATATAAAAAATTTGTTATAATTTTATGGTCATGTTTGATTTTGGAGATTTCTGTTTGCTCTCTTTTCAAAATTTGAACTACATAAGAATTATTTTGGCTTTTCCAACATAAATAAAGCAATTTTTAAAAGACCACATATTGTCCCGTATCTGGGTATAATAGTAATACCTCTTGGTAGTTAACATCTTGTAAGCCTTAAGGAAGAATCTGAAATATATGTGGAGTGGAATAAGGAAGTTGTGGATTGAGGCCTTTAGTGCTTTTCAGCTATGTAAGGTGTAAGCAATCAACCTGGCCATTCATAGTGTGGCAGCAATGAGTTCTTCATCAGAAAATACTTTTTATATTCATTATTTCTGTTATATACTGATTATTTCTATTCTTGTAAGCCAAATACTATCTTAAGTAAATACAGACATTTTAATATGTTAAAAATAAAAAACTACTACTATCTGCCTAGCATTCAGCCTCTAGGCATGGTTTTGGCACAGAAGAATATGATATGGTCATTACAGTCAAAGAAATCATAGTTTTGTGGGGGAAAAGGTTATGTGTATGACCGTCTCGTCTTTTCCATATGTACCATGCTTTTATATCACTGCAGAGTGTATATATAATTTTGCATCTTTCCTTTAACATTATCATAAGTATTTTCCTTATTGTATAATCTTTATTTTTTAAATGTGTCAATACCCATCATCCAGAAGCTATGCCGTCTATTAACAATTCTTGTTTTCCCTGAGGAACTGTGTGTGCTTTCTCCTTTTCTCTAGTGAGAATTATTTAATGGCTACTTTGTTTTTTTAACTTGGCTACTCAGGAACGGAGAACAAATTTTGAAGTACAACCATAACAACTGGTTTGGGTCTTACTTGGGTGGCATATTTAAATTGTTTTTTTCCTGTTCCACATTTTATACATATATAGTGAATTGTTAAGATATGTTCTTATAAACTATCTCAAATCCTTTGTGGAATTAAGGACTGAATGAATTGGTAAAAATAAATACAGGCAAATTTTTTTAAAAACTCAAAAAATTTCTGTTGTTTGGTTGGACATTCTTTCCAGTGTAGTGAATCATATTACAGTGAATATTTTTTCACCCCTGTAAATTGCCCTCTTTGGGGAATTTTCTTAGGATATAGTTACAGAAGTAGGGCAAGGAATATGAACATTATAGTGGTTCTTGGTATTTAGTAGTGTTTGGTCATTTTTTATATGAACAGAATTGGAGAAGGAAGAATTAGTAGCAAATTCCACATTATTTATCATAACTTATGAATTTGAATCATTATTTACAACATATTAGCACCCAGAGCTGATGTAGAAAACCATTTATTATTTATTTGATTTTCTCTTGGGAAAATTCTGTTGCCCTCAAGCTACTTGAGTTTATAAGAGATGACCTTTTCCTTGAATTGTGGAGAAGATGGCAAGATTTAGATGGCAGTGATTTTAAGCTACTTAAATAATCTCTGAATCTGCCCTTTCTTCCTTTGAATGAAAATCCATTTTTAAAAATTAAATGGGGACTTCCCTAGTGGCTCAGTGGTTAAGAATCCTCCTGCCAATGCAGGGGACACGGGTTTGAGCCCTGGTCCGGGAAGATGCCACATGCCACGGAGCAACTAAGCCCGTGTGTCACAAATACTGAGCCTGAGCTCTGGAGCCCCCGAGCCACAACTACTGAGCCCGTGTGCCACAACTACTGAAGCCCGTGCGCCTAGAGCCCGTGCTCTGCAGCAAGATAAGCCACCACAGTGAGAAGCCTGAGCACCGCAACGAAGAGTAGCCCCCGCTTGCTACAACTAGAGAAAGCCCGCAAGCAGCAATGAAGACCCAATGCAGCCAAATAAATAAATAAATAAGTTAAATGGAAAAATATTTTTGACACCTGAAGACATTTGTGCTAGAGTTTTATACTCTGACTTCTACACTTCCCATCTCCCATGTAACATTCATTTGCTTTTTAAACTTAGTATAGATTTTAGTCTAATAAAATACCTTCAAGCCTTTACCTGAAACACATTATTGGAAGGAAAACTCTCCTTTTTGGTCATAAGAATTAGCACACTGGGCTTCCCTGGTGGCGCAGTAGTTGAGAGTCCGCCTGCCGATGCGGGGGACACGGGTTTCCCGGTCCGGGAGGATCCCACATGCCGTGGAGCGGCTGGGCCCGTGAGCCATGGCCGCTGGGCCTGCGCGTCCGGAGCCTGTGCTCCGCAACGGGAGGGGCGACAGCAGTGAGAGGCCCGCGTACCGCAAAAAAAAAAAATTAAAAAAAAAAAACGAATTAGCACATCATTAGATGGAAAATAATGGGAAGGTAGTATAATCATAAACATGTTTTTAATTTTAAAGGAATAAAATGGCTTAAAACATACTTCAGATTTGGGAGTTACTTACAAGCAAGGGCTGTGTTAGTGATGTGATTGATAAATTGAGAATTTTCACAACACAGAAGAAAAACAATCTTTTTCAGTTAACAGGTATAGCTTCACACCAAAGTTAATAGTTGAGAGGGCCTAAATATTTTCTGTCACTATTTTTTAAGTTATTTAAAAAAATACTTTCAGGCAAATAAAAAGCTTTATTAACTCCTTTACTGTACTTTGCAATTGGCAAAGAATGTTAATACTCTCAGAATTTCCATAATACTGTAATAGGTTACTTCATTCATTTTTATTTTATCTTGTCAAGAGGCAGTCCCTTTCTACATTATTTTTAGAATGATGAAAGTAGACAACTGATGATTTATATTTTTGTTGAAAGCATACTTATTAAGGCAGCTTGAGGAGATTCAGATTTATATCTCCTTATTTTAAAAAGTTACAAAAATAAAATTTGTTATATAGAAAGTTTTTTAGTTCATTTAACTTGAATCTAATATCTTTGCGATATTAAGAATATCTGTATATTTCTGTATATTTAATAAACTTTATGTAAGGATTTTAAAATTTATTTATTTATTTATTTATTTTTGGCTGCGTTGCGTCTTTGTTGCTGCGTGCGGGCTTTCTCTAGTTGCTGCGAGCAGGGGCTACTCTTCCTTGCAGTGCGCAGGCTTCTCATTGCGGTGGCTTCTTTTGTTGCTGAGCACGGGCTCTAGGCATGTGAGCTTCAGTAGTTGTGGCATGTGGGCTCAGTAGTTGTGGCTCACGGGCTCTAGAACGCAGGCTCAGTAGTTGTGGGGCAGGGCTTAGTTGCTCCACGCCATGTGGGATCTTCCTGGACCAGGGCTCGAACCCGTATCTCCTGCATTGGCAGGCAGATTCTTAACCACTGTGCCACCAGGGAAGCCCAAGGATTTTTTTTTTAAAGAGCTTGTGTATGAGAGGGAAAACTGATAACTGGGCACAAGATAATTTATGCAAACACTAACATTTTATTACTTCTGCTTCATTAGGTAATATCTATGTGGTCTTCAGACCTGTTTTATATTTTATTATCTGTATTTGGACTGTTCATTTCTGAAGTCTGCTGTTGTTTACTGAGAATCTTAAGGTTGTAGTTCATAATTAATATCTAGAACTAAAGGTTTCATGGAAAATTAATTTTATGAGTAAGAGTTAAAGGATTGATGGTGATTTAGCTTAGAGAACAGAATAAACATGAGTGATTTGGTTATTCTTGAAACATAAAGGAATGAGTAAGGAAGATACCAAGTTGTTTTTTTGTAAATTTGCAAGATTAAATCAGAGAAAATGAATTTGTTGTTTTTGGTTGATCATGAGGCAGTACTTCTTGACCATGAAGGTGATACGTAGGAATATGTGCTGAGGGAAGGCATGGACTCTCCCTACATAGACTTTAGGTGGCATATAATATCTGTCTGAAAAATCTTTTTAAGTTTAGGGACATGGTGAAGGACTTAGTTGGCAGAGCAGAGGTTTTTATTGCTGTTTTGATGTGGTTGTGTTTGTGATTTATTTGCTCTTAAGTGAGCCCTTGATTCTTGCTTACCTGGTGAGACGTTTGATGCTAAATTGTTTAAGGAAAGCTTCTGAAAGACCAATGTCAGTCTTCTGAGGCCAAGTCATAGTTGGATTAGCTGCCTTCCTCAATTAGTAAGAACGGATGATTCCTTTTGAGAAGGCGAATAACGAGTCGGATATGGCATTCTAGAAGGTCTGTTTCTCTTTCTTCCCCCCATAGGCCTATCAGCAGTCTGGTGGGGCAGAGGACAGCAGAGATGGAAGGTGTCCCAAACTTGGCAAAGGCCATCAATCTAAGGAGGTAAGCTCTGACTTCGAGCAGGTAGAGCAAGTGACTCTTCCTGCCTTAATCATATCCTCTTGCTCTTTGGAAAGCTGGATGGAAAGAAAGAGCATTTAAAATGAGGCTGAAGTATCTTCATTAGTAGCTATTATAAGGGGAACATTTTGAAGTAGTCTTTTGATTCTTCTTTTATCTTTCCCCCTACCCCCTTATTGTTTTCAATGCCTTGATTTGTTTGATTTTTTTTTTCTCCCTAGACTATTAGCAGCTTAAAAAAATTGGCAGATTATCTGTTGTTTGGGGATAGGAAGGATGAGCAGAATCTTGTTTATTTCAAGTTAATCTCAGGTTGTAGCTAGTTTGAGTAAAATCATATGATTTGAAGATTTTTCCTGAGATCATTTTGAGGTTTGGGTTCACATGGGAACTGTTAAACAAGAAACAATCTTTTCTTGTTTAAACATTTCAGATATAATACAACAGTGTATGTATAGGTTAACTTTATGATACTTGAGGTTTTGGGGGATGTCTACCATCGTTGCCCTGGTGGGCCTTTCTTTCCCAACTTTCCCTTCCCTTCTACTTCTCTTTTCTTTTCCCCTTACTGATTACTGGGTGGCATTCAGGACTTTGAAGATAAAGCTCTTCCCAGCATTTAAAGGTACTTTTCAGTTAAACACTATACCATCTCATGTGACTTAGGCCTTGAGAAAACTTGAGTCCATTGACTGTGTTGTTGTACTGATGTAAGTATTTTAAGAAAAGAGTGAGAGGTTCTGAATTTGTTTTATATGATCTTGGTGGTTAACTCATATACCTAAAAATATAATGCTAATATTCAGAATCACAGTAGAGATAAAGAAAACATGAAATGTGGGAAGTCATAGATAGTTTCTGTCAAGATACTTGCTGGAGATGTTAGGTTGGAGAAAATAATGGCCAAAACAACATTCAGAAAATCATCCAGAATAACAAAGATATAAACTATTCTTAAGCACCACGAAGTGACATGCCTTTGATAATTTAGAATGTCTTTTAAAAGGTTTTTAATGTGTGTTTACAAGCTAATGTATGAGTTAAGGTAACTCTAGTTGCTGTAGCAAACAAGCTGCAAAAGACATATATAATGATTCAGATGTTATGTTATTTCTTGTTCGTGTGAAACTTCTTTCTTTCTTTATATTGATTGATTGATTGATTGGCTGCACTGCGTGGCTTGCAGGATCTTACTTCCCAAACCAGGGATTGAACCCAGGCCACAACACTGAAAACGCTGAGTCCTAACCACTGGACCACCAGGGAATTCCCTCCCTATGTGAAATTTAAATTGGATGTTTCTGATACATGGGTGGCTCCTTTGGAGACACAGGCCCTTTCCAAATTTGCTCCAAGTTTGTCATACCTACATTGAGTGGGAGGAAGGGGAAAGAGAATGGAGGATTGTGTGGAAGGTTTTTATTGGGCCAGGCCTAGGAGTAGCACACATAGCTTTCACTTCTACTTCATTGGCTATATAACTCAGTTAGAAGCTCGCTTACAGAGGCTGGGATATGTAGTCTAGCTATGTGTCCCAAGAAAAAGAGAAACTGCTTTGGTTAGTATCGGCTAGTCTTTGCCTTAGCCTAACAGCCTTAGTAGATGATACATGATTTTGCTCAAGTGTTGAGGCAAGGGAGGGAATGTAACTAAAGCTTAGCAACCATATGCCTATTCTTTCTACTGTGAGTAACCTGAGGAAGAGAAGGTGAGGAAACTTTAATGAAAATATAGCATTTATGATTTGTACTCTCATCTGATTTTTTAATAACTTCAAGGTTACTCTGGTTTAATTTTTATTATCGCTTTAAAACTCTTCACTGAATATTCATTCATTTATTCAACAAACATTTACTAAGTGTTGAGATTTTCTTTTTTGTTCCCTTAACTTCCTGACTTTTACTTTAAAAAAATAGGTTACTGTTAAATTGAGATGCAATTTTCCGATGCTTATGTTAAGGAATAGACTTTGAATGACACTTCCTGCCCCTTTTAAAAAATGTAATTTCCATACAAGAAAATCCACCATTTTAGAGTATACAATTCAGTGGTTTTTAGTATATTCATAAAGTTGTACAACCATCATCACTATCAAATTCTAGAACACCATCATTCCAAAAAGAAACACCATACCTGTTAGCACTCATGGTTCCTGGCTTTCCCTCAGCCCTTAGTACCCACTAATCTGCTTTCTGTCTCTATGGATTTGCCTGTTCTGGAATTTCATATAAATGAAATCATATAATATATGGTCTTTTGTGACTGGCTTCTTTCGCTTAGCGTAAGGTTCGTCTACGTGGTAGCGTGTATCATTACTTAATTCCTTTTTAAGGCTGAATACTATTCCATTATATGCATATACTACATTTTATGGCCACCCCCGACCCCTTTAATTGCCTGTTTATCCTGCTGGTCTCAGAACTAGAATCAACCAAAACTCTTCCTTGGCTGTCTGAAAGCCTACCTAGTTTTGTAGAGTTTAATACAGTGAACATCCACTTTGGGAAGATATCCTTTGGGTTTCTCATTGGCATCCTGATGTGTCTAGTTACTAGTTCATAAGTGGAGAAGTAGATAACTTAATATTTGAACTATCTTTCAATCATATTCTTTTGAATATGGTTGTCTACTAGTTAACTGGTAATATAAGTGGTCTTGTTTTGATTTGTATAATACACCTGGGTGTAACTATACAAAAGAAAAAACCTATTTAATTTGTGTGTGTGTGTGTGTGTGTGTGTGTGTGAGTCTGTGTTGGGTCTTCGTTGCTGCACACAGACTTTCTCTAGTTGCAGTGAGTGGGGGCTACTCTTTGTTGCGGTGTGTGGGCTTCTCATTGCGGTGGTTTCTCTTATTGCAGAGCATGGGCTCTAGGCACACGGGCTTCAGTAGTTGCAGCACATGGGCTCAGTAGTTGCGGCACATGGGCTCTAGGGTGTGTGGGCTTCAGTAGTTGTGGTGTGCAGGCTCAGTAGTTGTGGCTCGTGGGCTCTAGAGTGCAGGCTTAGTAGTTGTGGCACACTGGCTTAGTTGCTCCGTGGCATGTGAGATCTTCCCAGACCAGGGATCGAACCCATGTGCCCTGCATTGGCAGGTAGATTCTTAACTACTCTGCCACCAGGGAAGTCCCAAAACCTATTTAATTTTAATGGGATAGAGAAATAAATTATTTTAGGGCCTCAAGTAAGTAAACTAAGTAGTTGTACTGGAGTGAAGAGGAAGATGGAAGTATATAATACTTATGCTAGAGAAGCTTATTACCATTTCATTAATTTTGAAGTATAATTGACTTAAAATATATTAGTTTCAGGTGTTCAGCATAATGATTTGATATTTTATGTATCACAAAATGATCACCACTATAAGTCATTACCGTCCGTCACCATACAAACTTATTAAAATATTATTGACTATTCTCTTTGTTATAATTACATCCCCATGACTTATTTATTTTATAACTGGAAGTTTGTACCTCTTAATCCCCTTCACTTATTTCACTCCTCCGCTATCACCCTTCCCTCTGGCAAGCAGTAGTTTGTTCTCTGTATCTATGAGTCTATTTCTGTTTTGTTATATTTCTTTTGTTTTTTAGATCCTACATATAAGTGAGATCATATGGTACTTGTCTTTCTCTATTTCACTTAGGGTAATATCCTCAGGTTCATTCATGTTGTCATAAATGGCAAGATTTCATTCTTTCTATGACTGAGCAATATTCCACTTCATATATATATATATATATATATATATATATATATGCCACATCTTCTTCATCCATTCATCTGTTGATGGGCACTTAGGTTGCTTCCATATCTTAACTACTGTAAATAATGCTGCCATGAACATTAGGGTGCATATACCTTTTGGAATTAGTGTTTTCATTATCTTGAGATAAATATTTGGAAGTGAATTACTGGATTGTATGGTAATTCTGTTTTTTATTTTTGGGGGATCCTCCATACTGTTTTCCATAGTGGCTATACCAATTTACATTCCCACCAACAGTATACAAGGGTTCTCTTTTCTCCACATCGTTTCAAACACTTGTTATTTCTTGTCTTTTTGATAACAGTCAATTCTCACAGGTATGAAATGATGTCTCCTTGTGGTTTTTTTTTTTTTTTTTTTTTTTTGCAGTACACGGGCCTCTCACTGTTGTGACCTCTCCCGTTGCGGAGCACAGGCTCCGGACGCACAGGCTCAGCGGCCATGGCTCACGGGCTCAGCCGCTCCGTGGCATGTGGGATCTTCCCGGACCAGGGCACGAACCCGTGTCCCCTGCATCGGCAGGCGGACTCTCAACCACTGCACCACCAGGGAAGCCCTAGTTGCAAGATTTTTGCCTGAGTAAGAAGATTATGAGAAAGAGCATGTTTGGGAGAGAAAATCAGTTCGTTTTGACTTTGTAGACATCCTAGTGAAATCATACTATGCATTGTTTTATATTTTTAAATTTCAGATATAGCAGTAATATTCAACATCCTTCCATTAATTTCTAGGCACCGTCCCATGTCAGCATTTATGATAATACTGCATTCATTTTAACAGTACCTTTAATTGTTGTATTTGAAAGACACAGGTGTGTGAGGTCCTGTTCTAGGCCCTTTTCAAATGAATAGTAACAATTGGTCAAAGGATATACACATTGCTTATTTTAATACATATCACCAACGTGACCTTCAAAAGAGTAATTCCGATTTATCCTCCAATGATGGCAATCATTTTTTCTTTCTTTCTTTCTTTTTAAAATCATTTATTTATTTATTTTTTGGCTCCATTGGGTCTTTGTTGCTGCACGCGGGCTTTCTCTAGTTGCGGCGAGTGGGAGCTACTCTTTGTTGCGGTGCACAGGCTTCTCGTTGCAGTGGCTTCTCTTGTTGTGGAGCACGGGCTGTAGGTGCATGGGCTTCAGTAGTTGTAGCACGCGGGCTTAGCAGTTGTGGCTCGTGGGCTGTAGAGTGCAGGCTCAGTAGTTGTGGCGCACGGGCTTAGTTGCTCCGCGGCATATGGGATCTTCCCAGACCAGGGCTTGAACCCATGTCCCCTGCGCTGGCAGGCGGATTCTTAACCACTGCGCCACCAGGGAAGCCCTGTTTCTTTTTAAAATTCTCCAATCTGGTAACATTTTTTGCTCACCTCCCTATACATTTTAATGATGAATCAATACAGCTTATTTGTTATGGTTCTGAATAGTCTGTTTAAATCCTGTGCTATATGTTGAATTTATAGGAGCTGTTGGAGAACATAAAGAATGCTGAGTATTCAAGCCAAAGAAAGTGCTTGTGTGAATGGGTACACGTTATTTTTGGACGGGGGTGGGGTTGGGCTGTATACACAGTACATTCATCAGGTCATAACTCCTCCCCAGAAGTAACCACTATCCTGACTTCTAACACATTAGATTAGTTTTAGATTAGCTATGTCTGTATATGAACTTTGTATTCTTTTGCTTCTGCTTCTTTTCCTCCATACCCTGTTTGTGGGATTTGTCCATGGTGTTGTGTACGGCAATAATGTCCTCATTCTCGTTATTATATAGTATTCCAGTGCATGCATATCGACCCATTTCGCTGTTGGTGGATATTTGGGGTGACTCCGGGTTGGGGCACGAACACTGCTGCTTTGAGTATTGCCTTCAATGCCGGTCGGTGGACACAGACGTAGTTCGCGGAGACGAGCCTGTTTTGTCGTGGGGTTGGCGCACGTTAACTTCGTTAACGCTTGCCAGGTTTCAAAGTGGGTGTGCCAGTGTATGCTCCCACCGGCAGTGCATAAAAGTTCCTTCCAGACTCGTTCCTTACCAACACTGTTTTTCACTGTAGCTATTCTGATAGGTATGTAGTAGTGTTGCATTTTGTTTTTCTTACTTTTTTGTTTGTTTGTTTGTTTGCCATGCCGCCTGGCTTATGGGATCTTAGTTCCCCGACCAGGGATCAAACCTGGGCCCTCGGCAGTGAGAGCACAGAGTTCTAACCATTGGACCACCTGGGAATTCCCACATTTTGGTTTTAATATGCATTTCATCATGATTAATAAAGTTGTGTACATATTTTACTTGGCAGTTTGATATCTTTGAGTTTTGTAGTATCTGTGATTAGGTTCTTTCCAGACAGAGGGGTTTTTATTGCAAGTAATAAAGAAGTACTCTTTATACTTTTTTTCCCCAAAGTGAAATTTTAAAGTAGACTCCAATATATAAAACAAATTAAGAGTATCTCTTGAGAGGCAGAATACCATGGTAATTAAAAGCTGATTCTGGCTCTAGTCTCTTCCATTAGGAATTGTACTTTTGCCATTTACGAGCTTTGTGAATTTGGGCAAGTTCCTTAACCCCTATTCGCTTCAGTTGTGTTATCTCTAAAGTGAAATGTATTAAACTGTCGTCATAAGGTTAATGCCAGGCTCCAGGTAGTTAATATAAAGTACGTAGGACAGTGCATGTTACATAACACGTACTATATAACGTTAGCTGTTAGTGGTAGTGGTCGTGATGGTGATACAAACTTATCTCATGAATTTATACTAAGTTAGTTGACAAGAGCAATGGGGCTCTACTGTTGAGCACAAATTTGAAATTGAGGGTTGTGGATGATAGTTGGAATTTTATTTTAGTCTCAGCCTCTAATTTTTTGTTTTGCTTGCATAATACCTGGAAAATTTTGATTCACACAGGTGAGCAATTAAAAATACTTATGGTTCACTCAGTGGTTGTAGGATTATGCTTTTAGATTAACTTAATTGGTAAGTGACTTGGATTTCCTGTTTTTAAATAAAAATCACAGGAGCTGCACTAAAATTTATTATGGTTTCAGTATCTCTTGTGTTATCACAAAACAGCTGCCTTATAGGTTTGCTTTTTATTGCTTTCAGCCACAAGATAAGATAAGCAGCCCATGTCCTCAAGCCTTGCCTGGCACGATAAAGTGTGATTCTATGGATACTGTAGTGTGTTTACTCACTGTTGCAAATTTAATGAGCCAACACATAGGTTTGATTAGAAACAAATCAAAAGTCAAAGCTACAGGTTTCCTAATTAATGGTATATTTTCAATATATTCAAACAAAGCTACACAAACCAAAAATGAGTTTACCAGGCAGCACAAGTTATGTGATATATGGTGTCTGGTGTGTTAATATTAGGCACATGAAAACATTCATGCATGTGCTGTTATAGTTCATAGTAGTTACTTCTACAACCAGCTGACACAGTCACTGGCTGTCACTTACAAACAGCCTTGCATGTTTGTAGCTAGCTGACCCTTATACCAAGAGACCATTTACAACTGCTCTCTCTCTCATGCTTTCAGACAGACTTAAATGAGTATCTTGACAAGCTCCTTTAGCACCAGCTTTACTTCTCCCCAGCAGACTGTCTCCCACTGCTCCTTAGCCGGTATGGGCTCCTCCAGGCTGGCTGGTCTCCCCTCTTCCTTGCCACCTCCATGGTTTTGTGTTCCCTTCTCTGTGATAACAGTGCCTGCCTGCTCTACTGTCATCACTATCTATCTTGGGTACTGTAATTTCTTCGTGGTCCTGCTTGGATGCCATCTTCTCTCAGAATCACTCCTCTCTGATACCATTCTTTCCTGTGAAATCCTGTTCTGACATTCTATATCTCAGGATCTTAAAACTTTTTTTTAAAGTATCAAAGTTGTGCTCCATGAGCCACGTAGTGGCTCACACAAACTCCATCAGCAGAGGGAGCTAAATGAAAGAAGATGAGTCCCTGAAATTAAGACCTGAAGTAGAGAAAGTACTTATAAATAGTGACATGTTCACATACTGCTCAGTAGTGAAAAAGAGCTGGAATAATATTAGAAATCAATGATTTGGACCATAGTCCCAGGTTAAAACTTCTATGAGGAGATTTGTAAAGTGTTTTTCCAAGAGGTAATTCTATATCATGTTAAAAACCTACTTAGATGGGGATGACCTGATAAACATATACATATTGGGAGAAGAAATCGGATGTTTAGTTTTTTAAAAAATTCTGTTCATTCCCTCTCCAAAAGTTTTATTAAGGATGACGAAATGAGGTCACTAGCTTTGTCAAGAATTTCATATGGAGCAATGAGTCCTGAAGTTATCAAGGATTATGGATAACCCATTCCAAGTTTTAAAGATAGAATTTTCAAGTAAATTTCTTATATTTTGTTTTGATTAAGTGTATGTATCTTAATTTCAGTTAGCAGACTTGAAGAAAGAGAAGCAGAACTGAAGAAGGAATATAATGCATTACATCAGAGACACACAGAGGTGGGTTTCTAGGTTGTTCTTACCATACTAATATTGAGATAAAGAAATTAACCTTAGAAAATGTGTCTTAATTTCTCTTTGAAAATCAGTTAGTATAATCCTTGGGGATTATTTTGAGAAGACTTTAAATTTCATGTATCATACACTTAGTTACCAAATGTTGACTTTTAATGTCCTTTATCTGGCATTAACTTTTCATGTGGTGAATTAGTGTGCCACAGAGTAGTGTAATTATTAAGGCAGTTCCAATACTTGTGTCTTTGGCTGGTTAAGTAAGAACTTAATGTGTGCATAATAAAAAGTATACGTGATACTAATGTGAGAGAACAGATATAATTTGTTTTGTTACCTGTTGGGAAATGATGGATTGGTAAATTGTTGGTCAGTGTCTCTACATTCAGTAGGGACTTTATACAGTATAAAGGACTTATTTGCATCAAGCTCATAACAAATAACAAACAAATTATAATGTCTTAAAATGACTCTACAACAGGTTTTCTGCATGAAATTTCAGTATTTTGGATGAACAACTCTAGCACATAATCACTTCAAAGCAATTTAGAAAATGTACTCGAGGGTTTTTTAACCTTTTTATGATTCTCTGTCAGCCTTTTATATGTTTCCTTTGTTTCTTTCTATCTCCTTAATGTGAAAATTGTTTCTGTGTATCATGGTCATTCTGGGGTTCACATACCTAAATAAATAGAATTTTCATAGATGCATGCACTGTTACCTGAAAAAAATAATTGCTCTCTTTCCCTTTCTAGTCCAGTCTTTCCCATGATACAGATGGTTCCAGTCTTCAGCTTCCATTTTCCTTTCACTAGTTTGGGTGATCTCTTATCCTGCCTCTGGTAGGGACCTATATTGTTGCTTTTAAGGAACGTAAAACCCCACTGCACTGTTTCATTTGCTTTGGAGAGTAGTGTGCTTAACACTTTCTTGGGGAGGTGCTGGAATTTCTTCCTGACATGTGAGGCTTGATTATTACTGTTTTAACTTACATAACCACACACTAAGCATGAAGTGTCACAGAATTGATAGTTAGTGGTGGAGGGAAAAGATTGGCCACAGAGGGCTGGAACCATAGATCTCTTGAACAACAGGAACAGCTTACACAGCAGCCTTTTCAGTATGTACAAAATAACCGCATTTTAATAAGACGGTACTTGGTAGATATTAAGACTGTTAAAGAACGATTGATTGTTAAAGGTCTGTTGTTGGTTCTTTTCACACCGTTCAATTCAGTGCCTGAACAATGCCCCGTACCGGTAGTGCTTATCAGTGCTGATAATTGTAAGCATGTTTGGGGGAGTAGGTTCATGTGCCACAAATAGTTGGTAGTGATGAACAGTGAGTAGTCATTTTGTTGTTTCACTGAAGTTTTAACCTTTGTAATAGTTGAGGATTGTTCAACTGAAATATGTATAAAATATGCAGTCTAGAAAAAAATCATTGTAAAGTGAAATTTCATATTTTCTCTCAATATGTATTTAGCAAAAGTGAAGATGTGTTCCAGCAGAAAAAGCAACCTGACATCTTAATTTCAAATGAAAAGATATAATAATTTTTCTATTTCTGTTCCTTCAGAGAAGGACAGCCCAGGAAGAAGAAAAGATCTCAGGAAAATCCGAAATACCAAGGCAGAGATTTGGGCCTCTCTAGTAACCAAGGCAGATCTTACATGTAGCATTTTCATAGGGTCCCCACCCTTAGTCGTAAGCAGCTTCTATCCTCTGCCCTGATAGGCTCTCTGTATTTCGTTCTGCCTCAAGGAAGGTTTATATAACACAGATATGGCTGCTTTAAAATGTGGGTCTTTTCTATTCTAGCCCACATTTTTCTGTGTTTATACAGCTGTACTAGAAATACAATTCAATTAGCAATTATAAATAGCTATCCAATGCTAAAGAACTAGGTGTCCTTTAAAGGTGAATTCTGAAAACCTTCAGGGAAAGGAAGTCTGAAGGATTTAACCTTAATCTTTCCACTGTTACTTCTAACTAAGGTAACCTTTGCTATAGGCTACAAAAAAGTTGTTTAAAAGCACTTTTATCAAAAGCATTGTTTGCTGCTTAAGGGAAATCTCTGGCTCTTTTTGTAATGTGAATAACTGTTCTCTAATTAACTTCAAAATCTTATACACATTACTGAATTTGCTTGAAAGAAGACATGCCTTGAAGAGGGCATTGGAGGAAATATACATACTCTTATATTAATCACTAAAACCTTGAACCCCGGTCTTACATCAGGGACTGTTTAAATGCATTTTGATCTCATCCTCTGAGTAAATTCTTACCATCCACCCCCATTTTACAGATCGAAGCTTAGAAAGAGAAGACGGAGTGATTTGTCCCGAATGTCATGCTAGTATGTGACTGGATTTGAACCTGGGTCTGTCTGATTCCCTTGCCTGAAGTTTCAATAATGCTTTTAGGTTATGAAACACATGGACGTTAAATGCACTAGAAACTTTTCTTTGCCTCTTTGTTTTATGCCATCTCAACCACTTTAAGAATAGTGGCTTTGTGGATATACTTATAGGATTTTGAGCTGCATATGGAAGGATTCAAGGCCAACAGAATTAAAAGGATTCATGCCACTTGTCTTCAAAACCTCTATTTTTGCCTTGCTCTTCTAATAACTATTGCCTTGCATTTCAGTTTTAGCCAAAGTTGACAGTCAACCTCTGCTGTGAAGATTTCTCTAAGTGGGAGGGGAGTTGGGATGTTCTAAACAGTGTGCTTGGGACCCTTCTTCATGACCCCAGCTATTTGTTGCTGAAATGACTCCTGGATATGTGTGAATTAATGTGCATACCTGAGAAAATTGAGAGTTGCCGTTCTGAGATAAGGAGGGATGGGGCTGTTGGACCCAATAGTAAGTTATCTAAAGCATATCCTATTTTACTCTACCTCTCTTTTCTACCTGGCAGCATTGCCCCCTACTCAGTTTTTTATTAAGAACACCAGAGCTACTCTGTGAAGCCCTGTAATTAAAACTTAAATTTTTATGTACAATTTATTGTTTCTACTTTTTTGTGCATATATAGAATATAGTGCATATTTTATTTCAGACATCAGGAAATGCTTTAGGATGTGGGGTTTTCTTGTGGGTGTGAGGAAGAAAGGACAATGAACTTATTGCCTGCCTCCAGAATTGACTGAAAGGGCAGATACACCATGAGTCCTATAATGCTTAACTACTCTGATGACTGAGTCAGATGGACCTGAGTTCTGGCCACAAAGCCAACTAGCTGACAGTTAGAGCACAGCTAACCATTAACTAGCTGGTCAAGTTGGGCAAGTTATTTGAGCCTCCTTAAACTGGAGTTTATCTAGAAAATCATATTGTTGTTGTGAGGATTAATTGAAACAGTGTACACGCACTGGCTGGTTTGTAGTTGGTGCTCAATAAATATTAGCTTCCAGTTTTGTTGTTGTTGTTCTTTCCTATTAAGTGTTAGTTTAATCGGGTTGAAACCAATTTCATTATGTCGACCATTTTGGAATGTCAGAAGTAGTTACTTGGGTCCGTCGTTTGAAGAAGGTTTGGAATTCAAGATCTAAATTAAAAATTTTTTAACGTATTCATTTAAGACAAGAATCAATCTATAGAATGCACGTTTGGGGTAGAACTGATTCTGTATCTTTGAATTTTATTTAATCTTTTTATTTGTCTATATTGAATAAATATCAATAAATTATTATAAAAGCAGTCTAGGGGAGATTTCTATTCATTTGAATGCTTAAAGAAACTTAGATTCTTCCATTTGAACGAATCAACTTCATATAATCACTCTCCATTATAAAAGTATTTGACTTAGATTTTCTAAAATCGTTTGAAAATTTAAATTGGTATCTATTTGGCCCAACCATCACTTTGTTATACTAGTCTCATTTAAATTTTTTCCCTTAAAGTTTTCCCTGATACAAGAAGGAAACAGCTCATTATTTCTGACTCACTGACACAAAGACAAAAACTGTATTTCTGCAAAACTGTTTTTTAAATGGTGATAAAGAGAAAATCTTTAAATTTAAAAGTTTTAAAAATGCTTTCATATGCCATATCCATGTGATTCTGTATTCATTTTTCCTTGTCTGATACATTTCTTATTTGGGCTGGTTTTAATTGGGGAACAGCCTGATTGATTCTTTTATATTTGATTTGATAGAATTACCCATCTTAATCCATGCATCAGAATTCATCTTTTTGTTTATTTGAGGTAAATAACAGTTTCAAATTGATTTACATACTTCTTAATTTTTGTATATGTATGCATGCCAAGTAAAATTTTCACAACAAAAGCATACTTTAAAAAATATATTTATTTATTTATCTGGCCACACTGGGCCACTGCGGGATCTCAGTTCGCCGACCAGGGATCGAACCCTGGCCACAACAGTGAAAGCGTGGCCAGGGTTCGAAAAAAGTTTTTCGCTATGCTAAGCAAGACGTTGGCTACTTTTGCGGACACTAGCATCCTTAAATGTAAGCATTTGCATATTCCTTTGCCGTTAAAAGAAAATTTCATCCTTAATATTCTTTTACGTGGAATGTAGTCTGATAAGTAAGAAATTTATATTAAAAGGTTTCCCTTGCTAAAACAGTATGTCTTTATTCCAGGTATTAGTCTTAAAAGTTTGTGTATTCTTTTCTTTCTTCAAAATAGATGATCCATAATTATATGGAACACTTAGAAAGAACAAAACTTCATCAGCTCTCAGGGGGTGATCAACTAGAGTCCACAGCTCATAGTAGAATTAGGTAAGCTTTTTCATACATTTTTGCCTTGGGAAAAAGGGAAATAAAATAATCTGTTTGTTTCTGTTTCTCTCTGTTCTTTAATCCTGGAACAATAGTTAAGCTGATTCAAAAAGCCCTCTACTGTAGTTGGAATGCTACAGGAGAGAGTAGCATGGAAAAACAGAACAGCTTTCACTGATGAAGAGGGAAATTGTGAGCCATGCTATATGGCAACATATCGAGGTATTTTGATTGATTTCTGATATTTAATGAAGATTACACTAGGTTTAAAATTGTCTGATTTGTGAGAGTGATGAAAAATTTTCATTTCTCCTGTATAATTGGTTTCAAAGTCCCTTTTGTTACAGAGAGGCATGCTTGAAAGGGTTAGTTAGCTAAGACTTCTGTTTGATGTAGGAGTGTGAATAAATTATGTAGATCTCCAAGCATTGTAGCCAGTGAGCTCAGCCAGGACTCTTAGTGGAGAGGAAAGCAGTTCATAGGCTTGCCGTCGCTCTGGATTGCTGCGTAAGTGCTAGGAGCAGCAGCTCTGTGGCTACGAGGTGGGGAGAGCGCGATGACGTCATCGCTTCGGAGCTGCTGCAGGATGGAGTGGAAAGCTGCTGCTGGTGGCATTGTTTTTGTGGCAGCAGCTGAATGACAGATCCTCGCGACAAGGATACCCCTGTGGCCCCCGTGTAGGCCTCCCGGTTCCGGAGCTTCACCATGCCAGCACAGCGCCATGAGCCCTGGATGCATGCTGCTGTTTGCGTTCGGCTGTGTTGGCGGGGCGGTGGTCATGAATTCCGCTGTCCTGGTGTCTCTCTCTGTTTTGCTGCTTGTGCACTTTTCTATTTCTACCGGAGTGCCAGCTCTGACGCAGAACCTACCAAGGATACTCAGGTACTTCAGTCTCTCTTAGAAGTCCCTGTGTAGTTGGTTTTCCTTGAATTTTTAGCTTCGCAGGCCTTCTTTGTAACCATTTCTGTTGCAGATTGAAACAATGGAAAACGGATTGAAGCTGAGATTTCATTTCTTATTTATAGTAATTTATGGGCTATCACTTAGGGATACGGCTTGGTGTTTGGAAAGCACCAACTTACGAAAAAGATTTTCAGATTGTACTTACACACAAGTACAAGATCAGTGTGGTCTTGTTTTCAGCAGTGTTCAAAGAGTAAAGGGAGAGCAGGCGTCAAGCACTGGGTCAAATTTGCACAGTCTCTTCGTTTAGTATCTGAGTATTTAGGAGCAAATAACCTTTTATGGTGGGACTTGTAGTTGATTAGGCACAGGCCATAGGTGTTTATTTTGTCCCAACTATCCTTTGACTGATGGAGGTTCAGGCCTCCTTTTTGCAGTTGTTGCAATTTTTGATAGCAGCTCATGGGAACTGACAACTTAAATATTTTCTTCCTAAAACTAAATATATTTTAAAGTGAAAGGATTTAAACCTTTTAGGGCAAGGAATTCCTTTTTTTCCCCCAATTATTTACACATCAAAGTTACGAAAGCGTTACAGAGCCTATTCACTATTGTTTTGTCAGATGTTGCCTTTTCTTGGTAGACTTGGGTGACAAATATCCATGCCCGCTTGTGGGGGTAGTCATTAGTCTCTGTAGCTTTTCTGCTCTTCACTCTACTTGCACGCTCTAAGAACCATCTTCTATATTTTAGAGATTTAATGTTTTGGTTTCTTTTGTTTTCTAACTCATCAAACTAAAATTAGCTGATTTGTTGAGATTTTTGCTTTGTGCATCGTTTTAAATGAGGGTTCATAGTGTATAGCTTTTTATAAGTGTTTACTTAAAACTCAACTCCTAATTGTGGACTTAAAGTAAGGTGAATTAAAGTAGTAAATTCCCTCACTGTGTTCTTTTTTTATTCATGGTCCATTCATGTTCAACATTAGTTTAAGGTCCAAAAATTAAATTTCAACTATGGTCTTAAAACTAGGTACTTGGTCATTTTTTTCCCCCTGATTTTATAAAAATCAGGAGCAAATCTTATCACTTGTGTATATTTTAATACATAAAGGATTTGTATGTATGTATATATAGGCTTTTAGGAAATTGAAAAATACGTTGACTCAAGAATATTTAGACTATTAAAATAAGATTAGTCTCAAAGGGCTGGCTTAGGTTTCCATTCCATTTAAGATGCCAGTGCTGTGCTGTGCCATGCAGTGCTGTGCTGTGCCATGCAGTGCTGTGCAGTGGGTGAGAGGTTTGGAGTCGGACTGCCTGGCTACAAACGCTCTGCTACATGTGAGCTGTGGGGCCTTTGGCAAGGTGCTTACTCTCTGTGCCAGAGTTTCCTCCTCTGAGGTTCTTACCCCATTGGGTCGTTTTAAAAAACACGTGAGATGATTATTTCGTATTCAATCAGTCGCAAGATACATTGTAAATTAAACAAGTAAATAATTTTCATAGTCACTTACATCTACTACATTTTTAGCAAAACTATTTTAGCTCTAGCTGTTTTATTCATAAAATAACTTATGATTAAATTCAAAAAGTTCCTTGACATAAAAGTTGCTGTTGATCTGATTGAAGAAAGTCTTCCATATTCAGTCTTTAATATGAAGATTAAAGTGTCAAGAAATAGGTAGTTCCAAGGAAAGTACATGGGTCTTGAAGTCAAAACAGGCCTGACTTTGAATCCCATTTCTGCTGATTACTAGTGCCTAAAGTCTCTGAGTGTCACTTTTCCTAATCTGAAACCAGGGAAAATAATTCCTATTTCCTTATGAGGATTAACTGAGATAATGTAAATAAATCATCCATCTGAGTGCTTGCCACATGGTGGGTGTTGAACAAATGTAATCTTTTTACTGCTCTTTATAATATGTACAGTAGATTTTATTAATTATTATTTGTTTTAAATGGGAATAATAAAGCTGTTTCAAAACATATTTGCAAAGTTATTTATGCACATAAGGTAACATTTAAATAACCAATTAAAAAATGGATATATGGCAGTTTTTAAAAATATGTAACAAGGATTCTGATAGCTGATAATAGCTTTGTTTCTAGATAGTAATGCATTATTGAAACACCTGCGGTTTAAATCTGCCACTTGATATTTTCCCACATGTATTTCATTCTTTGGCTTCTTTTGTGAGTTTTACTGAAGCGTTTAATATATAGAGTATCAAACATGCATACCAATATAGTACAGGACTAATGTTCACTTTTCAGGGTTTCCTTTTGAAAATAGGACTCTACTTAACGTGCATAATTACATGTCCTTCTCCCTCCCCGCCAAGTCTTACGTAGTTTATCAGTAAAAAACGGAGAGAAAAGATGTGTGTAGTAATACAATTTTTCCAGAGTTGGAACAGTGTAACCTAGAGCATCACTGACCCTCTTGACAGCTATCAGTCTCTGAAGAAAAATTCCCTCCCTGTCAAGCAGTTTCTGAAGGATAAATATAAGCAGTACAAAGGTTTGAATTCTACTTATATTTTGGGTTGTAGATTTAGTATTTTAACAGGAGTAGGAAAGTAAAACTTGGACCCACAGCCGACTCCTTCCCCCAGATTTTCCAGTATTTAACCTGTGTGAAAATGATTGTGTTGTCATTCCTGAAGGAAGATCATCCTCATGACTGGCCTGTATTTTGATTTCTGTTGGCAGTGTGATGAATTCGAATGAAGTTTGTATTGTCTTTCTTTGCACTTGGGGTTAGAGAGCCTTCCATTAACTTCCATCTCATTAAATTCCTGGTCGCTTTTTGCTAAAGTCATTAAGATATGTTAGAAAAAATAAGTAATCTAGTAGCTCTTAGACCCTTAGATTTTCAGTTCCCAAAATACGTTCCCCACCCAAAATTTCCAGTCGTTGTCACCGTCATTTGGTGAAATAAAGGGCATTTTAAAATCAAGCAGAAAAGATGTGGCAAAGGGGTGAATCATTCTCAAGAAAGAACAGGTTCTGTGCTATGTGGAAGCATGTATGTGTATAATGTGTTCTGTATCATCCAGTAAGGGTATAATAAATAATGCCTCTTTGCTGTGGACTTGTGACAACTTTCTTGCTGAACCAGCGTTTGGGAGTAACTGGTATAAAGAACAGCTGACCGCTTTGTTATTTGGCTGTTCTGGCAGGTCGTGGAGACAAACTTAGATTTGGTTTTAAAATCTAGCCTTTTATTATGCTGCCTACATGCGTTTGAATTTTCCTCCCAAGTCAAATAGGAAAAGTACCCCAAGTGTGAAGAAGTTATATATAATTAACTCTTGATAGAGAAAAGTCCTGTTCTATTTCCTTGTGCCTACAACTTTAATAAAATGCAGTCTCACAACCCTTTTGCTTCACCTAATCTTTAAGAAGGTGTTTGACAGTTGTACTAATCCTTTCTGATTATCATTAGGTATGAAAGCAGTGTACCCTTTGTGTTCAGTGAGGGCACATTTCAAAAGTGGCTCAAGTTTCTTGGTATGAAAATAAGCTTACAGGATAAAGACTTATTTAGAAAAACTGAATATTTTCCAACATTTATTTATAACCTCAGTGTTTCTGTTCTAACTTACATTTTTTACCAGCAGCACTATGGTTCTTAGAAGCTCCAAACCTTTAGTGTCTCATTTCTTGCTAAGTTCCATTTGAGTTAATGACCCAGGATGACCCAGGCTTATTCCTACCCTCTAAAAGTCCTTTGCATTAACAAAGGATGTGTTTCTTGTTAAAATTCTATCATTAAAATTGAAACTCTTGTTCACTGGAATTTCCCACAAAGCACTGGAAACTCTACAGTCTTTCATAGAATTTTTTGGCCTCCTTGTTTGGAGAAACTGACAATTGTTTTCTCATACATAATGTGGTGGAAAGGGTCTCATATATTGGCTCTGTAGAACAATACAGCTTTCCTACTTTAGGGGATAAAACTCTGAAAGCACACGCACACACACACACACACACACACACACACAAAACCCAGAAGTTGAGAATTAATGTTTTATTCAGAGACATTACTAAGGACCATAGCCCAGCAGGGCAGCCTCTCAGATAGCTCTGAGGAATCGTCCCGAACCGGCAAAGGGAGGAACCAGGATATATAGGAGTTTTTGCTGAGAAAAATAAATAAATAAATAAAAACAACATATAGTGGAACATCAAAAGATTTCTGCTAATCACAAAAGACAGACATCTCAAGTTAATGATTTTAATACTTTTCTATGTATGGGATGCTCATTGAAATTATTCCTTTCATATGTGTCTTAACTATCTAGGGTCAGTATACTGTTTTTCTCCATCCTGAATTCCCTTCAGGGCCCTCCATCAGGGCTGGCTGCAGTGGCTGATGGCTGAATGGCAGACAACGTTGTTTGTTTACTGAAATGGCAGGCAACATTTTTTTGGTCCACATGTTCTTTTTACCATTTAATCAGTAGCCCTGATTTAGACCATATATTGATTTTCCTCTAGGCAGAAAAGAGATACCCTGAAGAGGCATGGTAAATATCTAGGGATTAACACGAGGAATTGGGAAGTCTAGAAGCAGGAGTTGGGGTAAGGGACTCATCAGTAACTTAATAAGATTTCCTAAACTATATTTTACTACCTTTCTTAGTTGATTCCCTGGGGCTAATTTAGCTTCTGAGACTCTGTCCTTTCTCTTTGGCAAGTCTGCTTGTTCAGATAGGCAGACAGAATTATTTAAGAGTGATAATTCTGAAGCAGTGACAGCCCAGGCTTATTACTTACAGTCATGATGAATAACAATTAAAAACGAATTAATGCTTAATTTTTCTCCCCTCTCCAAATAGAAAAGAACGCCCTATATCATTAGGGATTTTCCCATTACCTGCTGGCGATGGATTGCTTACACCTGACACTCAGAAAGGTGGCGAGACCCCTGGATCAGAGCAATGGAAATTTCAGGAGTTAAGTCAACCACGTTCTCATACCAGCCTGAAGGTAAGCTTTATTCTGTGAAAATCTTCACTTTATGTTTTATAAGCTTTCTTATCCAAATTGAAGTGCTAGACAACCAGAACATAATAAAATGAAATAGTATGTACACATTTTAGTTCATAAAACAGATGCTTTTTTTAAATTGGAAATGAGCTCTTCCCAGGAGTTTTAGTTTTTTGTTATACTTTTTCAAGTTATATAGGAAAACAGAGTCAAGCGTTGTTACATCTTGGTTGTCATACTAATGACAAGCATTTCTATTTGATTTAGGCTATTTCTATTTGATTTATATTATATGAATTTAGGATGGGGTGACCAGTGAACCTAATTATGTTTTTTAGAATTGAAAATTATTGCCACCTGAAATCCTTGGTTCACTGTTAGGAAGCTTCACAATTTAGTAGGGCTTCACTTAAAAAAAAAAAAAAAAAAAAAAAAAGATACTTTCTTCAAAACCTTCATAAAGCAATATCCAAAAGTGCATTGTGTTTAGCTAAAAAGACCTGGTGTTAGTTCATTATAGATTATGTTCTTGACCAAGATCTTGTCACCAAATAACTTATAGATATAAATAATAATATATTCTAAGAGTGGAGATATACTAATAATTGAAAATAATTGAAGTTATAGTGTATATCTTATAAAGTGCAATATTTATAAAGGGAACACTGATTATAAAGGAACCTTGTTACATTAGAAAATCTACTCTGTCATAAAACAAACAGGCCACCTACGGTGAATACAGTTGAGTTACTTACGTCTTTATCTCCTTTTTCTGGTCTCTTTTTCCCCAAATTACTTATCATGGTTTAAGTACTTATATAGATAGCTCTTATGATACTTCTAGATTACGAAGTCATTTATTTACTTACTTTCTCTCCAAATCCATGCGGTTTGTTTAGTGCTGTATCCCTAGCACTTAGAAAAGGTGTCTAGCACATAATCGTCACTCAGAACATGTTTGTCAAATGAATTATTTGTTTTAGATGTTAGAGAGACTCTTTTGAAGATAATATAAATGGTCTGTTTTTCAGCTCTAGTAGGGAGAGGCATTTAGAATCATTCCATTGACCTTTGAAATGTGCTCAAAACAGTAAACAGTCAATAAATATTTCATAGCTTTGCTCCCACTGAAAAGTATTTTTAACAGTAGGCCTAATCTCACCTTTTTCTCATTCTCCTTTCTTTTTTGCTCACTTTATTGGAAGGTAATTATGCAGCTGCTCAGTATCAGTCCACAGTGGTGCCACTAGGAAGTTTTCTCGTTCTTACCCCTGTGGCCACACTGACTTTTTTAGCCTGCCTGTTGGTTTCATAGATCTTCCAAAACACCCAGCTCTCAATCGCCTACTTGCCGTGTCCCTTTCCCAAAACAAAATTAAGTAGGAGGGATACTTCTAGGATATCAAAAATGTATACCATATGGTAACTGTATTTTAACTACTATCCAAAAAGATACCTTAAAGAGAAGATTGTTATTTAATCCAGTCCTATATAGTATACCTGAAATCTTCAGGTATACTATACCATTTTATATAAGGGACTTGAGCATCTGTAGATTTCGGTATGCACAGGGAGTCCTGGAACAATCCCCTGTAGATACCAAGGGACAGCTGTACCGGAAAATCTGCCAGGACTGATGCACCTAGAAAAATATACAAGTTGTTCTTAAAAAGAAGTATTTGTACATATTATTCCTTTACTTATTGTATTTTTGTGGGGGAAATCAACAGACAAACGAAATCATGGAATTTCAAGTAGTGTTATGTACTATTTTTAAAAAGCTAAGTAAGGAGCTAGAGAGTAATTAGTAAGGAGGAGTGCTTATTTTAGAGTGGTGAAGGAAGGCCTCTTGGAGGTGGTGACTTGTGCCCTGAAATGAAGGAGGTACAGGTGCATGGAAAGGTTCAGAGGACTGTGTGTTTCAGGACGACCAACTAGCATCTGTAAAGACCCCAAGATGGGGACAGACTTTGGTGTGTTTCAAGAATGTATTTTTTTCTCTTCATCCCATTCCTCTGAGACTTCAGTGCTACCTACTGCACCAATGTGCCTTTTTTCACGGTTACCCCAAATATCCATCTCTCTAAATAGTATGATGGGGACTTCCCTGGTGGCACAGTGGTTAAGAGTCTGCCTGCCAATGCAGGGGACATGGGTTCGATCCCTGGTCCAGGAAGATCCCACATGCTGTAGAGCAGCTAAGCCTGTGAGCCACAACTACTGAGACCTCATGCCACAACTACCGAAGCCCACATGCCTAGAGGCCGTGATCCACAACAAGAGAAGCCTGCATACCACACAAAGAGTAGTCCCTGCTCGCCGCAACTAGAGAAAGCCTGCACACAGCAACGAAGACCCAACACAGCCATAAATAATAAATAAATAAATAGTGTGATGGAAAATTCTCATTCCCATCTTGCCTTGTAGCAGCATTTGACACATTTGAATACTTTCTACTTCTTCTTTTTTTAAATAAAATTTGTCTTTCCAACTTAGTTTTCTTCTAATTTTATTTTTAAATTGTTTTTTATCATTCTTTTGTAGCAAATTTTATTTTATTTTTGGCTGCGTTGGGTCTTTGTTGCTGCGCGCAGGCTTTCTCTAGTTTTGGTGAGCAGGGGCTACTCTTCGTTGTGGTGCACAGGCTTCTCAGTGCGGTGGCTTTTCTTGTTGTGGAGCATGGGCTCTAGGCACACGGGCTTCAGTAGTTGTGACACGCGGGCTCAGTAGTTGTGGCTCATGGGCTCTAGAGCGCAGGCTCAGTAGTTGTGGCGCACAGGCTTAGTTGCTCCGTGGCATGTGGGATCCTCCCGGACCAGGGCTCGAATCTGTGACCCTGCGTTGGCAGGCGGATTCTTAACCACTGCGCCACCAGGGAAAGCCCACTTTCTGCTTCTTGAAATGCTTTCTTCACTTTGCTCCCAGGATACTTCTCTTTCTTTCTCTTTCTCTTTCTCTTTCTCTCCCCCTCTCGCTCTGTCTCCCATCTCCCCCTCTCCCTCTCTCTCTGGTTTTCTTTACAGGTCCTTTTCCATTGCTGCTTTTGCACCTCTAAATGTTGTAGTTCTCTAGGGCTTAAATTTCAGCCCCCTCCTCTACTTAGTGTGGGTAGCTCAAGTTTCATGTCTGTAAATACCATCCACCCATCAGTGTTCACAAGTTTGAATTTCTGACCTTGAACCCTTTTCTGAACTCCACACCTGTGCATCCAATTGCTTTTGCTATATAGTTTTCCCACATACGTATTTGTATCCTGCTTAGGGTACCACCAGTAGAAGTATTCTTTCAAGGCCAATCTAAATGCCACAGCTTACATGAAGCTTCACCTGACACCTTTTGATGGTCCTCAAATCGAGTTTAGAGATCAGTTTAAGGCAGAAAGCACAGGAATTTTATATTGTATCATTAACAGAAATTTCTTAATGGGGGGCTACTAGCAAAATTGGTAAAAAGGAACCTCTTATGTTAAATGACATTTTCTGTTGAAAATGTATTATAAAGATGCTAGGGTGGAAATGGGTAAAAATGTTAAGGTAAGGTTGTTCATCCAACTGAATTCTATTCACGAAGGAGGAAATAGAAAGTGTATATTACTCAAGAAAGGTGGCTGTGGTGGGAGGACAGTGAAAAGGTGTTTTCAGTTGGCAGAGGGTGAAGGGAAAAGGACTCTCAGAAGGCGCGAGACTGGGATGTTTGTGTGCGTAGACGAGGAGTCCGGTAGGAAAAGAAATTGAAAACAACGGAGTGAAGGATGATGATGATACAGCAGAATTACTGAGGAAGGGCCAGGGGACAGGGGGCACATATCCCATCTGCCATTAAAATCGACTTTATTGACAGGACGTCTCAGTTTTTCCTAACCTTTTGCTATTACAAGCAATGCTGCATTGAATAACCTTGTACATAATTTTGTACTTGTATTTATAATTCCCATAAGTGGGATTGCTGGATTAAAGCATGTATTTAAGATTTTGCTAGATGTCACCAAATCGCCTGCCAAAGGGATGGTAGCTGTTTGTATTCTCACCAGCTATGTTGTATAAGTTCTTCATTGCTTTACAAGTTTAGAGTTCAGATATCTCTCCCTTGTGCCCAAATATAGAAAGAGAACAAAGTGTTTTAAATATCATTTAAAATATCCTACACATAAAATTTTCATGCTGTTTTCTAGACCTTGCTTAGTATCACTTTGGCAATGATTTCATAGATTCCATCTAGTTTCACATGTACACATATATATGTATATATACACCTATGCATGTGTATGCACCTGCACATGCCTAAAGACGTGTGTGATTGTACACATATGTATATATACTCCGAAAAAGTATTATTTTTTCCTTTAGAGTCTCCTGGGTTGTTGGTTATTAGTAGAATGTGACTTTTAGAACTGAGAAAAACAATTTTAGCTAAAAAGCAATTGGATTGATACCTACTTGTGAAAGTTTTAAAGAGTGCTTTTGAAACCACATGACTTGAAATACTTCAGTGGAACTGCTGTGAGAAGGTCTTGTTAGCAGGATTGGTATATAAAGCCAGTGGTCAATGTGTGCTGCATTCGTCAGGGGACGTGCTTAGCATGCAGAATGGAAAATTTCTGAACAGAGCCAGCATTATTGTTTAGAAGAATTTTCCATCCTCCTCCATCTGTGTTAAATTGTTCCTATTTCTTTAGTTTTCCCAAGCTTGAACCTCTGTAGTAGTTAGACCTTATTCCTGTGTCTTTTGTAATTAAAGATCCTGTTGTAAAACGCATGTGTGGTTTTAAATTTCAAAACCCTTAAAGCTCTTGGTTTGTTTTGTTTTGTTTTTAACTTTTCATTTTGAAACATTTTAGACTTATAGAAAAGTTGCAAAAATAGTACAGAAGGAAAGATACCCATCACCCACCCAACATTGGTATGTTAACTAACCATGGTAAGATTATCAAAACTAAGAAATTAACATTGGTACAATACTATTAGCTGAACTACAGACTTGTATTCAGATTTTGCCAATTTTCCCACTACTGTTCTTTTTCAGTTCCAGGATGCAATCCAGGATCCCACATTGCATTGAGCTATGTTTCCTCCGTCTCTTCTAACATTTGACGGTTTCTCAGCCTTTCCTTGTCTTTCATGACCTTCAGGCTTAAAGAGTACTGGTTAGTTATTTCGTAAAATGTCTCTCAATTTGGGCTTCTCTGATGATTTCTTTTTCTTTCTTTCTTTTTTTTTTTTTTTGCGGTACGCAGGCCTCTCACTGTTGTGGCCTCTCCCGTTGCGGAGCACAGGCTCCGGACGCGCAGGCTCAGCGGCCATGGCTCACGGGCCCAGCCGCTCCACGTCATGTGGGATCTTCCCGGACCGGGGCACGAACCCGTGTCCCCTGCATCGGCAGGCGGACTCTCAACCACTGCGCCACCAGGGAAGCCCTCTGATGATTTCTTATGATTAGATTGAGGCTATATATTTTTGGCAAGAATACTGTAGAGTGCCGTAGTGGTGATGTAAACCTCGATTGCTTGGTTCAGCTGGTGTGTGTTAGATTTCTTCACTGTAAAGTTACTGTCTTTCTGTTTATAATTTAATTAATATCTTGGTGGATATATTTTGAGACTGTGCCAATATCCTGCTCCTCCTCAAACTTTCATGTACTGATTTTAGGGTGCATCAGTGAATCTTACCTACAGTAATTATTACTGTGGTGTTGTAATGCTTATTTTCTATTTTCTTCATCCTACATTCATTAGCTGGAATTCTTTGGGGAGGGAGAGCTGCTCACTCCCTCCCTTCTTTCCTTCATATTTGAACTCAAAGGTATTATTTTGTTCTGTAGGTCATCCAATGCTATTAATATTAATTAATTAATTAGTTAGTTACTTTAGGCTGCTTTGGGTCTTCGTTGCTGCACGTGGGCTCTCTCTAGTTGTGGCGAGCGGGGCCTACTCGTCCTTGCGGTGCGCGGGCTTCGCATTGCGGTGGCTTCTCTTGTTGTGGAGCACGGGCTCTAGGTGCGCGGGCTTCAGTAGTTGTGGTGCACGGGCTCAGTATTTGTGGCTCGTGGGCTCTAGAGTTCAGGCTCAGTAGTTGTGGCGCATAGGCTTAGTTTCTCCCTGGCATGTGGGATCTTCCCAGACCGGGGATCGAACCTGTGTCCCCTGCACTGACAGGCGGATTCTTAACCACTGCACCACCAGGGAAGTCCCATTACTATTTATTTTATTGCTCAGAGTGTTTCAGCCTTGGACATCAGGAGCTCTTTCAGGAGTCATCCTATACCCTTTCGACATGCCCGTGCTCTTTTGAGTTCTTCCTTCCTGACACCATCAGATGCTCCAGGCTCTTGCATTTTCCCTGCCCCTGCTGTGCAATCAAGTGCTTCTCCAAGAAGCCTTGGTTCTGTTTATTGGAGAATGGTATTTAGGAACCAAGATCTAGGCACTAAATGTGCTTACTGGTTGGAATGTGATTGCTTCTAGGCCCTTTCTTCCGTTGATGCTTATGTTGGGTTTTTCCATTAGTTTATAGTATACATTACCTCCTTTTGGATTTTTATATTAGTGTTTACAGTAGGGTAAAATAAAAATAGAATTTTAAGAAAAATGGATTATATGTTGCAATATTTCAGGTTGGTTTTGCTTGGGACAGAGGGTAAGGAATTTCTTCTATAACTTCAATTTTTATTTACAAACTTTGCCACTCATATATATCCTCATTAGATAACTTCAGGAATCATCCACAGCTGACAGTTGCAGTTTGAAGGGAAAAGGGAGTTAAGATTTACTCTTCTTAAGATTTTGGTACTTGCCCATTCATTTTTATTGAGGCGTAACTGACAAATAAAATTATAAGATACATACTTTCTCCCCTTTTAAACTCTTGCTTAGAGAAGAGGCAGTAGAATTAATTCTTTCTTAGTGGGTGTTAATCAATGAGATTTTTTTCCTCTTTTTGGCATATTTATTGTGTTGTTTATTGACCAAGATGCTAGCGTATGTGGAAAATGGAAAATGGTAAAACTCCAAATAAACAGCACTATTTAAAAATGATGGTATTTAAAGCTTATGTTTCTAATGTGACTTTTTTTTGAAGTAATTGGCACATGAGTATTTATTACTATTGATATTTAATGTTTAAACAAGCTCTTGGAATAGGAAAAATAGCTCTAAGTATTTCCTGTTGAAGAAAAATTAACCTTTTTGCATTAAAAAAATTTGATGCCTACCAGGTCACACACAATGTCAGATGCTAGAAATGTTGTAAAGTAGCTCAGAGTCCAAATGTTTTAGAAAGTAGGCTTAATAATTTTTTTAAAAGTCATATTAATAATGTTTCACAATCAAATAATATCGAAAATCTAGAGTAAAAGTGTATAGTTGTCCAACTCTAAATTCCATTCCTTTGCCTCAGTCATTGTGAATAGTTGGTGTATCATTCATACCCTTTTCTTTATATATATATATAGATAATACATACTCATATATGTCTTTGTAAGATAAATGGTTTTAGGGACTTCCCTGGTAGTCCAGTGGTTAAGACTTAGCCTTCCAATGCAGCAGATGGCAGTTTGATCCTTGTTCGGAGACCTAAGATCCCACATGCCTTGTGGCCAAAAAACCAAACCAAAAACACCCAGAAGCAATATTGTAACAAATTCAATAAAGACTTTAAAAATGGTCCACATCAAAAAAAAAAAAATCTAAAAAAAAAAACCCAAAACGATAAATGGGTTTATGCTCTAAGTATTTCCTGCAGCTTGCTTTTTGTTTTTCATTTTAAAATGTATGTTTACAATCTTTTCATTTTTATTTAGAGAGTTATTTACCTAGCTTTTGATGAAATGATAGTTGAGAAGAGTTGAAGATGAGAATCCAGAATCAAAGATCATGTAAACAGATATTAAGGGAGAGGCAGTCTGGTTTGTATAAAGTGAATCATGCTATATATTAAATGGAATATCATCCAACTATATAGCAGAATGAAATCTTGCCATTTGTGACAACATGGATGGACCTAGAGGGTATTATGCTAAGTGAAAAAAGTCAGACAGAGAAAGACAAATACCATGTGATTTCACTTATACGTGGAACCTCAAAAAACAAAACGAACAGGCATAACAAAACGAACAGACATAACAAAACAGAAACAGACTCATAGGTACAGAGAACAAATTGGTAGTTGCCAGAGGGGAGGGGGCATGAGGTGATGAGTGAAATAGGTGAGGAAGATTAAGAGGTACAAACTCACATTCATGAAATAAAGAAGTCAAAGGAATGTAATGTACAGCATAGGGAATATAGTCAATAATATTGAAATAACTGTGTATGATGACAGATGGTACTTAGACTTATTGTGGTGATCATTTTGTAATGTCTAAAAACATCAAACCACTATGAAGTACACCTGAAACTAGTATAGTATTATAAGTCAATTATATTTCAATTAAAAAAAAAAGAAAAAAAGTGAATCATGCCTTGCTCATCTGTGGGTTTTTTTTTTTTGTGGGAATTAACAGAGAGCTAGGAGAGCTGTATTTTAGACTTTTCAAAAGACTTTGATGGATTTCCAGACTAAGAATATTTAAAACTTGAAGTTGCTTTGTGTTTAAGACAAACACTTTTGTCTCAAAGAGGGCAAATGTACAGATAGAAATGAAGAATATGAGTAAATAGATGTTTTTGTGAAAAAGGACTTGAATCTTGGTTACCCTTCGATTGTTAGTGTTCTCTTAACAGTTTCAGAAATGAGGGGGGTGGGGGGGAGAAGAGTGTGGTTAATGTTTCCAAGTGTGCTAAACTGGAATATTTATTATGTTAATTACTCAAAATGATTAGGATAAATTTCAGGAAGATTTCACACAGCTGTGTGAACAGAAAAAAGGGTTAAGTGATAAACTGCTTATGGACAAAGTATAAGGTAAGACAAGACCCAAGAGGTGGCTTTTGAGTCATGAGATGGCTTAAAAAAGAGGCTTAAAGGAGGTGATTTTAAGTCAGAACAAAACAAAACCCCTAAACCCTCATTTTAACGAAGTAGGTAAAAGAGATGGATCTTGTTATTCTGAGAGGTAGCACAAGCCAAAGATACTTAGAAATATGCTAACACCTAGTAAATACATGATTTTTTTTTTCTCTTTTATAATCTTTCCCTCTTCTCAGGTCAGCAGTAGTCCTGAACCTCTGAAGGCTATAGAACAGGAGGTGAGAATGGGGTTTCAAAACATTTTGCAAAAAGTAAATGAAAGTGATTAACTTTTGCTTACTTTCTCAGCTGCTATTTTCAAGACATCAAGTGCTCAGTTTGGAAGACTGCTGATGTTATTCCCTGAAATAAAAAAGAAAATTATTTCTCCTACAGTGGTTGCTAGGGCTTTACTGTAATCTGTAATTTACTCCTTCTCTAAAGTAGCATTTTGAAATAAAGGAGAAAATAATGAGTAAATCCTGTGGAAATTCAGCCTATTTCTATTTATCCAGCTCTAGGTAAGAAAACTTGTATGCTTTGCACAAATACCTTCCTCAGGGCAGAATGTACATAACTTGTATGTATCCTGGAGACAGCCTAGTATGTCATTTTACCATGGGCTGCCTCCCTATTTAAACAGATTTGTTCAGCCCCAGTCAGGGCACCATTCAGCTTCGTTCAGCAAACATCTTTTGAGAGCCTACTTCATGTCAGGCTTGATATGCTAGGCCCTGGGGATATAAAGACAAAATAAGACTTTCTCCTACCCACTAGGTCAGGGTTAACCAGGGTAAGGCCTTCAGCAGGTCCATGACAGTGGAACAGTGTCTTTTTCAGAAATATCTTCAGAGGTAGGTCCTCCGTGCCTCTCTAAATTCTTTTGAACCTACAGTATAATTTACATCGAGACATTTCACCTAAATGTGTCTAGAATTATGCTTCTCAGTGTTTCTTTGGGTCACGGACTCCTCTAGGAATCAAATTAAAGGTACGAAGCTCTCCATAAAATACTTGTATACACAGAATTTTGTGATTCTCTTATGGTGTAGAGTTGTAAATCAAAAGAGTGTTAAAACTACTGCTTTGGACACAACTTTAACTTGGGGAGAAAGAAATGTAAACATAGAAATTAAATATAAGGTGATAAGTGTTATAGTAGGTATCCATTGGGCTAGTTACTTTCTTAATTTTGTCTTTTACTTACATTAGGCTTAAAATCTTTGAAGCTAAAGACAAACTTATGTAGCAGAGTTGCTTGCCCCCTTTTTAGCTTATTTCAGATGACATCAGGCGGCTACTTAGGAAAACACTGTGTTGGAACATTTCTAAGTTGCCCTTAGTGGGATAATCTATTTTTATAGCTGTGAACTTACTTTATAGTCTTCCTGAACATAAATAGTAATGGGGCAATGCCAGATAACACATGACATATGTATTCTATACAGCACTGGGTACAGGAGGCACTTGATGAATGGAACATCTGGAAGTATCTTGTAAAGGCCTATAGACTTTTAGCCTGATAATCTAAAACCAGTAGGAAAATAGCACAAAGACCAGATTGTTTTCACTATGGTATCTCAAGTGAAGCTAAAAGTAATGACACCTGTTCTATTTTTTGTGTGATAAAAAACGTATAACAAAATTTACTATCTTTTTTTTTTTTTTTTTTTTTTGCGGTACGCGGGCCTCTCACTGTTGCGGCCTCTCCCATTGTGGAGCACAGGCTCTGGACGCGCAGGCTCAGCGACCATGGCTCACTGGCCCAGCCACTCCGTGGCATGTGGGATCTTCCCGGACCGGGGCACGAACCCGTGTCCCCTGCATCTGCAGGCGGACTCTTCAACCACTGCGCCACCAGGGAAGCCCTATCTTGACCATTTTTAAGTATACAGTTCAGTAGCGTTAACAGTATTCACATTGTTGTGAAACAGATCTCTAGAACTTTTTTGTCTTGCACGTCTGAAGCTCTGTACCCATTAAACAACAACTCCCCTTTCCCCTCTCCCCTCAGCTCTGGCAACTACCACCCTACTTAGTGTTTCTATGAATTTGACCACTTTAGATACCTCATGTAAGTGGAATCATGTAGTAGTTGTCCTTTTGTGACTGGCTTATTTGACTTAGCATAATGTCCTCAAGGTTCATCCATGTTGTAGCATGTGACAGGATTTCCTTCCTTTTTAAGGCTGAATAATATTCCATTGTATACATACACCACATTTTGTTTATCCATTTCATCCCTCAGTGGACATCTGGGTCGCTTCTACCTCTTGGCTGCTATGAACATGGGTATACAGATATCTCTTTGAATCCCTATTTTCAAATCTTTTGGTTTTATACCCAGAAGGGGTAGTGCTGGATCACGTGGTAGTTCTATTTTTAATTTTATGAGGAAACTCCATACTGTTTTCATAGCAGTTGCACCATTTTACAACCCCACCAACAGTACACAAGTGTCCTAATTTCTTCACGTCTCACCAGCACTTGTTATTTTGTTTTGTTGCACAGGAGTGCCATTCCTTTATAGTTAGAACACTGGAACCCCAAGTCAGGTTGCTCGTTTTTGTGGGCATTTTCCAGTGACGTGAACGCCTACAATGTAAGAGTTTCTTAAAGACTGAAAGAGTGGGAATGGGGTTACAAAACAAGTAACGTTTATCAGAAAGAGCCTTGACCACCTGGTAAGTCTCCATTTTGGGCACCCACCTGTGTCATTGAAGAGGATATCTTAATGGCGTCAGGCAATTGAAATTGATAGGCCAGTGGTCTTCAGATAAATAAAGCAGCATTTGTAGTCAAAACTATTAGCCAAAACAGTACACCTGGCATATGACCAGCATAAAATAGGAATTAGAAGTCTCCAGAAGTCACAGATTGAATGCGAAGCTACAGCATGCAACTCCCCTATAACTTTATGTTGAATAATTTATGTAAATGCTTCCAGTTTCCACTTAGGTCCTAGTAAAAAATTTTCCCTCATTTTGTACCTGGTATCATATGAACTTATTGTTGACCAAAAGTGACACATTTTATCTTTTAGCCGGCTAATATTTAGGTTTGTCTTTTTTCCTTCTATCTTTAGTTGGAGGCATTGTTAGTGACAGAATTTCTAATTTCTTCCATAGGAGATACAATATAAGAATATTGTGCCCTTGGCCAAACACATGACAGAGACTTCCCACCTCATTGCTTTCCTGCTAATCTTGGGAGCTTTATGTCTCCACTATCTGGGAGACCAAGGAGAAATAAGTCTTTTGAAAACTATTCCCTAAAATTCAGAGCTTTTCCCTCTTCAGCTCTCATGGTCTATCCCTGGGATCCAGCTGTCAGAAGTACAGCCCACACTGTGAGCTATTTTAATGTGTGTAAAATATTTTTATGTGGTAAAAGTATAAAAGGGAGGTGAGTTACAGATCAATAATCTCATGTTATTTGGATAACATTTTAAAATATCATCTTCTAAGCAGATCCTAATTTGCCACTTCCTTGTAGCCCTAAATCTTGAGACCCCCTGAAGTGTCAGAGTCCTTTTCCTGTTTTAGGTTCAGCTCTCTCCTGGTTACTTTATTTCATACTCCCAGATCCACAAATGATTTTGGGGAAGAGGGCTTTTGCCAAGCTGTTTATATTGTGAACTTTTAAATTACTACAGAATTTTTTTAAAGGTAAAAATAGCTAGACCTTGTGGGGTAGGGTGATATGAAGGAAGAGGAAATAATTTCTCTACTTGACTTTTATTTGAGAGATAAATGGAAATGACAAGGTCAAGATCGACCTCCAGTTATTTTTCAAATAGCTTCAAAGGCATATAATTTTCTCATTGTAGGTGAACTTGATATTCTCTAGGGCTTTCTGAATCCATAGTCTTGATGGGTTTAAGCGCTGTTGATCAATACTTCATCAGAACCTGGACTCTTTATATTAATTTTTAAATGTACTTTATATTTTAAACTTTTAAAGCTTGGGAATTCATGTATATGATAACATAAATGTGAATTAGCCAGGCTGTTAGATTAACCAAAATAATGCCACTTCTATTTTTTCTGTTAAATAGAGTACACATCAAAACAAAGACCAAGAGAGTGGTACTCAGGGTGACTTCTAGTTGTTTTCACTATAGCCCTCTTTGGCTCCAGAAATATTATTGTCAGTTTTCCAGACTCAACTTCTAACAAGCTAATTTGCTTGATGAAATTTTTTTTTTTTTTTGCAGTACGCGGGCCTCTCACTGTTGTGGCCTCTCCCGTTGCGGAGCACAGTCTCTGGACGTGCGGGCTCAGCGGCCATGGCATGTGGCTCTGCGGCATGTGGCATCTTCCCAGACCTGGGCACGGACCCATGTCCCCTGCATCAGCAGGCGGACTCTCAACCACTGCGCCACCAGGGAAGCCCAGCTTGATGAAATTTTTATCAGATACTTTTATATTAGGTGCCAGTCTCCAGCTCCAGGAAATAGTCAAATAATTTTGTCTTTTAATTTTAACAGGGGAGGAGGTGATAGAGGATTGAACTATTAATGTATTTGATTTGTCTTTCTTCCCATTGGAGATCAGCTGTGTATTTGAGATGCACAGAAGAAAATAGTTGGCTGTGTAATTCAGCTGATTTTATTAGCATATGGTTAATATTGCAATATTTGTAATCAAAGTTATTTTAAACACAAGGCAATAATGAATGGATAGTCCCAACCCATAAATAGTATAAATGTTTTTCTTTTCTCAAAACTTTCAAATTGAAAAGAATTTCATCTAGTTATAGTAAAACTTACTATCTCTAGTCTCTTTATATACCTAAAGAAATTGTTTTTGAGGGACTACCCTGGTGGCGCAGTGGTTAAGAATCCACCCGCCAATGCAGGGGACATGGGTGCGAGCCCTGGTCCAGGAAGATCCCACATGCTGTGGAGCAACTAAGCCTGTGTGCCACAACTACTGAGCCCGAGTGCTGCAACTACTGAAGCCTACGTGCCTAGAGCCCATGCTCCACAACAAGAGAAGCCATAAATAAATAAATAAAGTGATAAAGACCCAATGCAGTCATACAAACAAATAAATAGAAATTGTTTTTGAGACCATACTTCATATATAGATTTATATTCTGAATTTTATAATTTTCTTCTAATTAAAATATATATATTCAGAAGTGCTAACAAGAGCATAGTAAAAGCAAAAGTCACTCATTATCAAACTACCCAGTGGCAACCACTTTTAGAATTGTCATGAGTGTCCTGACATAGCTCTTTCTAGCCATTCTTAGTTGATTATACTATACAGAACTGTTTTAGTCCCCAGTCTCTTCGGAGAATATTGTGAATATTTTCCATCTCAGTAGGTATTCTTCTACAACACAGTTTTTTAAATTGCTGCATAGTATTCTGTTTTATGGATGTTCTATAATTTTCTTAATTTCCTATTTTGGAGCATTTAAGTTGTTTTCAGTTCTTTGCTGTTATAAATGACATCCTCTATTCATCTCTGATTATTTCCTTAAAAGTATATATATATATATTTTCTAATTTAACATAACATTTTCCTATGTCATTGAAAATTCATTTTAAGTAAGTATTGTATGCTAATATGGATATGCCACTTTATTTTTCTTTTGATAGATTCTGATTCTCAGATGAGATTTGTTTTTGCTAAATTGATCATCTGTCATGGATATATATGTTTCTTAAAATGATGCTGAGCAATAAATAATCAGTAGCTGACTAACTATTATAAAAGTCCAAGTACAATATAAACTGTCAGAAAATGAGACTAGCAAAAATTTACTAGGATGACGGTCTTCAGCAAATATTTGGGTTTTATCCACGTGTTAGAGCTTAAACCCACCGGAAGAGCTAAGATACTCAAGACTCTTAGTGAGTACAACATGCTAGGTCACAGTCTGTGGCTTTATAGATTTCTCATTATTAAAAACAAAAATAAAACAAAAGCCTGGGATAGGGATGAAGAGTGTGGGTGGGAGGACTGTTGAAGGGATAAAGAGCTCTATGTTTGCCGTAGAAAATATATTTTCTTTTGCATGCTCTTTGTTCTCATCTGCTAATTGATTTATATTAGTTCAGCCATACATCAAAATGCATTATAGTAAATTAAAATATTAAGAGAAGAAAATGGAGGTGAAACATTTTAACGTTGTAAAACTAAGAGGTTTGGTGATGGTTAAGTTCTCCAAGTGTGATTACTTTCACTGTAGTTGCTGTCCATCATAGCATGTGTAAGTTGACTATATGTCAAAAAATGTTTTCTTATACTTGTAGAGAGTCTTAAACTTGAACACCCTCTTACTTTTCAGCACTTAAAATAACCTAAATCTCTCAGACAGTGTAAGATTGGTATAGTGTTAGTTATTTTTAATTGCTTGGACTCTAGTCCATTATTTTTATAGCTATAATGTATTTTGTTTTATTTTTATTGAACTATAGTTGATTTAGCTATAATGTATTTTAAACCATGTTCTTTAAAAGTTAAGAAAGATAAAATTTTAAAGAGGGAAATAAAACTCACTAATAATCATCCCCCACCACAGCACAATTTAATATATTTATATATTCTTTTTTTCTCCTTAGGCCTAAAGCATGTATTGCAAAATTTTCAAAGTTGTGCATAGTGTATTGTTATAAATTGTAATAAATAGCCAACATTTTAAACACTTAGTATGTGTGAGTACACCGCTAAGTCTTTATATAGAAAAATTTAGAATAATTCAATGAATTAGGTACCATTATCTCTATTTTACAGATAAGAAAACATAGCTATAGGAAGAATACGTAACTTATCCAAAATTATACATTTGGTAAATTCACTAAATTCACCCTAATCATCATCATCATCATCATTACTAGTACTAAACATTTTGTCACATTCTCTTTAAGACCTGGGTACTTTGCTGTAAAGAACTGCCTCATTATTGGTAGCTATTGGACAGCTGTTTTTGATTATTTTGGAGTCACAAACCCCATTGAAAATCTGATAGAAGTTGTAGATTCTTTTCCTAGAAAAATTCATTGTACATAAATGTTTGCATAAATTTTCAGTCTGGGCATGTACTTCTTGAAGCCTATCTGTGGATCTTAGAAGTAGTTATCAAATTTTAATGATTATATATAAATGACCTGGATTGCTTGTTAAACATGCAGATTACCTGATCTCACTGCCTAACGTCTGGGCTTGGACTTAGAATCTGTCCTTTTTACAAGCACTTCAAGTGATCTGGATGCAGGATTGTTTTTCTTTTTTTGGTGACGCCTTGCAGCTTGCAGGATCTTAGTTCCCCAACCAGGGATTGAACCCGGGCCATTGGCAGTAAAAGTGCGGAGACCTAACCACTAGACCACCAGGGAATTCCCTGGATGCAGGATGTTTTAAGAACACTGTTTACAAAACTGTATCCTGAGATTAAGAATCTTGTTATTCCATTGCTGTTTTAGAGTAGCTACCACGCAGTGCATGCTCTAAGTATTTGGAAACAAGTCTTTATTATCAAACGATTTTACAAATTAGGACTGCCATTACAAACTCTGATGATGACAGTAATGTATGATTTTATTGCTAATACTGCCACTCTACTTTTATCTTCAGGTCTTCTATTTAGAAGGATCTCATGTATGTCTGGAAAAATATGATTGCTTAAATATTTCCCAATTACTTGAAAATAATCTGCAGAGATTATTTATTGATTTCCTTTGGTAATCAGTGACTTACTGTTCTTTAGTAGAATTTTCTTTCAAGTTTCTTAACCCATTTAAAAGATAGTTGTAAATAAATTACTTATCAGAATGTTTTCCCTAATTATATTTATCCGTAGGATGAACTTTCTGATGTTAGCCAGGGAGGATCTAAAGCTACCACTCCAGCATCAACAGCTGCTTCAGATGTGGCAGCAATTCCTAGTGATACGCCCTTACATGAAGAGAATGAAGGATTTGTGAAGGTTGCAGATACACCAGATAAGTCAGAGAGAAGCAAGCATATTGAAGTACAGGTAGTCCAAGAAACTAGAAATGTATCAACAGGTAAGTGACCCTAGTTATTTACATACTGACACAGTATTCAATAAATCCAGATGTGGATATGACATCTTTGGGGTGTTGCTGCCATAGATTTATAAAACTATTCAATTGTAAATAAGCTTTAAGATGTGATGATTAAATAAAGTTTTAGAAAAGTGGTGGGGCAGTGGCTGAGGGGTTGAGAGCCTGAAAGGCAGGAGGACATTCTTTTTCTGTTCCCTACCTTAGGTCATTAGTCTTTGTCTTTAATTTCTCTGTATTTCACCCCTTAAATACAAGGAAAACAGTGAGTTCTGGCCTGGTGTACACTACACTGTGTCCAAAGAAACACAAATGAAAACTTTCTTTGGTTATTTTTTAGTTGCTCATATTTACTGTTAATTGAATATATGACATATTGTCTATCTAACCTTGTGTTTCCTAGAATCAACTCTTTAAAATTTTTTATGATCAAATGATGTATTTACAACCATAGAAGCAATTTTCATAACAGGGGCAGTATGTGTTATATGCATTATTTTTGTCATCTTGTTCCTTCCTAAGACTCTGCTGAAAATGAAGAGAAGTCAGAAGTTCAGGCAATCATTGAATCCACTCCTGAGTTGGATATGGACAAAGATCTCAGTGGATATAAAGGCTCAAGGTACTGTAGAAGCCCGATTAGGACATCTTATCCTTCCCTTTCCCCTCTCCCAAAGCACACTGTTGTCCCCTGGTCTCTGACCAGATAAAATGCATTCAAATGTTTTGCTGAAGAAATGTTGATATTACATTTCAGTTTTCTCTTTCTTGAAGCTGGATATTGTACATAGTTTAAATCTTCTGTGAAGTGTTACCTTTGCAGCATCAGGGACTAGGAGCATGTGGACGGATGGGGAAAAAAGACAGCCAAGGAGTATTCCCTACTTTGTGGAACTTGGGAAAAACATAACAGCAAGTGGGGAAAACATAATTTGAAGAAACTTTATTCCTTCCCCCAATCAGGAAGAAGACAATATATTCCCTTCAAAACTGTAATGATCTCATTACTAGAAGAAATTAGTCTCATTTTAGTATCATTTTACATGGGGAGGCTATTTAGAGGTTAGAAGAGAATGGTATGTATCATCTTAATGAAGATCATCTGAAATATCTTGATGTTCAAGAATGTCACACAGGAGCTGCTGCCTTTTAATTTCTTCCATAAATTTTATTTTTTAATTAATTAACAGCGACTATAAAAATATGTGCCATTTTTTTGATCACTGCTAGACATTATATGCAGTAGCGGTTAAAAAGCGTGAGCCTAGAATAAGACTACATGCATTCAAATCCTGACTTGGATTTGAATCTGAGGTAAGTTTCCTCATCCATGAAAGAGAATTATGATAATACTTCAGATGGTTGTAAGGAGTAAACGAATCAATATATGTTAAATCATTGGCAAAGTGTCCAGTTCAATCAATGTTAGCTAACATTATTGTTTTATATCATTTTATCTTAATTATAACCTTGTGAGGTTGATGTCTTCACCCCCATTCTACAGATAAGGAAGCTCAGAGTTGTACAGTAACTTGTCCAAGATTACCAAGCTGGGATTCAGTCTAGGACTCTGATTTCAAAGGCTGTGCTCTATTGAAATATTTTTTTCTTTATTGTTTATTTAAGACATTAAACAATGCAGAGTGTAAACAGTGAAATTTGCTTCTTATTCATCCTCTCCTAAACCTAAGAGATGCAGCTACTTACTAACAGTTGTGCGCTCTTGTCATTCTGAACCTGTTTTTAAAAATCAAAAACATTTTTATTAGACTAAAGCATGTATGGCAGTATTAAGGTCAAATCGTAATACAAAACATGAAGGGCAGTAGTAGGCCCTTACCCCTACTGACCCTTCATTCCCACTCCCAAGAGGCAATCTCTATCACTTCTCAGGTCTCTTTGGGTATTTATCTTCAGGTATCTAAATCACATCCTTATGCTGTTCTTCCGTGGTCTCTCTCTTTCTCAGTTGGGATTCAGTGAGAAAATCAAGTCCTAATGCCCTGAGGCACCCCTTGTATATAATGAATTAGCTATACTCCTGTGCAGGGACTTCCCTGGTGGTCCAGTGATTGAGAACCCGCCTTGCAATGCAGGGCATGCCGGTTCAATCCCTGGTCAGGGAACTAGGATCCCACATGCTTCGGGGTGGCTGGGCCCATGCGCCACAGCTAGAGAGCCTGCATGCTGCAACTACAGAGCCCACACGCTCTGGAGCCTGTGCACTGCAACTACTGAGCCTGAACACCGCAGCTAGAGAGAAGCCCATGCACCGCAACGAAAGATCCCGTGTGCCATAACTAAGACCCGGTGCAGCCAATAAATAAATAAATAAATAAATATTTATACTCCTGTGCATCTAGAACAGTACTAGCTATATACTTTCTTTGAGAGAATTGAGCAAATAGTCACTCAAATCATTTTCTGTATTCTGTGGATCAAATAAGGCGTCCTGGTTTAAAAAAGGCTGCAATATTAGCTATTGACTTTATAGTGGAAGATGACAAGGATATAGCTCTTTAAACCATCATCTTTCCTTTCAGCCTCCCAATATAATTATATCTCAGTTTCTGTTAAATTAACATCATTGTTTATATCATTATGATTATATAAATATTAATAACAGCCTAGCCACAGAATATGCTATGATTACATTTCCTTTCTTTTACAACTTCATTTTTCTTTAATTTAGTAAAGCCTCAGGGTTTTTTTGGTTTTGTTCTGTTTGTTTCTTTTGCTTAGGTTTCTACATACCTATCACTAATTCACTTACAGATACCCTGCAAATCATAAATGTAAACATTCTCAAAATGGCCAAATATAAATAAAACCAGTTTCCTGGAACCTTCTGTTACCATTCTCCAATGTAGATGTTTTTGTGTTTGCTCTGGTCCTGGAATTTGCTCTCATTTTCATGCTGGGAATTCTTTTCACCTCTCTCCTTTGTTCCATCTTCTGTTTCCTGGATACCATGACATCTAGCTTCTTGATTTATGCCTTTGTTTTGACAGAATATATTCTTACTAGTTTCCTGGCAAAGGCTGTTTTGGAAGTAAGTTTTTTGAGAACTTGAATGTGATAAATGTCATTTAAAGGAATGATAGTTTGGCTGGATATAGAATTCCAGGTTGGGAAGTCTTCAGAAGTTTTTCTTCAGAATTGTGAGGACATTAATTCATTGTCATGTTTAGTGGAGTGTTGCCATTTGGATTCTTGCTTTTTTAATATATTCTCTGTAAGCTTTTAGGATCTTTACTTTATCCCTGTTTGTTGTTTTGTTTGTTTTTTCCTTTTTAAAAATTCATGATGATGTGTTGATGTAGGCATCTTCTTTTGTATCTGCAGTAGTCCTTTAATCTGGAAATTCATATTTCCCAGTTGAGAAATTTTCTCTTATTTCTCCTTTTTGTTGTCTTTTCTTCTCTTTTTCTGGAACACTTATTAGGTAGATAGTGAACATTCTGGACTGACCCTTATAATTCCCTTTTTCCCCTCTTTTCTGTCTCTTCTATTTTTGTTGTAATTTCTGGATGATTTCTTCAACTTTCTCTTTCAACCCTCGTCAGTTTTTTTTCCTAAAAGTTTTTTGTTTTTCTTGGATAGTTTTTATAGCACCCTACAGTTCTCTTACGGATGTAACTTTATTATGAAAATAAAATTTAAAAAAATTTTAAAAGTTTTTCCTGCTGTCTGCATTCACTGTCTCCTTTTACTCTGAGTGTTTTGGACTCAATTTTATGATAGAGGCTTTCTTTGATCGTCTGGTTCTCTGTGGCTGTTTTGCTCATACTTAAGTAAATGACATTGATTCTCCAGTTTTCTGCCTATAACATTTAACCTTGGCTTCCATTGTTCAGGGAGCAATGCCAGGAGAAGGGAGGTCTCACTGTCCTGGAGGGTTGGATTTAGGTCTCATATAGCTTCTTGTGCTGCCTTTCATCACATCCCTCTATCTTATGTTCCCTCTTGCATGCTTCTCTCTGCAGATTGCTTGGTTCCTTCAATTCCTGAGCCTTTCAGGGGTTCTGGCAGCATGCTGACTTCCTTCCTAAACACTAATGGCTTAAGTTAAAGCTTTGTCTGGTCTGTTAAATCAATTTCTACTGTTTGCCCATCTGTTTTCCATCTTATATAATTTTGTTCACATTTCATCTGCTGTAGTTTCTTTTTCTGTTCCCTATGTCCTTGTGGGTGTATACTTTTTAAATTCCTTTACTGTCATTTTAGTTGAGTTTCTGAATTATTGGGTGATAAATGACTATGTCCATCGTATTTAACTGGAAATCCTGTGCAGACTTTTTTCTATTAATGTAACACTAATGCACAAACATGTACATTTCCCCATTCTCCTCCATACCCCTGCAAAAGGGGCTTATATTATACATACTGTATTACAACTTGCTTTATAAAAAGCACCTTTATATAATGGGTTTCTTTCATTTCTAAAGCTGTATTTTAATGTTTTTAAAGTTAAAAGTTGAAACTTTTAGGTATATCCATAACTTATTTCATCTGTGCCCTGTTAATGATCGCTTGGGTTGTTCCAACTTTTTGCTGCTCTGACCATCCTTTTACATACATAATTGCCTTCTTGTGACAGGGGCTTTGTAGGATTTTTTATTTTATTTTTTTATTTGTGGCCACGCTGCACAGCTTGAGGGATCTTAGTTCCCCAACCAGGGACTGAACCCCAGCCACTGCAGTGAAAGCACCAAGTCCTAACCACTGGACTGCCAGGGAATTCCCTGTAGGAATTTTTTTAACATCAAGTTCTTGGGTCAGTGGGTATTTACATTTAAAATTTTGATATTGCCAAGTTGCCCTTAAAAGAAAAATAAAATGGCCATGCTAATTTATACCCAGACAACATGGACCATGGTAGTTAAGATCATGGATTCTGAAGCCTGGCTGCCTGGGTTTGAGTTCTGCCTCTTTGACTCATTTGCTGGATGATCTTGGCAAATTCCATAACCTCTTTAGTTTCCTATTCTGTAAAGTTGGGATAATAGCAGCAGATCTTTTGTAGAGTAGGTGTGAAGATTTTAATAAGGTAGTCTGTGAAAGGACTTAGACCAGTGCCTGAACAATGCAGAGTAGTGCTCTCTTTTAGCTGCCATTTATTGTTTGTGTTTGCTAGGATCTCATCGCAAAAACATTCTGTATATTCGTCAACAGTTCTCTCTGTGGAGTTTAATGGGAATCTCTTATGAAACCCTTGAGAAATACTTTTAAATTATATTTTATATTAAATGTAAATTACAGGTAAAAAATTCCTATGTAACTTAGCCTTTTGTATGCATTTTGCACTGTTGAAAACATCTTTGACATATTTGTTGATTTGGTTTTGTTTTTTTCTGCCTAGCACTCCCACCAAAGGCATAGAGAACAAAGCTTTTGATCGCAATACAGAGTCTCTCTTTGAAGAACTGTCTTCAGCTGGTTCAGGTCTAATTGGAGATGTGGATGAAGGAGCAGATTTACTAGGTATGATAGTTTATCTGAAGTAGTATCACACTGTATTAAAAATAGATTTTTAAAATGATTTAATTGAAAATTTCTTTAAAATGTCTCTAACTGTCCAGTGGGGCAGAGTTATTGCACTTTTACATAATTAATAAGAATGTATTCTTTGAGATAATGAAAGTTGTAAATGAGAATATCTTCACTTATGGATGTGCCTAGAATTGAATTGCATTTTAGTTTGTATTTTGAATTCATGTCACACAATTTATTGAACTCCTGCTATATTCTGAGAACAGTATTACATAGAAGAAGCACAGTGATATATATATATATATGGGGTATATGTATAGATGTATAGATTTATGGATTGATGGATAGTTAATTCCTGTCTTAAATAGCATTCATTAAATCCTCTGGACCTTAATTAAGTAAGAAATTATAACACTTGATTTTTCTGAGATTTCACAGAGTATTCTGTTTTAGCTCTTTGGGAAATGTAATCATTTTAGAGTTTGTATTGTTGAAGAATATCTGGTTTGAAAAGGATAATGCATTTGACTCTTCTACTATTTATCTGGTGGCCTTTGCCAAATAGCTTAACCTCTCTGGGCATTAGTTTCTTTGTGTATAAAAAGAAAGCGTTGGGCAAGGGTTCAAGGGTCGGACAAGCTGCGGCTCATGGGCCAAATCCAGCTCACCTCCTGTGTGTACGAATAGAGTTCACACAGCCACACTCATTTTTCACGGATCGTTTATAGTTTCTTTTACCCCACAACAGCAGAGTTAAGTTGTCTGTAACAGATTATGTGGTTTACAAAGCCTAACATATTTACCATCTGGCCCTCTACAGAAAAGGTTCGCTCTGCTCTAGGTGATCTCTAAAGTTCCTTCCAACAATAATTACATGAATGGGACTTCCCTGGATGTCCAGTGCTTAAGACTCTGTGCTTCCACTGCAGGGGCACAGGTTCAGTCCCTAGTCGGGGAACTAAGATCCCTCAAGCCATGAGGCGTGGCCAAAAAAAAAAACCTTACATGACATGTCAATTAACTTTGGTGTGCCTTTCTTATAACTTAAGACCTTACAGAAATTGAAAATGTTATAGTATTAAAAAAAATCTATGCCTTTGGGATGGATTCTGGTCTCCAAACATGTTTTGTATCCCTTAGTGTAAATTCAGTACAGATTACACTGTTCTCAAAAGGTGCTGTTTGTCAGTTCTTGTGAACCTAGAGAGGTGTTACTTGCATTCATTTATGTTAAATTTATTGGTTACTAGTTATGTCCTCGACAGGTATTTTTTGAAGGAAATACAAGTTCTGTCTAAACAGAGCTCACAGTCTTATGTAAAGTAAGAGAGATTGAAAGTACATAAATAAAACTGAGTTAGACATAGACTCCCACCATTAAAGTCTTAGTAAAACGTTGGATGTAATTGAATGAGCTTGCATTTCTCAAGAAAGGCTAAAAGATTAATTCTTAAGGAGCACTCCATTTTTACATTTAAATTTATACTCTTTGTTAAGATTAAGTTATGCATGAAAAGTTCCTTTTAAGATTTGATTGGGGGCTTCCCTGGTGGCGCAGTGGTTGAGAGTCCGCCTGCCGATGCAGGGGACACGGGTTCGTGCCCCGGTCTGGGAAGATCCCACATGCCGCGGAGCGGCTGGGCCCATGAGCCATGGTCGCTGAGCCTGCGCTCCGCAACGGGAGAGGCCACAACAGTGAGAGGCCCGCGAACTGCAAAAAAAAAAAGATTTGATTGGTTTAAGAAACTGATTCCCTGGCAAAAATTGAGGGGCAGATGCAAAAAAATGTTAGAAAGAAGAATTTTTTAATGTTTAAGCTTATATTCAAATTTATATACAGTGAAGTTCAATTTTTTGTTTTAACAAATGCATAGAGTTGTATAACCACCACCAGAATCAATATACATCATCTAAAAAAATTGCTTCTTGCTTCCCCTTTGTATTTTAACCAGAATGAAGTACTTTTTAAATGTTCTTTGTACACTCTGCTTCCTTATAATCCAGTATTGAATAATATCATTATTGAGGTTATTGGCCCCAAACTTTCTTCCCTGTAGAGTTAAGAAGCCACATAGTACTTAGAAATAATTGTGGTCTTTTAAATCAAGTATTTTCCGAAAGCTTCCATTCTTTAAGTCAGAAAATGAAGCATAATAAATAGGTTAAAAGCAAAATTCTGATTTCCTTTCAACTTTGAAAAAAGAAATAGACTGTAAACTACTGTCTTTTCCCTTTTGCAGATATTGATATATTTATCTTTAGAATGTTCCACATTAGAAGTTTTAATATATCACCTTAAGTGTAGTGACTTAAGCCTACATGAATACTTTTGGTCAAAGATGTTAAATGACATCTCCAAGGCACATAGTTTTTCCTTGGCTTCTCTTCTGGTCAGTTCAGCGATAGTAATTACAGTGTAATACTCACTAAATGGAACATAGTTAAACTAGTAAAATTGTTTCTCACAAAGTTCCTTAAATGAACTTTGGTTGATAAATAAGTACATAGTCCATTTCTATAACTCATTATTCTTTTTTCTAATTGCTGTGTTGTTGTAAAACTCTTCCCTTGTTTTTGAAATCATTATGCATGTAGTCAGTATTTAGATTACTTTTTTCAGATTTTAATAATTTAAAAGAGATAATCCCCCACAGTTTGTCCTTTATCTTGATTGATGTCTCATCTCTTGACTTTATTTCCAATGATCCTGTTCTCTATTCACTTTAGTCACTTACCCTCCATGGCCACGTTCTAGAACTTGGAAATCATACATTCATACATCCTACTCTTGAGATTTTCTTTCTCTTGATTAAATTTTATTTTTTCAACTTCACTATTTTTACTAACTTCTTCCTGTTATCATTTAAACATGTTCACGTCTTTTCCATTTTAAAATAAAGCTACTGCCCTCCTCTGACTCCCTATCTTTAGTACCTTTCCACCCTATCACTTACTCTTCTCCCATTTCCAGGCGTGCTTTTTTGCAGAAATATCGGTGAGGTAGGCATCTGTTATGTGCCTGGCACTATTCTAGATGCTTGTGATACACCAGTGAACAAAACAGACTTCTTGAAAGGGTGGCTACTTTTAACTGGGAGGATTTCCCCAGTTCCACTTGCACCTCATCTGACTACAATCTGGCATTCTGCCCCACACTAACCTTCCCTGAAACAACTTCTTGTTTGCTGTATCCAGCTGTTCCTTCTAAGTTATTTCACATGACTTCTCAAATAGCATTTGTCTTTAAAACGGTCTTTGCTGGGTTTCTGTGGTATCAGACTTGCCTGCATTCTTTCCTGCCTCTGACTATTTCTTTTCAGTCTTCTTTGCAGGTTCCTCTTTCTCCGCCCATTTTTCCGATGTTCCTAGCCCAGTCTTGCTTCCATGTTTGGGAGGTCTTATTTGCTCTTGTTTCTTGGCTTTCATGGCTAATTGCTCCCAAGTCTTTCTCTCCATCCAAGATTTTTTTCTACAGCCCCAGACTATTACTTCCAAACAGCCCATTAGACATCTTTAAGATGATTTGTAGAACTTTATAGTTGATATGCCTTAAGATGATTTGTAGAACTTTATAGTTGATATGCCTAAAGCTCAGTTCATCAACATCTTTCTTTATTGTCCTGTCCCCAAAGGCTGTTCTTATACCAGCATATACTAACTCAGTGAATAACCTCACCATCAACTCAGTTCTCCATCCTAAATCTCTCACACTTCCCTCAAAACCAGTCATGAAGGATTGTTTGCTTCCTTTCTTAAAAAAGAAAATCTATGTATCTGTCTGTATATCTCCTTCTTGCCTCTGATTAAATGGAATATCCTCCTCTAGGAGTTCTGCCTTGATCCCCTAGTTAAAGCTCCGTTGTCTGGAAACATATTCCCATAGCACTGCAGTTTATTATGCAACTCTTCATAATACTTTATTGTAGTTTTTTAGTGTGCCTGTCCCCCTGGCTAGACGATAAGCTCAATGTGGCAAAGACAACTATATCTTTTGCTCACTGTTGAGTCTTATGGCACATAGCACAGCAGCTAAGTGAATGGATTGTTAAATAGTTTTAACAGTTTTGTTTCACCTCTAAACCTATGCTTCTTTACCTTTTGGAATTAAAACTCCTTTACAGGAGAATTTGTAAGAGAGTAGTGTACTTCTGGAAAAATGCACATACAGAAATAGATAAAATTGTGCATACTTTCTCAGGGAAGTGACAGATAATCCAGAGCCCATCTATGGACTGAGCTTGAGAATCAGTGCTAAAATCCAAATGAGATGTCTGTTTTTAAAACCGTCAGGCATTTTTTTTGCTTGTTTTAATAGGTAAGGTTTCCAAATATGTCAGACCTAAGTTTATGCTTAGTTGAAGTCATGAATAGAAATGGGGCCACTTCAAGTTATGTTTTTCTTATAGTTATTAGTTTTTATTGATACGTTTCAAAATAAAAATTTTGGACGATCCTATTGGTTATATATTAAATTTATACACTAGATTTTAGGAGAACTCCTCATTGGGAAGATGTAAACTCTAGAAACTACATTATAGGATATGATTTCCATAGAGTACATATTTCAAAAATTTTACCTATTTATAATATTTATACTTTATTGTGTTTGGTTTCTCTACATCTTTTCAATTTTATTGGCTCCTCTCTCTCATTTTGAAATAAGTGAGTGTAGATCTTGCTTTCTGAAAACAATCTAATTGAGATTCTCATTCGTTTTTTCTCTTGGGCTGCTTACCCAGGGGAATATTCTGGTGTGTATGCTTTTAAATACTTTAATATTACTGCTTTTTAAGCTAGGTGGTCTTGGCTGCTGTTCTCATTTAATGCTTTCTCTTTTTTTTTCTGCTCAACTATTTTTCCCCCTGCATATATTTTCAGCTTTTATGCTTATCTCCCTATGTGCTTGAGAGTTTAGCAAACACAGCCATTATATAAACTTTTTTCACCCAACCTTAACCATATTTCTTTTGACTCTATAGCTTTATTGAAAAGTTAACATTAGTGTTTAAAGCAAATATTTCAACATATCTTGTCAAAATTCATTTTTAAATTGGAATTTGGAAACTTTTAGTTTGTCTTTATTTTCAGCTTTTGGAAATATGTAGATGATTAAATAAGCTACTGTTTCTGATATTTATTCTTCATGGCAGAAGTACCTTCTTCTTTAAGAATATTTGAGGTAATTATAATACAGACAAAATATGAGTCCATATGTGAGCATTGAACTTTTAGCATTCCTAGATTAGCTGCGTTTTAAATTATCTTTAAGTTATTTGAAATATTACCTCTTTTTTAATATAAAGGGACATGTTAACTCTTTTAACGTACATTGTTTTCATTAGAGATATTTACTTCCTTTTTTAGGTGGGTTATGAATATTACTTCCACTGTATGTGATTTACCAATATTAGTGGGGTGATGGGTTTTTTGTGGTGCTTGCTTTGCTCTGTTGTAACTTTCTGAGGTATATTCCCTAGTTGTTTGATTTCTTCAGTTTCTTGTGAGCAGCAAACTAAATAGCTTTCTTCTCCCTAAAGATCACTACATTGGATCTTGCTTGAATGCCCTACTGCCTACCTTAAAATACTCATTAAATTATTAAGCATGATTGTATAAATTGACCACTAAGCATTATCATTTCAGAGGTGGCACTTTGAAGAAATCTTTATGTTATTGATCTGGAATTTTCACTCTAATTATATTCAATTTTATTTTGCAAAAGAATTGGTAACATATCAGAACATCCTTATGAATGAAGGAAATCACCTTGATTTATGTCTTTTGCACATCATTATGCATTAAATCATGACATTGTGATTTCAGATGTTTTTCATATCATGTCTAAAACTACAGATTAATTATCTGTTTTCATTCTGTTTCTTACATAAAACATTTCTTGTTCTTTGTTTTTGCTTTACATGGAATGCATGGGCTTTAAGACCATAATTTCTTTGGTAAGGTTTCATCTGCATTGGGGTCTTTCTTGTTTCTTCCTGTTCTCTATTAATAAGACCTAATTTTTAGGCAAAAGCCTGCAATAACAGGTGTGATTTAGAAATGATTTCTGATCCATATTAATGCTACTCTTTTTTCCCCCTAAATACTGCTACTTTTTAGAATATTTGGCAGAAAAGTCTTCATTCTTTTGAAATATTATCTATGAGAAGCAAAATACAGACTAAGAAAATCTTTAGCTTTGTTTTGTGGTAGATAATTATTTATAATTTTATAATCCATACAAGTAGATACATAAAATGAAATTATAGACAAAATGAGATTACTAAAGGACAGATAAAATTTATAAAATAAAATTTGTGACTATAGCTTATTATAAGTTTATATAATTTTAATAAATTTATTTTCAAAGCTTTTATCTTTTTTCTTTGATAGGAATGGGTCGTGAAGTTGAGAATCTTATATTGGAAAATACACAACTGTTGGAAACCAAGTAAGTATATGCAAAATTTTAACAGGGAACAAAAGATACTGAATTTTCTCCTCATCCAATTCAATGGCACATCTTTAATTTAACATAGCACGAATGCAGTCTCACTACCCCATGTCCTTCCCCTTCTCTGTGTGTGGGCTTATGAATACACACGTACACAAGCAAATAGTTAATGGGACCTAATTTCACTGATGGTATGTTTCATTACTCTGTTCTTTTCAGAAACAGATTTTGATCTCCTTTCTACCCTGCAAGTATCCATGCCTTTCTCTTAATCTTCTGGATGTGTCCTATGTGGTTTTTGCTCCCTCCCCTGGGATATCTATTTTCTTCTCTCTCCTCTTGGGGCTTCTTTTATTTCTGCATAAATGTTTTTATCTATATGCGGCCCACCTCTTCAGAACTCTCCTCCATAGTAGCAATTTGTGCAGTCTTACTTAGGCCCTCAAACACATTGGAGTTTTGTTTAGTGCAGTGGGTCCTGAGTTACACGGAAAAGCAGATCAGGCCCCTTTGTTAATTTGCTGTGTCAGAGTAACTTTGGAACATCTGTGTATATCCAAAAACAGAATGTAGCTCTAATGAGGTCCTGTGTCCACGATACCCAAAAGGAGCTAGATCTTAGATTTTTTTTTTCATTTTTTTCAAGGTTAGACTTTCTTATTAATTATTAAAGGTAAATTCAAGGATTAATTTTACTTTGTTGATTAGATAATATCTTTTCAGAACTTATTAAGGACGGTACCCTTATGGATGCTCTTTGTTTTTTTGTTTGTTTTTGTTTGTTTGTTTAATTAACCACTTTATTTTATTCATTTTCGGCTGCGTTGGGTCTTTGTTGCTGTGTGCGAGTTTTCTCTAGTTGCAGCGAGCGGGGGCTGCTCTTCGTTGTGGTGCGCAGGCTTCTCACTGGGGTGGCTTCTCTGGTTGCAGAGCATGGGCTCTAGGTGCACAGGCTTCAGTAGTTGCAGCACGTGGGCCCTAGAGCGTGCCAGCTTCAGTAGTTGCAGTGCATGGGCTCAGAAGTTGCGGCATGCAGGCTCTGGGGCATACAGACTTCAGTAGTTGTGGCGCACGGGCTTAGTTGCTCCACGGCATGTGGGATCTTCCCATACCAGGGATCGAACCCATGTCCCCTGCATTGGTAGGTGGATTCTTAACCACTGCACCACCAGGGAAGTCCTGGATGCTATTTGTGAAAAGTTTAATTTTATTTAATTCTGACTTTTTAATAATTTAGTGGTCTGCCTTGCCTTATCCATTTATTCTTCTTTTTTTTTTAAAAAAATATTTATTTATTTATTTATTTATTTATTTATTTATTTATTTATTTATTTATTTGGCTGCTCTGGGTCTTAGTTGGGGCACGCGTGATCTTCATTGCAGCATGCAGGATCTTTAGTTGCAGCATGTGAACTCTTAGCTGCAGCATGTGGGATCTAGTTCTCTGACCAGGGACCTAACCCGGGCCCCCTGCATTGGGAGCATGGAGTCTTAGCCACTGGACCACCAGGGAAGTTCCTCCGTTTATTCTTTGTTTAATAAGAAAACAGACCATTGCTTTGTGGGTTTTTTTTTTAAACCTTTATCTACAGACAACATCAGGTAGAATACCTTTGAAGGTTTCAGTCATTATTTAGCTTTATGATTGTAGTTACTTTAGTCTACAAGAGAAATAAGCTGTGAGATAGAATATTTACTTGTAATGGTGCTCTTGAAATTGTGTTTCTTAGAAATGCGTTGAATGTAGTGAAGAATGATTTGATCGCAAAAGTGGATGAACTTACCTGTGAGAAAGACGTGCTGCAAGGGGAGTTGGAGGCTGTGAAACAAGCCAAGCTGAAGCTAGAGGAGAAGAACAAAGAATTGGAGGAAGAGCTTAGGAAGTAAGTTTTCACTATGTTGTTCTAAACCAAACAAGCTTTGCCAGTGTGCCACCAAGGTTATAGGTGTAACCCCGAGACTGCTACCTTTAGCGTGCTCATCACGAAGGCCCCAGAGCTGCCTGGGATAGGGTTAAGTGCTTGGATGATTGCCTCTGCTCTGAACAGACCCTTCCATTTATTGAATATTATAATTTTTTGTGCAAGTCACGATGTGAAAGAAGTTAGAAGAACTGTTCAAATATTGCTAATCAGGAAACTGTAAACATTCATTATTTTCCTTTTCTTTAATGCCTGGTTTTCTGAGAATAGTGCTATGATAATGTTCCCCTAAATGAAAGCAGCTAAATACCCTGTTTGGAAAAAGAAAAATAATCATTTAGTGGTAGTTAAAATTTTTGACCTGTTCTTTATTCTTTAAAAAGGTGAAGCCAACTCAAATAACATGTCTTGTTTTTTACCCCCCACTAGAGCGCGTGCAGAAGCTGAAGATGCAAGGCAAAAAGCAAAAGATGATGATGATGTAGGTTTATAATTTTGGACTTGTTTTCTTAACTTACCATATTTTGGTATTTTGGGGAAATCTTGTTAATTAAGCTTTGGGTATAGCATTATAAAGATGAAAAGAAAAAGTTAAAATCGTGTTTATGATCATGAATAGGATAGATCATGCTCCCACATAGTATCCAGATGCTAAGCTTTCTAGCTACACACCAGTGTGCTCATTTTTCCTCCGTGGCTTTGTGCTCTGACTTGTGTTTGCATATTCAAGCTCAAGGACCAGGTGGGATATTTTGGAGTTTTTTGTTTTTGTTTTGTTTCAAATTTTAACTTAGAAATATATGAAAGCTTTAAGAATAAAAATAGTTTAATGGTATTAAACATAAAAAGATGAAGTCTAGAAACTTTCATACTAGGCAGTTAGCCCATATTGTTGTCAACATATAAATACAAAAGAATAAATATGAACTTCTTGCCAATGTTACTAGCATGCTAGTTATTCTGTCAGTAGCTAGGTTATCATTCCTATCACAGGTGTTTGCTGGTCACGTATCAAACTTGAGATATATGGATGTCCTGATCAGAATGATTATTTTGTGCCCCTTCAATCTCTTATTTGTGTTTTTATATAATATTTGATACATTTAAAAATATATGTAACATGTAAGTTATGAATAATAACTTATCATTAACATTATAATAAATTAACATTATGAACCTACCATTTAACCTAAGAACTAGAACATTATCAAACATTGAAGATACCCTATGCTCTTCCCTCTAGAGGAAACTACTATGCTGTATTTATCATTTTCTTAACTTGAAAAAAAAATAATTTTATCATACCACACATGTATCCTTACAAGGTATGGTTAATTTTCACTGTTTTTGTGTTTTATATGTATTTAGCCTTGGAAACTTGCTTCTTTTTCTCAGTATTATGTTTTTTATATTTACCCTAGTTGTAGTATAGTGGTATAGTTCATTCATGTTCACTGCTTTATAATATCCCATTATGAATATACTACAATTTCTGTATCTGTTTTCCTGTAAATGAATATTTAGTTTATTTTCAGCTTTTTACTACCACCAACAATGCTGTTATGAACATTATAGTGAGAGTCTTCTGGTTTTTCAGGGTATATACCTAGTAGTGGGATTGCTGTGTTGCAAACTCAAAATCCTTTGATCATTTGTTGTTTGACTTTTTTTTAAAGGAGAGGTTAAGTTCTGCAGCAGGAGGACAAAGAAGGAGACTGCTGAGGGATAAGCTAAGCTCAGCCTCTTTCTTACTGTCCCATGCCTTTCAGCTTTGATTAAAAATGTGCATACTGCACTCAGCAAAACAAAAGCCCTACAGTTAACCCAGCCTTCCTCTCCAGAAGAGCCTTTAGAAATCAGCAGTAGAAGGAAGTTGACTTGAGCATGCCCCTTTGGGGTCCTACCATGCTCACATTCCTTATTCTCCCTAATAATAATTCTGGTTAATACAGTTGTCTCCATCTCGTTATATTTCTTTTGGTGTTTTAGTGACTCCTAGCATTGGGTACCTTGGTAGCTAGCCAACAAGTTTTTATGCTTTTCGCTGGCTTTGAGTGTGTATGTAGATTGGTAGTTTGAGATAAATGAACCCCTTTAGGAACTTACTTGTAACTATTTTCTGAATAACTAGCATTTGTTATAGAACATGAATTTAAAATACTGTTGTGAGAACAACATTTCCAGGTGAGTGTATTAAATCTATAGGGATAACAGCTTTTTTGTTTTTCTTCAAAATCTGCACTATTCTTTGTATTTCCTTTATAATATATTCAAATATTTGTATTTATATTGAGGAATTAAATTGTCTACTTTTTTCAGTCATAAATAATTAAGTATATCTCTTTGTTGATTTTATTTTTATTAGGCCATTTTTCTTTGTTATCCATTAGATTAGAAATTAAGGAATGTTAAAAGCTTAAAAATTTTACTTAAGCCTGCGATAACACTAAAACAGATACAGGCTCCCAGAGTGATCTGTAGTCTTCTTTTCGTTACAGAGTGATATTCCCACAGCCCAAAGGAAGCGGTTTACTAGAGTAGAAATGGCCCGAGTTCTAATGGAGAGAAACCAATATAAAGAGAGATTGATGGAGCTTCAGGAAGCTGTTCGATGGACAGAGATGATTCGGTTTGTATGAGAAGTACCTCTGGTGTCTTTCTCCTCATTGTTTACTAGGTTACTAATTGTTTACTACTATTCATTTCTTTATTCAGAACTAGAGTCCTGCCTTGGTGGTCCAAGCCCCTTTTTCTGTTTACTAAGAGAGGTCTAAAGAAACAATGGCAATTAGTAACAGAATGTGATCAAAGTGGGTCCTTTTTAGGCCAGTGAGGCCTCTTGGAGAATATTCCCACAACCTCTAAAAGGCAATTAAATGATGGTCTGTCAATGAAAATAATCAATAAACAATCTATAATTGGAATAGAAAAGAATTTTATTTGAGCCAAGTGGAGGGCTATAGCCTGGGAGACAGCCTGTTGGATATCTCTGAGGAGCTGCTCTGGAGAGGCATGGTTTTCAGCACAGTTTTATACCTTGTCAGAACAAATAACATCAAACAAGTCACAGATACATTCCTTCAAGGTTTCAAAAAAACCAGATCAGCATGTACACAGTGAGTCAGTATGGCCTTGACACCTGGGAAGGGAGTCTTATCTTCAAAAGAGTGAGTACCAGCCTTGGTGTCCCAGAAGGGAGGCATTTCATCTTTATCTTTAACATGGACATTCTTTACTTCTGGTCAGTGCACCCTTTTCTTTAATAATGAAAGCATATGTACAGTATATGTTTGATAGGCCACAAATAGGCTGTTTTAGTTCGCATAACATTTGAGTTAAATCATGTGTAAGCCAGAATACTTCCCCACACTTCAATATGTGAAAATTTCTTTAGTCATTTTTTGAAAGAATGTAGAAATTGACACTACTTTTGCAGTGATGTCAGGAAGAGAAAAAGTTTTCATTTGCCACATAGGAAACGAAATCAGTCTTACTCAGTGACTTCCTGTAAAATATTCCTGATTTTTCCCCCCTGCTTTCTGAGTAGTCATGCAAAAAGCAACCTTCAATTGACATCTTTGTCGGTTGGGTCTTAAATCTCACCTAATGCTGCCATCTAATGGTCATATCTTCAGTAACGGCATTCCTTATTTTAATTTTAGAAAGAGCTCATGAAAAGTTTGTAAACTAGTTGTCCCCTAATTTGCCCATATTTTTCAGTTTGGATTGTCACATCAGATTTACCAATAACAGTACACACTGACACCTTGTTTTAAAGTTTATGAAAATATTTTCTAACCAGCAACTTTTACTTCCTTATGATTATGTCCTTTACTTAATAGTAGTAAAAACATTTTGTATAGCACATTTACAGTTTGCAAAAGTTGTAATTCCTTGTAGCTGCTAAGAAGGAAGAAGATTACCATCTTAATCTTTATTTATTGGACAAAGAAACTAATATACTAACAAATATGTTCTTAACTCCAGCTTTTAAGGGATATGGAATAAATAATGAGTGAATAGTTAAAAAACTGAGGCATATTGTCAGGTTCCACTTTTCATTACTATTTTTAATTCTAGCAGTGAAATGGTAGTCAACAAGTGAATAAAAATGGTAACTTAACTTTCTTCATTGAATTAAAAGATGTTTTAAATTCAGTCCTTAAAAAAAGAAATGAAAAGGGGACTCTGATAGCAGAATCCTTACAACCTTACTAAATCAATTTGCAGTGCCTTTTTTTTCTTTTTGAAATTTTGTTGAATTATCGAATCAGTGCAGTTTCTTTTCTTTTCTTTCTTTTTTCAAAAATATTTATTTATTTATTTGGCTGTGTCAGGATCTTTAGTTGCGGTGCCCGGGCTTCTCTCTAGTTGTGGCGTGTGGGCTCCAGAGCGCACGGGCTCAGTAGTTGTGGTGTGTGGGCTTAGTTGCCCCACGGCATGTGAGATCTTAGTTCCCGGACCAGGGATTGAATCCTCGTCCCTTGCATCGGAAGGCGGATTCTTAACCACTGGACCACCAGGGAAGTCCTGGTGGCAGGTAAGCTTTTCAGTAATGGAAAACTTTCAGTCCTGTGAAAAAATGACCCATCAGAACAATAAAGTTACAAGCTAATTTTTGAGAGCTGGAAGTATAAAACAAATGGTACCTTTATGTAGAGACAGGGAATTACAATGCAATTTTTTTCTTTTTTTTTTTTTGCGGTACGAGGGCCTCTCACTGTTGTGGCCTCTCCCGTTGCGGAGCACAGGCTCCGGACGCGCAGGCTCAGCGGCCACGGCTCACGGGCCCAGCCGCTCCGTGGCATGTGGGATCTTCCCGGACCGGGGCACGAACCCATGTCCCCTGCATCGGCAGGCAGACTCTCAACCACTGCGCCACTAGGGAAGCCCACAATGCAATATTTTAATAAAAAGGAAAGTTGGAGGATATCCCTTCAATAAAAAATTGAAATATTAACATTCAGGCTTGTTGGCTATCTGTCCAGCCCAGATAATAATTTTGTCTCTTATCAGTAGTCTGAGCTCTTTGAGGGAGGGATGGAATTTTATTTATATTAGTTGTATTGGCCTTAACAGACTGACTGACACAATAGGTCAGAGTAACTGTTTGCTGAAATTGTTGACTCTTCTCCATGTATTTCATGAACTTCTTGGGTCCCTTGTTCTTCAGATAGAAAGCTAGACTACCTCACTAATCATCTCTCTCTCCCCCGCCCCCCCTTTTCTTTCCCTTTCCCTGTAGTGCATCAAGAGAAAATCCAGCCATGCAGGAAAAAAAAAGGTCCAGCATCTGGCAGTTGTAAGTATCTAAAAACACCCAAAGACATTAGATAGCACTTTGAGACGAGATTAGAATCAAACTTTATTGTCACAAATGATTTCCTTCTTTTTGCTTTCTTTCTTAAATTTAGGGTATATAGCTAAACTGAACTTTCTCTGTTTGGTATGTAGTATGCCAGCTCGGTAAGGCTGTTCTTGAGGACTATCGTAAGATGCATCATGTTGGTTATGCATTTGGTGGAATCCTCTACTAACTTGAACACAATACTGGGGAATTAGTCTTAGAGTTGGTACTTTTCTGGATCCCCATCACAGTTGCTGGTCGCACTGGTTGTGTGACTGTGAGGAACTTTACGAAGTGAAGATTAGGCACTTAGTGTTTGTGGGGTTAGGGTTGTGTGTGTATGTGTGCGCTTTGGACTCGAGCTGTGCGTGTGCTGGAAGTACTGGGCATTTACTGTGCTGAAAGCTTGCCCTGTTTCGATGAATTCTTTCCGCTATTCAATAGACACAGGTTGTTTTCTCTCTGTTGAGTGGATGTGAAAATAGCTATGTAAATTGACGTTACTAAGAAAATGTATAAGGTACATGTTAACATGGTAGTCTGTGTTCTAGTACCTTATTATGACTGTCTTTAGAAGTGGCTTACTAAGCTTCTGTTCAAACCGTGCAGCCATAACCTTGCGTTTAACAACCACTGGCTGGCGAAAGGAACCGTCTTATTTTATTTCTTCATTACGAGAAGCTCCCTGTACTCAAGAGCTCCTTCCTTTCATTTTGAGGGTTGCTAATTAAAGAACGGGGATCCGCCATTCTAGGCAATAGTTTCTCTTTCCTGAATGTCTGAGTTTGGCTGTGAGTTATTGCTGAGGTTGCAGTGTGTAACTACAAAAAATCTTTTTGCTGGTTTCTAACTCATTTCCTTGTAAAAGGTCTCTGGAATTGTGGAAGATTATGGATTGTTCTTAACCATGCACGTAATACATTCACACACTGCACACACACATCCTCTCTTACTGTCCTTTTAGTTTCAGCAGACTTTTCAGCTCCTCCAGTAACACTACTAAGAAGCCTGAACCACCGGTTAATCTGAAGTACAATGCACCCACCTCTCATGTTACTCCTTCCGTCAAGAAAAGAAGCAGCACCTTATCTCAGCTCCCTGGGGATAAGTCCAAAGCCTTTGATTTCCTTAGCGAAGAGTAAGTATTTTTCAGACTAGCGGTTATACCCTGAATAACTTAACAGTTCAGAATATTCTTGCCCCTTATCAGATCAGCTATAAGTCTTTGGATAAATCTATAAAGAAACTATTCCTATAACTTGCTGCCTTTAAGTACGTTGCTCCTAGTTTTCACAAAGAGGAGAAATTTTTTTAAATCTCCTTTTTGCTAGTTTGACAACATTGATAAATATTAATAGAAATGTTGAAGACCTGTATAAGCCCTTGTCCTAGTTGTTTGATCATTTCCTTTGTTGTCAGAAGGAACTGGCTTTCCATCCTGACCCTGGTCCTCACTAGGTAGATGAACTTGGGAAAGTTAATCTCTCAGAGCCCCAGTGTCTCTACCTATAAAATGAGTATGATAACCTACCTTACAGGTGTTAGGATTAAATTATATAGTGTCTCTAAACTGCCTGACACAAGGTAATTTTTTCTTGTTATTTATGCTATTTTAGCAGGGGAGGGGAGATAAGCTGTTGTTATATTCACTTAATTTAAAAAGGAAATTTCTTTTCCTTTTAGAACTGAAGCTAGTTTAGCCTCACGCAGAGAACAGAAGAGAGAACAGTATCGTCAGGTAAAGGCACATGTTCAGAAGGAAGATGGTAGAGTGCAGGCCTTTGGCTGGAGTCTGCCTCAAAAGTACAAACAGGTAACGTCTGAACATGGTAAGAGTATCTAATGGGAAATGCAGGGGGGAGGAGTAGGCCTGGGCATGAAAGACTCGAGCTACACATCTCAAGCCTGCTCAGTTTCAAGTGGCATGGATTTGGCACACGTTTAGAGAAGTATTGAGGGTAGTGGTTTTTAGGCGGTTTTCTAGAGCCCTTCAGCTCAAGAGAAATGTCTCTGAGTTCTGTGAGGAAGGAGGGGGGTCAATAGGAGGTGGCTGAGTACATGTGACTTGGGGTATCCTATTCTGTTTTAATATTTGAAGGTTTTGTTAAAAAAAAAAACTATCTGTTGTTTAAAAGTTTTAAGAAACCTTTGTCATGGAGCTTTCAAACTGTTAACTTAAAACTCAGTTCAGGTCTTCAGGAACTTTGCCATATTCCCTACCCCTAACACACACACACACACACACACAGTCACAGTCACACCACATGTGTGCACTAACAGGTCTGTGAATTAGTGTATCTTCTCTGAGCTCCCAAAGCAGCATCTTATGTTCTCTAATTGCCACTTGACTTTCTGCCTGTTTTTCAAATAAGAATGACAGAGTGAACTTGAACTTGGCTTCACAGAGTAACTACGTTACAGCAGTGCTGTACGGGGTTCTGCAAGTTCACTTTTTTTTTTTTTTTTTTTTTTTTTTTTTGCGGTACGCGGGCCTCTCACTGCTGTGGCCTCTCTCGTTGCGGAGCACAGGCTCCGGACGCGCAGGCTCAGCGGCCATGGCTCACGGGCCCAGCCGCTCCGCGGCATGTGGGATCTTCCCGGACCGGGGCACGAACCCGCGTCCCCTGCATCGGCAGGCGGACTCTCAACCACTGCGCCACCAGGGAGGCCCCTGCAAGTTCACTTTTGATGAGGCTCACCCAGTGTGTCTTTCTCTCCCCTCCCCAATTATTAGGTAACCAATGGACAAGGGGAAAATAAGATGAAAAATTTACCTGTACCTGTCTACCTCAGACCTCTAGATGAAAAAGATACATCAATGAAGGTAAATTAATTTTGAAGTTAATGGTAATATTACTTAAAATCTTGGTGGATTTTTTCCTAAAACCAAAAATGTTTAAATTCTACTTTTGTGGGCAAGGTTATTGTTCATTTTGTAGTTTTAGACTGGAATACTTTGAATATTTTTAGAGCCCTCTGTTTGTAATCATGAGATCTTTTAAAGAAATGTGAAAAGTTGTAAACATTTTTAGAGAGAAAGTGACTTAATACGATCTCTTTTTAACCCAAAAAAGCTGTGGTGTGCCGTTGGAGTCAGTTTGTCAGGTGGGAAGACCAGAGACGGTGGCTCTGTGGTTGGAGCGAGTGTCTTTTATAAGGATGTTGCTGGTTTGGATGCAGAGGGCAGTGAACAGCGAAGTGCGTCTCAGAGCAGTTTAGACAAGTTAGATCAGGAACTTAAGGTAAGTGCTTGCACTAACATTTGACCCAGTTTCTGAGACGAATCGCTTAGCTCTTTGGTCTCAAACGTACTTCTGGGTCCAACTTCTAATTGGGGTTACTACGCCCTTGCTTACTCCTCATCCCCCCCTCTCTCTCTTTTAAATCGGTTTTACTGGAGTATATTTTACATACAATAAAATGTACGCTCTAAGTGGGTACAGTTCAAAGAGTTTTGACAAAGGTATGCACCTATGTAACAATCATCACAGTCAAGATATAGAACAGTTTTAACACTGATCTGCTTTAACTGCTAGTTCTTAGTCTACTAATTATTGTTGAAAGGTGGTTATACTTTCAGCCTTCCAAATAATCTGGAAATAAACTTGAAATAGTATTGTCCTTTACTGTAGTAGCACAGCCATATGGATATTTACACATACGTCTCATTTTAAACATTCATTTTCCTTACTTTGCCTATGCAGGAGCAGCAGAAGGAGTTAAAAAATCAAGAAGAATTATCCAGTCTAGTCTGGATCTGTACCAGCACTCATGCAGCTACAAAAGTTATCATTATTGATGCTGTCCAACCAGGCAACATCCTAGATAGTTTCACTGTTTGCAACTCTCATGTTCTGTGTATAGCAAGTGTACCAGGTAAGAGTACCATGCTCCTCTCTTCCCACCGTCCACAGCTCCTTACTGGCAGGAACCGACTGGTTACTGGAGATAGTTATGTACCACTCTCTCGTGGAATTTATTTTCTAGTTGGTGAAGACCAAAAATAAACTGGAAACAAATGACTAACAAAGGTATTTTCAGATACTGTGAAGAAAATAAAACAATGGAAATTTGAGAAGATGAGTGGGTGGCAGAGGGCAAGGGGCTATTTAGATTGAATAGTAAGGGAAGGCCTTCTGAAGTTCTATATTAAATATTATGTGACGTTAAAACATTGGTTTAATAATTAAAGGGAATTCCCTGGCGATCCAGTGGTTAGGACTCTGTGCTTCCACTGCAGGGGGCACGGGTTCCATCCCTGGTCGGGGAACTAAGATCCCGCATGCCACGCGGTGCAGCCCAAAAAAAAAAAAAGAAAAATTAGAGAGGTTGATGTTATATCTACGCAGTGGAATATTATTCAGCCATATAAAGGAATGAGATACTGATACATGCCAAAACATAGATTAACCTTGGAAACAACTCAGACACAAATATTGTATGATTCCACTTCCATGAGCTATCTAGACTAGGCAAATTCATAAAGACAATTAAATTAGAGATTACCAGTGGTAGGGGCTCAGGGAGCAGAGAGTTATTGTTTAATCGGAACAGATTTTCTATGTGGGGTGACAGAAAGGTTTTGGACATAGCTGTGATGGCTGTACAACATTGTGAATGTAATTAATGCCACTGAATTGTACACTTAAAATGGTTAAAATGACAAATTTTGTGTAGTATATATGTATATTTTACTACAAAAAGTTGTTTTTAATGTGATAGGAATAAAAACAGCTTTCTAAATAAAGAGAACTGAAGAGATTTATTTTTTTATGGTAAATGCTTAGTTTTTAAATGTGTTACTAATATCTTAAGGCACTGTATACACCTAGGCTGTATTAATTTTATTTATTTATTTGTTTGTTTGTTTGTTTATGGCTGCGTTGGGTCTTCTTGCTGCATGTGGGCTTTCTCTAGTTGGCGGCGAGCAGGGGCTACTCTTTGTTGTGGTGCGCGGGCTTCTCTTGTTGCGGAGCACAGACTCTAGGCACCCGGGCTTCAGTAGTTGTGGCTCACGGGCTCTAGAGCACAGGCTCAGTAGTTGTGGCGCACGGACTTAGCTACTCCATGGCATGTGGGATCTTCCCAGACCAGGGATCGAACCCGTGTCCCCTGCATTGGCAGGCGGATTCTTAGCCACTGTGCCACCAGGGAAGTCCTGTATTAATTTGTGTGTGTGTGTGTGGTACGCGGGCCTCTCACTGCTGTGGCCTACCCCGCCGCGGAGCACAGGCTCCGGACGCGCAGGCCCAGCGGCCACGACCCAAGGGCCCAGCCGCTCCGCAGCACGCGGGACCCTCCCGGACCGGGGCACGCACCTGCGTCCCCTGCATCAGCAGGCGGACCCCCAACCACTGCACCACCAGGGAAGCCCTGTATTAATTTTTAATAATGGTGGAAGTTCATATTTCAAATAGTAATAGAGATAATTTAAAAAAAATTTTTTGCTACCTTGTCAGATGTAATTAGATTTCATTGTTTTTAATTTCGTTAGGTGGCTGCTTAAGAGCTCACATTAAGAACAGAAATGTCATTTCCGACATTTTCAGGTTTACTTGTGCTTGCGTTAATAGAAGTATTATCTTAATTTTTTAAGCTACTTTCTCAAATTGTGAATTGAGTTTAAATTAGTTTAAATAACATTTAGTTACCATCTTGGCAGTGTATTTGAATAGCTCTTTGTCTCACCTGCACTCTCATTTCAAACCTATTGTTGCCTTAATGGAGAAAATGCTATTTATAGGAGTTTACTGAGCTATTAAACGAAGGTTTATCTTGTTTTTCAGGAGCACGAGAAACAGACTACCCCGCAGGAGAGGAACTTTCAGAATCCGGACAAGTAGACAAAGCATCTTTATGTGGAAGCATGACAAGCAATAGCTCAGCAGAGACAGACAGCCTGTTGGGAGGCATCACGGTGGTTGGTTGTTCTACAGAAGGCATGACAGCAGCTGCCACTTCCCCTGGTACCAACGGAACGTCTCCAGTGACAGAAAAGCCACCAGGTATGTCGGTCCTCCTCAGATACGGTCTGTATAGAGTCTGAGCCTGTCCCAGATGCCTCATTATGGACTTAACTTAGACCTTAAAGGAACAAGGATGAAAGAGCTTGAAAGAAGATCCAGTGATGAATGTTAAATGAAATCAAGGATCCTCAGTTTTATTATGTAGTGTGGAGGAAAAGGGAGTAGTAGAGTGGAATTCTATAGAGGGGGTCTGTGTGGGGGGAAATGATTGGAAGAAAAGCTCAAACTTAGGATAGTTAGCATGTTTTATTTATTTTGTAGAAAAGGAAACAGAAAATAGTGAGGTTGATGAAAATGTTCCAACAGCAGAAGAAGCAACTGAAGCTACAGAAGGCAATGCAGGGTCAGCTGAAGATACCGTGGACATCTCCCAAACTGGCGTGTACACAGAGCATGTTTTTACAGATCCTTTGGGAGTTCAAATCCCAGAAGACCTCTCACCAGTATATCAGTCAAGGTACACAAATGGGTTAACAATTTAGGAAACCAGATAAGTGCACACATAAAAGGAACCAAAATGACGTCAAGCAGTCAAAATATTCCTACTATTTGACATTGTTGTGGCAGATTTAGATGTTATTACTTATTCCAACTATGTCTTCATCTTTTCCTTCCATTGCATTCTCTCTAGACATATTTTTCCCCCATTTGTTCTCTATTCCTTCCAACTTAAAAAAATCTTGCTTATAAAGTATATTAGTCAAAATCTTCCCAGTCATTTTCTCTTTTGGTATGATTTTTTGTTAATTGTTGTACTCACTGTCTTCTATTCTGTTAATAACTCTCTGCCATTTTAATCCCTTCTCCTACTCTCACACCCACTCTATCAGTGAAATTGGCCATTTAAATTTAAATTTCCCATGTGGGTTTTAATGACCTTTTAATTTAGATTTCTGTCAAACATTTTATTAGAAAACAATTTGTTTTAGACTCTTCCTTTGAAAAGAAGGCCCATTTAGCAAATTCTTTAATTTTCTTTCTTGCCTTCTCTAGGCTGTATAGAAAGCTGATGGGAGTGTGTCAAAACTGGAGTCTTTTTACGATTTAATGTTCTTCCTCTTAGTGAACAGAGCAACCAAGTGTCTCTTAACCTTTAATTGTTAATTTAAGAATAAAGTCATCTTTTTGGACTTACTGATTTGTTTGTTTTGAATTTGATATCCCAGTTATGCTTTTTTTTTTTTTTTTTACTAAATGTCCTCTGACAGTCCAAAGAATGAAGGTTTTGGGGTAGAATACAAGCATGTTTCAGCTTATTAATTTATTTTAGCGAATTCTTTATAATTCACCCTCGTGTGTGTGTGTGTGTGTGTGTGTGTGTGTGTGTAGTTTTTAAACAAACTATCTCTCCTCTTTCTCTCCCCACAGAAGAAAGTCATAAAATTCAAAATAACTGTAAGGGAGAACCTTAACTATAGTCTGGATATTCGCTGCTATATTTCATCACTGTGTCTTAACTCCATTCTCTGTACCTTGAGCTTCCTAGTATCTTAATGTTACTTCTGGTACAATTGCTGAAATATATGTATTTATATTTCTTTCATTTCCTTCTTATCTCTCCCTCCCCCCTGCACCCCATTGCCTTGCCTGTTTTCCTTCCTTCCTTCCTTCCCCACTTTCTCCCTCCCTCCCTCCCTCTCTCTCTCTTCTTCTCTTTCTGTTCTTTTCTTTTCTTTTCTTTCTTTCTTTCTCTCTCTCTCTCTCTCTCTCTCTCTCTCTCTCTCTCTCTCTCTCTTTGAAATGTTTAATATAAGCATTTAACTTTGGCTTTACTGGAATTTAGTGTTCGATTTTTTTATTTTTTTTAAACTGTAAACTAAAATATAGAAATGATCAATCCCTGAAAACTGTAGCTAAACATATTCAGATTTTTTTCCTTTGTCTCACCTTTTCCAGTAATGACTCAGATGCATACAAAGATCAAACATCAGTATTACAAAATGAACAAGACCTGATGAGAGAGGAAGCCCAGAAAATGAGTAGCCTTTTACCAACTATGTGGCTTGGAGCTCAGAATGGCTGGTAGGTACCAACTCTTTTAATATTAGAAATCTTTAGTCTTTCATTTTTGCTTTTGAAATCAGAAGATAACTAAAATGTAGTACATACAAATACAAAGAAAAAGTGCTTATTAAAGCAAAGAATTGTATATACATACAATTTGGAGGTTATGTTGCAACTACTTCATAAACTGGACTTTGACTTGCATTGGTTCTGAATGGTAAACCATATGTTTGTCACAAGATGTTCCTTTTATATAATATTCTTGGAAAAAGAGGTAAATAAAACTTTAAAATCTGGGAGATCTAGAAATAGGAGATCCTGAACAACAAAAGGTTTATATAAGCTAGAGTGTGTTCCGGGAATATCAAGGATTAAACAATCTCTTTGGCTTCAGGAGGGCCCAGTTGTAAACATAACTTCTAGGAAAACCAGGACAAATCAGAGTCTGAAAGCTTAGGAGATGATAACAAACATTATAGGACTTTGTAGTAGTGTGGGGAGTCTTAGGAACTTGTGCTTTTCCTAAGGTTAAACAGGATCACTAGTACATCTTTTCCATAAAGGTCTCATACTACAAAATGAAGGTTTGGCACACTTTTTCTATGAAGGGTCACATAAGAAATATGTTAGGTTTCGTGGCCATATGATCTTTGTAGCAACTTCTCAACTATGCTGTTGTGGTGCAAAAGCAGCCACTGCACTGAAGCGAACTGGTGTGGCTGTGTTCCAATAATAATAAAACTTGTGAACACTGAGCTTCGTATGTCTCATATGTCATGAAGTACTCTCCTTTTGATTTTTTTCCAACCATTTAAAAATGTAAAGACCATTTTTAGTTTGCACACTGTACTAAGACAGGTAGATGGCTAGATTTGGCCTATGGGCCTTAGTTTGCCACTCCCTGATATAAATCACTCTGCCATCAGAAAGCTCAGTATAGTAGAAAAGTAAGATTATTTTTTTAAAAGGTTTATAGCCAAGGATTCTGAAGTATGGGGTAACCTGAAACTAACTAACTATGCGTTAGTTCTGGCTTTTCATTCTTTGTATGTTTCTGTTTGCTTAAGCAGCTTATTTCTCTGCTTTAGGCCTACCCTTACTCTCATTATTGTTTTTTCCTAAAATTTTTATGTTACTCTTCTTTCCTTCTGAAAGAACTTTGTGTTCATTATTAGATATAAACAACTACTTGATGTTCCGTATGCCTTACCAGTCTTGATTTTGTTCTTGCAGTTTGTATGTCCATTCATCTGTAGCCCAGTGGAGGAAATGTCTCCATTCTATTAAACTTAAAGATTCGATTCTCAGTATTGTGTAAGTTTTATTTTAGAAATTCTTCCATTCAAAAATATGTATTTTGGTGTAAACTAGATTCTAAGACTATTAAAGTTAACATGTGCCTCATGACTAAGTCAGTATCCATATTTTTTTGTAACCCTCTTTATGAGTGAGATTGAAACTCTAACTAGGAAGTAAACCGGAGAACTTTAAGTATAAGAGAAAACTTGCCAGGTTGATTCCTCACCATACTGAGAGTTCTTTAGTACTTTGGGGGAGAAAACCAGTTAAACCCCATTAACTTATATTTGTTTTAGAGTATTCTTTATACTTTGTGAACATGTTGATTGGGGCATTGATTTACTAGTCCTTTTCTGTATGTTGACTATCAAAAGTCAGTTTGTCTGTTAGGTCCACAGAGCTGACTCTGTTAGTTCTACTTAGGGTGTGTGTCTCTGGTCTGTGGACCTTTTGTCGGTAGTCTGTGATGAGAGGAGGAACTGGGGCTAGAAAGTGAAACAACTGAGTCACCACACATGCTTTTTATTTAGTTGAGCAGACATTTTCATAGCAAGACTTTCTCAGTGAAGAAAAGAATGATGTTCATTTAGGTTCTCGTGTAAGTTCCTAATACATCACAGATTGGCCTTCTGAGAAACTCTGAACTAGCTCAGTAGCAGGCAGTGTCTTCCGTATTCCCAAGTGGAGAGTTCTAAAATCCCCATTCCTGTTTGCAGACATGTGAAAGGAATTGTGTTAGTGGCCCTGGCTGATGGTACCCTTGCAATCTTTCACAGAGGAGTTGGTGAGTTGTTATGAATATATAACGTGTGCTAATTTGTTGCTTTGCAAGAGCACTTTCAAGCAGATTGGCTTCTTATGTTTTAAAGAAATGATACCTAATAGGAGAAAGAATAAAGGTTTAAACTGAATACTAACTGTGTATGACATCAGTGGATATGTGAGTTCTTGCCTGCAGACATACATTAACAGTATACCTCAGTGAAAACCTGTTTACCGTAACGAGCAGATGGTCCTCATGGTCCTCTTATATAATGTGCAATGGAGGTATTTGGTTGTCACTCATATACTTATTCAGTTAGGAGAAAGTTAGTGAGAGGATGTGTTTTCTCTTGCCCAGCATTTAAAAAATAATTTGCAACCACTTACATTTGGAATGTTTTTAAAAAGAATTTTTAATTGGCTAAGGTTTCATCATTTTCATGTTCACGTTCTTTATATTCTTCCCCTTTAAACCAGTGTTTCTACCATCTGCACACAGAAGGGTGGTGGTGTCAGAAAACTGCCTTGAGTGAATTAAATGAAGGGAATTGAGCATGTAACTCCTTGGTACATGTATCAAACAAAAGTGATGTTTCATTTCCTACCTACTAGAATGGTAGATCAGGGAAATATTATAAAAACGTAGATCCACTAAATTCAGATTTTCACAAGGCTTTTCCCAAAGTCTCATGTCCTTTGGGGCCTCAAGAAATGTGAGGTAGATGATACGCAGGTGCTAGATAGAGACTGCTGGTTAATGACTCCATAACAAAAAGAGAGGCCTCCGTTTTACCTTGTTCAGGCCCTTTTATAGACTATCTGAGTTTAATCCTCACAGCAACTTAAGAAGAAAATTCTATTGTCATCCTCACTTTATAGATGAGGAAACTGAGGTACAGAGTATTTTAGTCACTTGTTCATGGTCACTCAACTAGTGAGTAGAAGAACCTAGAAAAAATGGAATAATAAATATTTTGGTAAACTGAATCCAAAATTATATTGAACAAGATAAACAAAATACATTTACTAAGGATACCTGTAAAGTCCTACATTTGGGTTCAGAAGAGTAGATGGAGGAGGTATGTCTGAAGAGTGATATCAAACTCAATACGAGTTAACATCCTAAGCCTCATAGAAATTAGAGTCCAGAGCAGGGCTGGTGATAATCCTGCTCCACTCCAGTAGATCAACATTAAATGGATCTGGACAAAGCGGAGTTAGGATGAAGCTTCCATAAACTGTGGTGTGCTTGGTTTTGAAAGGAGAAGACAGGGCAGTAGCAATGAAGTGGGACTGGATTTATTCTGTGTTTCCATTAGGCAAAGCTATAGATTAGTGCGTGGTTACATACAAGAAGGCAGGCAGACTTTAGCTAGGTATGGGGAATATTTTTAAGACAATTATAGCTTTCTTACAATGGAACAGCTGCTTTGTGAGGTAGTATGTTTTCTTTCACTGAAATTGTTCAAGCAGAGCAAGCTTACAGTGGCTGGTTCTCATTTGTATGTATTTCTGTCATCACTAAAATTAGAGTATGCATAATTCCTAAGGTGTTACCAGTGCATTGCCCTTGACTTCTACCCAAGAAGACATATCAAAATGCAAGTGAGCGAGAGCAGTATTATCCCCCAAATAACCTTAAGTCCATTCTAATTCTTAAAATATTATTATGAACAGGTAACTTATAACTGATTTATCACATCACTGCTGTTGAGAGCATGGGGGTCCAGGTACTGGGTGACAGGTTGAACCATATGACCTTTGAGGTCTCTTCCAACTTTGCAGTTTATAGAACAAAAGAATTCAATCTCTGTAAATATACACTGAATCCATGGTATCCGGGGGATGCTTCATCAATAAATTTAATTACACACCCAAATAGAATGTTTCTTGAATTAAAATTGAGTAAAAGGTAGTGTGCATAAACTAATCATCTGTTTCTGATTTTAAAGACGGGCAGTGGGATTTGTCAAACTATCACTTGTTAGATCTTGGACGACCTCACCATTCCATCCGATGCATGACTGTGGTACATGACAAAGTTTGGTGTGGCTATAGGAACAAAATTTATGTGGTTCAGCCAAAGGCCATGAAAATAGAGGCAAGTTAACCCATGTTTTCTGTACTTACTGAATTTGTATTACCTGAAGACCCTAAGACTTAATTATTTTCTTCTTTAGAAATTGTTATCTGAATCTGCGTGTTTTGGGGTGCTCCAGTGATATTTTGGATGAATTCTCAGCTTTCTGTGTTACTTTACTTCTCCCTCTGCTTTTGACTGTGAGCAGGGGAAGTGGTTTTTTAAAAAGGAAGGGGGAGTCACACATGAATGTGTGTCTAAATGTGTGTCTGAGTATCCGTAGATGCATACATGTATTATTTGAATACATGGTTCTTGAAATGTTTAGGTATGTAGAGGTGGTCTGAGAGCAGTACTCTCAAGCCTCCCCCACTACTCAGTGTGTATCCAGGCAAATCCGTGTATGTGTCACAGACTGAGGAATAATATTGCAATGGGAATTGGTTGTAAAAACAAAAACCTCTTAGCATTAGCATTGTTTTCTTAAAGTTTTGCCACAATACATAAATTTATTCTAATTGTTTAAGAAAAGGAGAACAGTAGGACATTTTTAAGATGAAAGTTCTCTCCCAGTTCTGTCCCAAATCCTGTTCCCAACCCTAGAAGTTCCATTTGGCGTTTATTTTTTAGATGTATTCCTTACATGCGGATCTCTATCCACACACATACAGCACTGTAGGTTCCTTTTTGTTTAATTATAAACAGGATCTTATTTTGTGCATTGCTCGGTAACAATACAAAATCCTGAGGTTAAAGTCAATCTTCTTGTTGAATGCTGTTACATAGAATGGATGTGTCAGCATTGCTTTCATAAGTTGATGTCCTACACAGTGCTGAAATCCAACATCCTTTAGTTCTTCATTTTGTTTTGCAGTCTAGGATGATAGCCATTGTGCATATAAGAGTAAACATATTTAGGCTCCTCTTTTAATATATAGTCTGCCAAATGATTGTGCACATTTGCACAGTTTTTAAACACGAACTCCTGCATAATAAAAGTAACATTGTGATTGAACAATCTTTTCTAGAAATCATTTGATGCACACCCCAGGAAGGAGAGCCAAGTGCGGCAGCTTGCCTGGGTGGGTGATGGCGTGTGGGTCTCCATTCGTTTGGATTCCACACTCCGTCTCTATCATGCACACACTTATCAACATCTGCAGGATGTGGACATTGAGCCTTATGTAAGCAAAATGCTAGGTAAGCTTGTAAAGCATTTTATCTTTGTCAGTCAAAGAAAATGGTTTATTTTTAAATGGTCTCAAATGCTGGGTTGAACCAATGAGTAAGTTGCCTCAGGAATGGTGAGCTCTTATCACTGAAAGTGTCAGGCAAATGCTCCATCTACCCTGTGGTTCTTGACAGAAACTTGGGATCATTTTTGACTCCTGTCTTGTTCCCCACATCTAACCCGTCAGCAGGAACTGTCAGGTCTTCCCCCAGAATATCTTAAATCAGTTACGTCTTTTGTTTTGTTTTGACCACCCCATGCAGCTTTCGGGATATTTGTTCCCCACATCTAACCCATCAGCAGGAACTGTCAGGTCTTCCCCCAGAATATCTTAAATCAGTTACGTCTTTTGTTTTGTTTTGACCACCCCATGCAGCTTTCGGGATCTTTGTTCCCCAACCAGATATTGAACCCAGGCCCTGGCAAAGAAACTGCCGAGTCCTAACCACTGGGCCGCCAGGGAATTCCCTTAAATTAGTTACACCTTTGTATCCACCACTATTCCCACAGGCCAGGTCACCATTCTTTCCTCCCCAGATGACTATGAGCCTCTTAACTGGTCTTCCTAGCTCCACTCCAGTCAGTTTTCTGCATAGTAACCAGTGTGCAGATATCACCGTGACATACCTCCACTTAGGTAATGCCAGCCACTTTCAGAATATTCTTGTCTTTAGGTGAGATGACATTTTGTGACATTATCAGAAGAACTTACATGGTCTGGGCCGCGCTCCTTGCTCACTCTGTTCTGCCCACACGGAGCTAAACTCAACAGGTTCTTTCCCATTTCAAGGCCCTCACATGTGCTGTATCCTCTGTCTGAGAAGTTTTTCTTAGTCCCTTTTTACTTGGCTTTCAGGGCATAGCTTATGTGTCACATCCAGAAGAGACCTTTCCTGATCTCCCAGTTTTATTTAGGACCTCTTATACTTTTTCTTCATGGGCTTGTCATTACTGTGGTTGTATCAGTATCATACATACTGTCTCTCTCCCCCACAGAACTTAATCTTCATGAAGGGCAGGGACTACCTTTGCCTTGTTCCTTGCAGTGTCCTTAGCATCCCAGTCCAGTGCTGTATGACTGTTAGGGATGTCACAGATGGTTTCTTTATGAAGAGAGGTTGAACTGCATCAGTGGTTTTTAACTTTTTTAGAGTCATCGCCCTCAGGAAACCTGATGTGCCCTCTCCCTTGGATCAGCCATATATACACATAGACATAAACTAATTTCAGGAATATCCTTTGCCCCTAAGTTAAAGGTCTCTAGCTTAGACTAGTTAAGGTTCCTTCTAACACTGTGATTCTATGATCACACTCTCATGTCTAGTAAGAGTAAGTCTAGTAAGGAGTAACTAGATGCTGTTTGTCTTAAATGTATTATCTGTTTAATAATTTTGCCTCTCAAATCCCTGAAAATAAGATCAGTTTAAAAATTCCCTTGAAATAAAAAAGTGCGTTTATTCTCCCTAAATTACGTGCATATGGTATCCTAAAATTTCTAAACTGCTTTAGACTCAAATATATAAATAAGGAAAGAGTATAGGTTTTGTTAGCAAAGATTGTTTCTTACCTGTGCAAAGAAAATTAAGGCAAGCAAGAACTCTCTCAGTTTATAAAATGGAAGGACATTTAAATTTCCCCAATCTAGTAAATTGTTTTTGTTGAGGTTTTTTTGTTTTGTGTTTTGGTTTGGTTTGTTTGGTTTGGTTTTGCAGCTCCTTAAGTAAATCCTGTATCATATTTCCTGATGCACAGCATCTTCCTTCTGAATGATAATGTAATGCCAGCCACTTTTAGAGTTTTCTTTTTCCATTAACCATGAATTGTCAGATAGATGATAAAGCCAAATGAGAGTTCGCCTTGATTGATGTGCACCTTCTTCAGGAAACATCCAACTAGCTCTGGTCACATTTCCTCTCTGCTATATTAGTCCAGCTACTCTTAGGGACTTGGAACCTAAAACATCATCTGCTCTAGTTTTTCAATAAAATGTTTTCTCTCCCATCATACAGGTACTGGAAAACTGGGCTTCTCTTTTGTGAGGATCACAGCTCTTATGGTGTCTTGCAATCGTTTGTGGGTAGGGACAGGAAACGGTGTCATTATCTCCATCCCATTGACAGAAAGTAAGTACGTTTTTAGGTAACTGTCACAGGAGAGTTGTAGGGAACAGCCTTGTCTGGAATTCAGGTAGAAGGAATTGTTTAGTTATTGGCAAATCTGTGGTAATTCAGAAAGTCAAACTGATGGCAGAGATCTAACTATTGTTCCTTCACTTTTTCTATGAAATTTGTAGACTCTAGCAAGTATATCAGGACCAATATTTACAGTTAAAAGTTTTTCATTGTGAGAAACTCTTCCTCATTTCAGGAATCATGGTCCTATTTCATCTCAAATAATGGTTGCTGTCCATTATTTCTTTCAGCTTTATTGTACTAGTATCCAGAAACATTACCTAACTATCTAATATCCTAGTTTTCCATATCTCTGTGGCAGTTAGTTTAGGATATTCCATTTGGCTTAAGAGTTGTGGGAGAAGTTTCTTAGGAGGTCAGCAAATCCTTCCTGACATTGGAGACAAGCCATCTACCTCTATTTGAAAAGAATGTGAACAATATGTACATTGTATGTTTTTTATATTTGCTTCATTATTATTATTTTTGTGAACAAAATGTGCATTGTGTGTTTTTCATATTATGTTCCATTACATTGATCATTCATTAAATAAGTGTTTTTGTGTTGCAAAATTCATGGGCAGGGAATGATTTGAAAAAAAAGTGCCATAAGTCCATAAAATAAGTCAATAAATAAACACCTCAGAATTTTCAGGGGAAAGGAGGAGGACTGGATGGTGGTATATCTGGAGCCTTTAAAGAACCTAAATTCTTTCTTTTTGGCCACACCGCGAGGCTTGTGGGATCTCAGTTCCCCAGCCAGGCAGAGAACCCGTGCCCCTGGCAGTGGAGGCAAGGAGCCCTAACCACTGGACCACCAATTTAAAGAACCTAAATTCTTAATCCCAGCTGTATTTTCTACAACTACTTATAAATCTACATGTTTAGATCACTTCTTATATCTTAAGAGATTCCAGGATCCCCAGAGTTCATTTCAGTTCTTTATAGACGAGAGTTCCATTTTAGCAGAGTTACTTGCGTGGGATTTCTTAAAGAAAAGGGGAAATATTAGCATTTAGAAAACGTTCCCCAGTAAGTTCTCATTCACTTAAATTGCTTTATAATTAAGAAAAGCAAAATCACAGTAAATAAAATTGTCCTTTTCGAGCAGACATATTCTTTAGAGGCTTTGGTAAGAACTTTGTGTGTTTCTTGGTATTATACCAAGTTGGATTTTGTTAATGTAGTTAGGAGCTCTGAGCTCCTGAGTTGCCAGATAGAAGACGCTGAGAGTGGCATCTCATAGTAATCCTTCTCCTCCCTGTCATGCACCTCTCCATGTCCCCTTTCCTCCTTTCTCACTTTAGCCGTAATCCTCCACCAGGGACGTTTACTGGGGCTGAGGGGTAAGTGCAGATCCTGAACCACACTCTTCCTTCTGGCTTCTCATGGCCACCGTGAGGCCGTTCTCACGTCTCTAGATACCCTCTTGAATGTTCCTAAATGTCATCCACTTGCAGTCACTGCATTGCAGCAGGTGTTTTTTTGTTTTTGTTTTTTTTAATGTTTGTTACATGGCCACCAAGCTACTGCTCAGCAGCTTAGTCTATTTATCATCTTTTGTTGCAGCTGACCTTTCTTTCAGACTTTGTTTTCCCTCCAATAAAAACACGAAACATCTCTGAAAACTGTCATTAATCTACATTGTTTACTCCTGTTACCAAAATCATGTTTCTTTCATTTACTTACTGGTCCATGGAATGGGGATGTTTTGTGAGTCTGGTCATTCTAAAATAATTCAGCAAACCATCAGTCTGGTGTAAATAAAAGCTACTCTATTGTACTGGATGGATCCTTTTAAACACAACTTTTTACTACCCCTCAAGGGAGATATTCTTACCAGAAGGGAGAAAAAAATCAAAAGATAAACTGTAAAACTTCTGCTAAAAAAATATACTTATTTACTTTAAGCTATATAACTGGTTAGTTTTCTAAAATGAGGATTAAAAAACAAAACAGACATACCTAAGAAATCTTTTCTTTTGTTAACTAAAATGATTTTTTTTTTAATTAATAGATGTGTTTAAAAAGTAAACTTAACTATTGCCAGACTGGCAAAATCCCCTACTCCATTTACTGAGAAACTTAAAAATAACTAGCATGCTGTATATCTTTTTTTTTCCAGCTTTGTCTTGAGTTGGCATTGCTGCCCTTTTTTTATCTCAACTGGCTGTAGCTTTTAGATAATATCATAAGGATTAACCAGTAATCTCTTGCATCATTACTGTTTTCTAGGGGAAAATATTTGGTGTTTGGTTTTCTATTGCAGCAAATAAAACTTCAGGAGCATCAGGAAATCGTCCTGGAAGTGTCATCCGTGTATATGGTGATGAAAACAGTGATAAAGTGACACCAGGGACATTTATACCCTATTGTTCAATGGCACATGCACAGCTTTGCTTCCATGGGCACAGGGATGCTGTGAAATTCTTTGTGGCGGTCCCAGGTGAGTTAGATTTTTCTGTTGAAAAGTTGTATGTCCAGTTGACTGTTGAACAATGTGCATTTGAACTGCACTGGTCCACTTGTACACAGATTTTTTTCAGTGGTGAACACTACAGTCCTACATGATCCATGTGGTTGAATCTTTGGATGCAGATTGTGGACACAGGAACCATGAATATGGAGGGCTGACTATTAATTTCACTCAGATTTTTGACTGCGCAGAGGGTCAGTGCCCCAACCCCTGCATTATTCAAGGGCCAACTGTAATTGCCTGTCCCTTGGTTCCTCTCCCTAGTCTAATACTAAGTACTGAAATTACGGATAATTCCAGTATAGCACATGAAATGTTCTGTAACGGAGGTATGAATAAAGTGCTATAGAGATACTTGATAGAAGCTGTTTTGGAATCTCTCCTCTACCCCAAAAACAAACTTGATTTTTATTTGGAGACTTCTTTACTTTTGAAAAGCAATGGTATTATTTTGTCACTGCAGAATACCGAAAATGGTTTTGGCCTCATAAAGGAGATTTCTAGAAAGAAGTCCCTATCATCAAGGCTATATTCAGGAAGGGATGGAAAATGTGCTCTGATACCTTGAGCGCTGTGGCAAAAAACAGCAGGAGTCCCGGGGTCTGGGCCTTTACCACTTGCCTTGTTGTCTTGAGCAAATTGCTTAACCTCTGATACTCATTTCTTTATTCCCTAAGTGGATGTGATTAATATCCGCTCTGCCAACCTCATTTGTTGTAAAGACTAATGAAAGGGCTTTGGGAACTCTAAAGCACCATCCAGATGAAAGGTGGCAGTGATGACGTCCAATGAAAAATGTTCTGTCCCTTGAGAATACTAAAGTGCTGTTACTGATCATCTCTAAGCAGGACCTATGTTTGGGGTTTTTTTTCCCTGTAAGAGGCAAGTTTAGGAGTTAGACAAAGTTCAAATCTGGCTTTGCCACACCAACTGTGATGTTGGACGTGGTGGTATCTCAGTGTATTAGTCAGGGTTATGCCGAGGAACAGAACCAATAGGGTATGTGCGCGTGCGTGTGTGCGTTCGTGTGTGTGTGTGTGTGTGTGTGTGTGTGTGTGTATGAGAGAGAGCGAGCGAGTGCAAAGAGGGGGGGAGAGAGAGATTGATTTAATTTAAGGAATTGGTTCATGTGATTATGGGGGTCGGCAAGTCTGAAATCTGCAGAGAAGGCTGGCAGGCTGGAGGCCTGGGAAAGAGCTGATGTTTGCAGCTCAAGTGTAAAGGCAACCCGGAGGCAGAATTCCCTTCTCCTTGAGGGACCTATCTTTTTCTCTTAAGGCCTTCAGCTGATTGGCCCACCCACATTATGGAGAGTAATCTGCTTTACTCAAAGTCCACTCATTTAAATGTTCATTATTTCTAAAAAATACCTTCACAGAGTTTGAGCAAATGTCTCGGCACCCGAGCCAAGACATTTGACACATAAAATTAGCCACTATAATTTTTCCCTAGGATGTTCCAAAGATTAAATGATTAAATGTATATAGTATAGGGTTGGCACATGGTACCCTAACCAATTATTCAGTATTCTTAACAACATGGTAATGAACTTCTTGAAATGTACATGTATATTTTTGTATAGTTATTTCCTCAGAATAAACTTCTAGAAGCGGAATTTTTTTTTTAATTTATTTTTTGGCTGCGTTGGGTCTTAGTTGTGGCACGTGGGATCTTTCATGGCGGCCTACGGGCTCTTGTTGCAATGCACAGGCTTCTCAGTAGTTGTGGCGTGCGGGCTCTCTAGTTGTGGCATGCAGGCTCCAGATTGCGTGGGGCTCTGTATTTGTGGCGCAGGGGCTTCAGAGCATGTAGGCGGTGTAGTTGTGACGTGCAGGCTCAGTAGTTGTGGCACATGGGCGCATGCCCTGCAGCATGTGGGATCTTAGTTCCCCGACCAGGGATCGAACCAGCATCCCCTGCATTGCAAGATGGATTCTTAACCACTGGACCCCCAGGGAAGTTCCTTTTCTTGCTTTAAAAAAAAAAAAAAAAAAAAAAAAAGAATGCCGTAGAGTCCCCTTTGAGTCTCCTTTGTATTTTCTCTAATCCCCTTCCCTTCCTCCTTTCCTGTCTATCTGTAACCACTATCCTGAAGTTGAAATGTATCCTTCTGCCCATGTTTTTGTATTTTTACTACATTGGAACATATCTATAAACAATGTGTAGTATTTTTTGCATTTTTAAGTCTTATGTTACATATATATTATTCTGCAACTTATTTCTCATTTTTGAGATTTGTTAATATTTATGCATAAAGGTCTAGTTCATTCATTTAACCGTGGTAATCTAGTATCTGAATAAATATGCTACCTTTTATCCATTCTCCTATAGATCAACTTCTAGGCTTTTTCTCTGTTTTCCCTCCACTATTAAAGAACAGTACTGCAGTAGACCTTCTTGTGCATATGGGAGAGACTTTTCTGTTGGGTATAAATCTGGAAGTGGAATTGGCAACATTGTTGTTTGTTGGCCAGTTGGCCCTAAGGATTAAACCATTCAGGATGGCCTTAATATCATACCACTGTGCTCTTGCTTCTGTGGCAAAACTAACTAGTCTGCTAACAGAAGTTATCTCTAGCAGGCTTGATTTCTTCTAGAGTATAATTGAATAATGCATGAATGAGGCACTGTGAAAATAAATCAAACTGTCCTATCCATGTCCAACATAAATTAATTGTTTATAAAGTGTTTCACATCATGGGACTCTGTCCTGTTATCACCTAAAAGCATGGTCTGTGTAGTTTGACCAAAGGACAGCAGACCTGGCAAGAAAAAATACCCCACACTCATAGAGGTTATAGTGTGAATGATATTTCAAGGTTTCTCTCTATCATTTCATGCTTAAAGATTCTACATTAGAACTTAAATGTTAGAACAAATTACACATTACCCAGTAATTTTATTTGCATAATCTAAATTAAAAATAAGATGTACTTTTCTTAAATATGAGGAAACCATGGATTTGAAATCAATTCAAATATTAATTATGAATATCCAAATTCTTAAGGCTGAAGTTGAAGACTTTTCTCAGTCTCTTACATAAACACACATGTACCCTTCCAGGGGAGAGATCTTTCCACTACCCCTCAGATAAAACAATGTAGATTATAATAGTCTGAAGCAGGCAGCTAAGACCAGCTGAGCCATATACAGATTTCATATTGAATTCTGGACCTATTTCTGTTTTGGTACAAAATAGCTTTACTTGGATTTCAAATTGGGCTTTCATGACCTTTATAGATGTTTTCTGATCATGCAGAGGCTTCTAACATCCCCAGTACTTTGGCTGTATTAGAATGTACTTACCTTGTTCAGCTTTCTGAAAATATTCAGAAAAAATGAGTCTCTCCCACCCCAATGCTTGATAAGTAATATTCACTTCTGTTCCTGTATAAATAGGTCAAGTCATCAGCCCACAGAGCGGCAGCAGTGGCACAGATCTAACAGTTGACAGAGCAGGGCCATCTGCACAGGAGCCTGGCAGCCAGACACCCTTGAAGTCTATGCTTGTCATCAGTGGAGGAGAGGGCTACATTGACTTCCGAATGGGTAGGTCATTGGTTCTGGGGGCTTCGTTTCCACTGTTCCATGATGTGGATTTTCACCCACAGTAAGCAAGAAACTCGGATACATGATTTCTAAGAGGTTTTCTTTGAACTCTTTACTTGGAAAATGATTTTATATTTCTTTTTTCCCTACTTTCATGATTTTTTTTCCTTTTTATACCAAGGTGTGTTTATTTGAAGGAGCATTAGAAAATAGCAGGGTTTGGTCGTATGTTGAGGTATATGTGAAGAGCACATGGAGTCAGAAGGCCTTGGGGAAATCATTCAAGCTCCCAGAACCTCAGTTTCCTCACCTGCAAAGTGGAGAAATAAAAATACTTCATAAAGTGTTGTTTGTAACCAAATTCATTTCATTTGTTCATTTTCTCACCTTACAAAGAATAACTATCTACTGTGTACCTGTTAGCCTTGAGCTTGAGATACAAAAACAAATCAGACAAAGTCTCCCTCCAATAAATTATAGAACAATACAGAGATAGAAACATGTTAATAAGTTACAGTGTTACAGATGCTCTGATGGGGAGTAGTCAGTTTTTCCTAGGGGTAGGGGAAGAAGGAAGTCAGGAAATGATGCTTGAGATGAGTCAGCACTGAGGAGCATGAGTCTGAAGAATTGGGGTGGGGATGGTATGGGGAAGGCTGGGGAGACTGGCATTCCAAAGTAAGAGATAGCTTGACCAAGGCTTAGAAATGTGAAACCACCTTAGATGAAGAACAACTACTTAAAAATGACTGGAGCATGGAGTAGAAGCAAATATAAATTTGACCAGAGATAAATCTAGAAATGGAGGGAGGGGCTGGATTATGGAAGGCCTTTATATACCTCATTAAGGAGTTTGCACTTTAAAGCAAAGGAAAATTATTGGAGGACTTTTAAATAGAAGAGCAGTATGATTAGATGTGTGTGTAAATGGATTAGAGGTGTAAGACTAGAGGTAGGGAACGGGTTAGGAAAAAATAAATGAGTAAGGTAGAAACAGTAGGAGTAGACTAGCACTATGATGGGGAATTGGTAACTAACAGAATGTGAAGGAAGAGGTAGTGATCCATTTACTTAGAGTTAATGACTATCAGAACAGAAGCAGCAGATCTGGAGGGAGTGGAATGAGGAGTTCTGTGTTGGACATGCTGACCTTGGAGTGCGTGGAAGTTGGGAGTTATCTAGGTGGACGATGTCCACCGGGCTTTTGGGTATAAGGGTTTCATATCTCAGGAGGGAGGAATATGAGGACTACTGACATGCAGTGGTACTAAAAGTCACAAGGGTTGATGAGTTCATCCAAGGAGAATATGTAAGGGCCAGAAGAAAAGGTTCTAGGATAGAACCCTGTTTTAATACTCCATTTAAAGAATCATTAGAGCTTATGAAGGGATCTAAGAAGCAATGGCCAGAGAGGTTTCAAAGAAAACACAGGGAATTGATGTTTGTGAAAGTGTAGTGCTTTGTAAACTGTAAAGCACTGTGATGTATATTTATTTATTTGCTATAAACAAAGGAAGCTTTTGGACTGGCCTAAAATCACAATGATTGAAAAAGTTTCTAAACGTAAGGCCTTAGAGAATATAATGTTGTAGACTGGTGACTAATACTTTAGCTTTAATTCTGTTAAAAAAAAAGAATATAAAATTTAGGGTCATATAAATGACAGTGTGCCACATGTAATTAGTATAAACTAAAATTTCTGATGCAGAAGGCTTGTTGACACATTTTTAAGGCAGGGCTTTTAATGTTAAGTTTAGAAATGGTGGTGTCAGTAGGAATGGAGTCACTTCAAAGTGAACTGACTGTTGGTGCAGAATTCCTTTATAGAGAGAGATGGCCTTCACTTGGCTGGGTGATTTTTGGAACTTTTTCTTCGATTGCAATATGGTAGTCTGAACCATACTAAAGAGTATGTCAGTAAAATCTTTATGTGGTCTTTTCATTTCCACTAAAAATTTCTTCCATTTTGGCTCCTAAAAATAACGTAAAATTGCTTAACCAGGTTTGTCAGTATCTCTAGGTAATCCAGCCTGAAAAGCAGAATTTGTCTTAAAGCATAGGTTGATTTTAATAGTAAGTATACTTTTTAAAAATTGAATTTGATCTTTTTTTTTGTTCCGTTTCCTTTTTCATATCCTGTAATATTTTAACTATGAGAAATCGATCACAGTAGTCTTTTTCAGAAGTTAGGCAGTGCAGATTGTGACGCATGGCATTTCTTTTACTGTGTTCTCTGAAATGGGCGTCAGACAAGTTCTATGCATGCTGCTCATGGACTAACCATGAGTCTGATGTGCATCAGCCTGTATCTTCAAAATGCTTAACCGGAGTCTCCATTTCATCCACCAGGTGATGAAGGTGGAGAATCAGAGCTTCTTGGAGAGGATCTTCCACTCGAACCTTCTGTCACCAAAGCGGAAAGGAGTCACTTGATAGTGTGGCAAGTGATGTATGGTAGTGAGTGAACCCATAGGAAACAGGTGGCGATGGGGAAGCCATCTCTCCTGCATGGTTTATTTTCCCTTTTTCCCTTTATTTAATGCTCTCTTTGTGAAATAAGTTTCACCACATAATATATGAGCATTTTTTTTCTGTTAACTATGCTATAAAATCTGTCCTACTGTAACAATACAGGAACTAGCTGTTTTACTGCACCAGTGTTATAGGCAATTTCAGTATATTATGAACAAATCAAAGAATGTTTACTTTCTGCAAACTGGTGAATTTTAGAAAGCAATCCAGTTGTGGTTTACTCTGCCACAGCTAATGTCACTTACTTCATTTGATGGGGTCACTTTTTAGCTATCACTCATAATGGAATTAATGGAAACACTTGATAAATGAAACTGTACCATTAAGTACAATAGTAAAGTTTTCCCCAGTGTATTATAAAATTGACACAAACTAATATCAGGTAGATTATCAGGATTTATCTAAATGTCCCGAGAGGGCTAAAAGCTAACTGTAAATTACTTTAACTTTCACTTTCAAATCTGACAAATCTTGTTTATATGGTATATAAAACTTTGTTTTCATCAGATTTTGCGGGGGGGGTTTTATATTAAAGAAATTAAGACTACACTATTTAAATAAAAGTTTCTTGTTTCTGACTTATTAGAGCTCTAAAGTTTATGAGGCCTGCTTCTCTGAATAGTCTGTGTTTTTTTGTTTGCTTATTTGTTTGTTTTTGAGACTAGTCTCACTCATTTTCATACCGACATGTTTGAAAGGTTTATTATTTATAAGGCTTAGAAGATACACTTCAGCAATGGGAGGATTTTTTTTTTAAGGAAATTGTGTTTTGGATTTCTTGTATCAGTGGATGATGGTGGTTGGATGAGTTTTTTTCCGTGTAAAAAATTCACTTGTTTACCAGTTGTTCTTGGACTGCTCTTATCAGTTAGTAAGAGTAAAGCTGTCGTGGTGATGGAGTAATGGCCTAATGAGCTGAACGAGAGATTTAATTAGAAACGGTGTTTTCTCTTGTTCTGTATAAAACTATACAACTGCCAGTACTTGATATTCTGTATGTAAATGGTATTTAAGCTTTTGTGCCCTTGTGAGATTAAAATGCCATCCTCAATGAAGAAGACTTTGAAGGAGAAGAAGACAAAGCCAAAACAGCCTAAAGTAAAAGTTGACATTACAGTCTTCTCACTCACAATTGCCCATTTAAAAAACAGAGTCTGGGTATAATTGATTTTCTTGTTTAATAAGTTTTAAAAAACCATTATGCTGCAGTTTTTTTCCCTCTCAGACTTCTTGAAAATTTATGATTTATCATTCTTAATCCATTATGTTAAGCAAAACTAAATATAAGTTTAAGCACTGTCTTAAAATATGAAGTTATTGGACAAAGGCCCCCCAGTCATCGGAAGGACTGCTTCAGGAAAAGGAAACAACAAAAGTCTCAGATTGTCTAAGCATCCTTAAGGACCAAGGACTCTTTTCTGAACTGTAATGGAAAGATATTTGTAAAAAGTACTACCAGTGTGTTTTAAGCATATAGATGATTAGGCTAGATTATAAAGTACACAGGATTTAATGCATCAGAGGAGGCCTTTGGATCCATTTGGCCACAGGTGTCTATAAGCACATTATGTACACAGTACAATTGTGGCCACTTTAGATGGCTAGGAGAAAAAAAACTCTTTTGGTAAAAGCTGTATTAAAAGGATAATTTTTTTACTTGAGCTACTTAGTCACTTTTTTCAGGGCACCAAAACTTAGGTCACTTTTCCGTAGCTTATAAGCTATGTTTTTATTTTATTTTATTTTATTTTATTTTATAAACCTGAGCCATTGTTGGCAATACCTTAAAAAAAACCCACATTATTAAATATTTTGGAGGAATGTTGTATAAATTCACAAAAAAGAGACACCAAAGTGTTCGGGAATTTTAATCCCAAGAAGTAAACATCCCAGAATCAGACCCCATGTACTGTTCGGTCTTTTACATGTTTCTATGACTGACTGTAATTTAGGAAATCAGGAGTTAAAGATGAAAAATGCAAACATGTTACAATGGTTGTTTATTGCTGTTTTTAAGCTTACCGGCTTTAACTTAAGGAATATAGGTGTGTAGTTATTTTATCTGAAACTGTCAGTTATCTGTGGCCCTGTTAACTTCAGGGACTAGAGAGTACAGAAATGTCTGTAAACTTTGTTTTAGGAGCTTTTGTCTTTATGTTTGTGATTTCGGTTAAATATTTTTTGCAGATTGCTTTACTTCCACCTTTTCCCCAACAATAGGCTTATATTCTTGTAGCGTTCACTTTGGTCAAGGTGGTAGCCTTAGAAAGAAAATGCCAAAATGTAAGCTTCTTGTAAGCAGCGAGTGGTTGGTGTAATTGCCTGTAGCTACCACATCAGTGGTAAAGAAGAGGCTTGAGTACCTCAGGTTGGTCTCTCCATGTAAAAAAAACTACCCCTATTGGAAGAAATAAGGAATACCTGAGAATTTTCTCATTCTGTTATGTTTGGGTTATGTGTGATGCTGAACCATGTGAAATTGCCGATGTTCAAACAGTGCTGACTTACAGAACTGACAGTATCGTATACATCAACGTAATACTCACTGCTCGATGCAGGTTAAAATCCCTGTGAGGCAAAGGGATAATATTCTTTAGGAATTCACTTTTGAGTGTTTTTTTCTAATTTGTGTGGATCTAAATTTTTTAAATAGGAATGAATATCTTAATAGCTGCAGCTTGTTGAGAATGTAAAACATTTTGAGTACAAAATATGCAGCACATAACTTTTCACATGAAGCGTGTTTGCATAGAAAAGGTTAAAATACATTCTCTCAGTTTCTGTGTTGTTCATTTCTTGTAAAGGTCTTCCTACGTGTGAGAATGGACCCTTTAACATAGGTTGCCTTAGTGACAAAACAAAGCAAAACAATTGTCTCATAATACTAACTGTCCTAAAGAACGTGTGTCTTGCAAATGCTGTGGAACTGAATATTTATTTCCTTGTGAGTATTATGACCATTACCAAAGGATTCAACCAGATTTAGGGCTCTTCTTAATTGATCATGTTGAGAAAGGGACTCGTTTTGGTCCCAGTTTGTACTAAGGGAAGAGAAGAGAAGAGAGAATTAAATGTGGAAATCATAAATGCTTTTCTAACAGGGTTATGCTATTTTGTAACACTAAATGTCTTTTCTTTAAAAAAAATTAAGCTTTTATTATTAATTTTGTCATACGTTTCTCAACACTTGAATATATTTTAGCCGTTTTATGGTCTGAATTTGTTTTTTGTCCAGGACATTTTACTCAGAATTTTACTTGCCTCTATAATCTTAGAAATGGGTTCTAGAGGGTCCCACTTGCTGTTTCTTTAGAGGCTGATGCTTCATTTCTATGAGCAAAAAGCTCATTTAGCAATGTAGTTATTTCAGTATTTATTTCTATTATGGAATCCCTGGGGTTCGGAATGTAACTTTGTACATGAAATATATATAAATATGTATATGAAACATGTATGAGGAGTGTTTTGTTTTGTTTTTGCCTTTCCTAGGGGTCTGACCTTGATTTATATTTGAAAGTCCAATAATCATCTCCCATCAAACATGTCATTTCCAAGGGTCAGGACTGTCGCCATTTGGCACTGGCTGAGGGTAAGCAGTGAGCAATACATGAAGAACATGTTTGCTTGGCTCACGTGTTTAAGTGACATATGAATAATAGACAATAGGGCTTTCTAGAAATGTGGGCGAGCTGAGTAACAACCCACACATGATACCAAGGCCTACCATTTGCCAGATTACTCAGGAATAAGAGGCAGGCTGTAATGTAGATGTTAATAATATGGTGTGCTTATTGTGACCCATTTGCTTGGGAGAGACTCCGGAAGGAAGGATGATTATAAAACTGACCACGTGGTAGCACAGTGTGAATCCATATTCAGTACAGTGGTATTTAGTCTAATGTCACGTGCTTTGTTTACAAGATGGTGGGGTTCTGACATGATGGTAAAAGTAGTCCTGATTGGCATGTGATAGGACAGTTCACTAGATGAAGGCACAGCCACCTATCCAGTGAGGTTGCATGCTCTAGAATATAGTGAATAGCCTGTCTCATTCCTACTTTACAGGACCTAACCTAACTGCCCCTTAGTCCTTTGGGGCCTGCCAAGTCACTGTTTTGGAAGCTTTTTCTGAGCCTCATTTAATCATGTCCGTGATTCAGCCAGTCTCTAGTGAGAGACTAGAGTAACAGCCCAGGACAGCAAACGTTCATATTAATTTTATTGAGGGAACAGGACAGGAGCCCTCTAGTCTTACCTGGAACTGTAGCCCTCAGTCCCACCCAGTGGTGAGACTCTCTTTCAAAACTTAGTGGAAAGATACTGCCTAAACCTCCGAGCTCTTCCTCACCAGCCCCAAGGCCTCCCACACTTGGTGTGGGCAGGAGAGCCCTGGTGACCACAAAAGCACGGACTCCATCTTCAGCAGTGGCCAGTATGTTAGGAAAGGTATTGTAGTTAGGGAACTTCTCAGAATACCTTAAATATTTGGTAATTAATACAGTTCAGTTTTACAACTCACTTCCTTTAGAGACAGTGGTATTGGTGGGAAAGAAGGCAGTAAGTCCTGAGCAGGCCCTGCCCCTACTGTGACCCTTGGCCACTCAGTTTAACACAGTACTCCACAGCCACCCACAGAGGCATGACACTACCCCAGGCCTGTTGAATTGACTCTCTTATGGGGTCTGGACCCAGGCATCTGTAAAGTGTCATAGGTAAGCATGACGTGTTGCTTAGGTTGAGGACTTCTTCTTTAACGTCTTTGGACCTTAGTTCTCATGTGTTAAAGGAGGGTTGGTGTATCCAGGTGATCTTAAAAAAAATCCTAGCTCTAACCTTTCTGGTTCTGTGACCCTGTCTCTAATTTGCCTTGATGTGTTGTCTATACAGACACCAACCATACCTGCTTGCAGGTCCAGGGTTGCCCAGTCCAGGTGGAATTTGATTACTGTGAAAATCCAGTTTATCAGAACGTCACTGTGCAAAAGGAGACAGTTTAGCTCCTTGCTTTTATGTCCAGGCAGAACATTGGCTCCCACCCACAGACAGAAAGTAGTTATGGTTTGATTTGAGGCCTCAAGGGAGAAATGGACCAATAAGTCACGGCTCAGGGTGGGCAGCAACTTCACAGAAAAGCTGTAGTTCTCAACCAGGCCAGGAGAGGGAGGTGTGGCCAAAATCACCCAGGAGCTAGTTCCAGAATGAAATTATTTCCTTCTTCCTCTCACCTCAGGAGTATCAGATTCTACTAGTGTGTTTGGTAAAACAGTTACCCTGGTGATCCTGATCCTGCTGTTGGGAATAGCTGCTTAAGAGGAACTCAAGCAGCCCAGCTGGATTCACAAACATCTGTTTTCCAGGAGCACAAAGCTTCTTCATTCTTAGTAGCCATTTATTACCAGCACATGGTGACCTGCTAGCAGGTTCACCCCAGACTCAACCCAATGCTCTTTCCTTTTTGATTTATGGATAATTGAAGTTTAGGGTACTTTGAACTTACTGCTACATTAAAAGCTTAAAGGGAATATTTCATCTCCATTCATTTGGTAAGGCTATTTTTTTCATAGAAAATACTATAACCTTTTAGTTGTTATGACTAGCTTGCATATGCATAACATCTAATAATTTTCTCAAGGTGTTTACTCCATAAATTCACAGATGATCCACAGAGCCACCCTTTGGAGTATATTATTGTCCTCAGGTGAACCAGAGGCCTAGCCACAGGAGGGGCCTTGCCCATTGGTAAACAGGTCTAGCTGAGATAAGTGAAGTCCCAGGGTCCTCATATAACCAGAGGTATAACCAGACTAACTCCACACTAGAGGCTACTGCAAGTGTGTTGGGAAAAGTATTAGATCTCAGATCAGGAGGTTTGGGGTTCAGTCCTGAGGCTACTGTTCCCTAATTTTGCGAGCCTTCACTAGTCACTTAACTCTTCTGTTTCCTTACTATAAAAGGAGAGTAACATCCCAAAGGGTTCTTGTGATGGCTTAATGAAGTAATGGTGTGATGGCAGTCGGCACATTACCTACCCCCACTAGGCACTCAACAGCAGGCTTTGGCAGGTGGTCCCTACGTATCAGGTGTGTGAAGATGAGTAAGACACCTTCAAGGAGATTAGGGTAAGAGAGGAAAGTAGACACGAAAATGGTAAAGTGGAGTCAAGCATTATGGCCATTCGTTGAGGCATTAGCTGAAAAATGATACCGGTATGGTGTCTGCTTGGCTATTTTGTAATGTGGTAAAAACAAGGGGAAAACTGTCTTCGGTGCTTATGTAGTACAGAATATTCTTATTTCCAGTCTTTTTATCAGTGTTCTAGACCTTGGCTGTCCTAAAGGAACTGTGTTAGGAAACAGAGTTACCTCAGGTCTATTGGACCTTTCAGGGAACGCCTTTCTCTCTTGCCCCGACGCTCCCCAGTTGAAGGGAAAGAAGTGTTCCATGAAAATTAAACACAGGAGGAGATCCATATTCTCTTTTTCATCTAAGAGTGCATTTCATTCCTGGGCAGGCACACCGAGGGACATGCTGAAACATGAAAACAGTGGTAAGCTTGACATTTTTAGATGCCATCAGAACGTATTTTTCCAGTATCTGTTGCTCATAATGCTTTATGACAAGAATTAAACTCCTAGTCACTGCATATAAACAGGTAGAAAGAAGACATACAGGACTAAGTAAAATATTAACATCTGATGCCCAGCAGGGTGTGGTGTGGTGGCAGGGAGGATCATATGCTCTCTACATGATTAAGAAGCTTATGGACCTTCCCTGGTGGTCCAGCGGTGAGAGACTTCCCGGTCCCAATGCAGGGGGCCCGGGTTCGATCCCTGGTCAGGGAACTAGATCTGCACGCCACAACTAAGAGCCCGCGTGCCGAAACTAAGAGACCGCATGCCACAACTAAAAGATCCCGAGTGCTGCAACTAAGACTTGGTGCAGCCAAATAAATAAACAAATAAATATTTTTTAAAAAAACAAAACTAAGAGGCTTAGCATTACTCCGCCCGAGGAAGATCACAAACCCTCATCTGTTAAGATTTTTGTGGGCCATCTCAGGTACAGAAATCCCCCAAAAGAGTGGAGCAGTCTTTCAAAAACTTGAATTTTGGTCCTCAGGAGTATTGTAGTAATGATACATCGTTCAAAGGATTGTTGGAAAGATGAAATGAGATAATGTACTCAACAGTAAACAAACATTGTGTCCTTTCCCCACTGAGGCCTCAATTTCTTTTCCTGTTGTCCTTTCTCATTAAACTTACTTTTCTTTACCTTTGGCTAGCCCAAAGTGACAAATCCTGGAGTGAATTTTCAGCTGCTGGCCTTTTGCTGTATTTTGGCCCATTATGCTTCTGTGGAAACAGGCGTTTATTCTGTACGAAAAATCTACATTTCTATCTTGGAGAGTTTGCCTGGGGCTGTAAATAAGGAACTAGGAGCAAAAGTTTGGCATGTTCTTCACCAGAAAAGACTCCAATATTGATTCTAAGAGGCATCTCAAACATCCTTCCTTCCTGGAGGAGCCTGGCTGGAGATAAGCAGAAACTGGGCAGATGCCTCAAGGCAGACCTTGGCTGATTTAGAGACCCAGTCCTGGGCTTTTACCCAATTGAAGGTTTATCAGACTATTCTGCCTCCTATTATGTCCATGTTTCTGGGGTGCCAAGGTGACAGCCCTTTCTTTGAAAGCCCACTCTGGTGTGATATGATGGGAACCAGAAAACACCTCAAAAGCCACATCTTCCTAAAGAACCAAAGGTTCTGGCCTTTCCTGCTACGGATCCACCAAAAGTCATCGCTCTCCCTGGACCCTCAGCTTTCCTTACCTGTACAAGTTGGGACTTGGCTCAGATGAGCTCTAAGGCTTCTTCTAGGGTGATATTCTTTGAGGCTGGCTCATCTGTGCCATGTGCAGTTTGAGTTGTGTGGACTAGTAGCCTTCATGCCCAGCCAGACCCTTAATGGAATTCGTGTAGCCTACACCACTTGGTAAAACCAACTGCTCTGATGCACCAGTTTGTCCCTGTGCACCAGTGTGTCTGAGGCATCAGAGTATCACTCCCATGAATGGAAGGAATATGTCTTATTAAGAAGAGAGACACTTGAGTTCTGTGGGTCCTGAGTTTCCCTTGGGTGTCCATCTTTCCCTCCCTGAACCTGGGAACAGGTCTCCAAAAGTCTACTTTAGAATGTCAGCCGAGCCTTCAGAGAGTTTCTCACTAGGGCCCTTTTGTGGCATCACTTGGGGAAAAAAGAGAAAGGCTGCGAAGTGATGCTTAATTAGGGAGGATCCTTGGCTTCCCAGTACCAGCCCCCCTCCCAGAGCAGAAAAGGGTGGGGGAACAGGAAATGAACTTGTTTGGGAAAGTGGCCTTGCTGTGGAGAGGCTGGGCTCTGCTGCCCTTTGAACACAAGGTGGCGCTGCGGTGGGCTTAGCCTTCCAAAGAGTGCCGGCCCCTCGTCCCTCCCCTTCATCCTCACCAGGCCGGACCAGATCAAGGAGGGTGCCTACTGGGGGTCAAAGTGTACAGATAAGGTAAACTGATTCCCTTTACTAACAAGCAAGCAGAGGCCCAGAGTGGCTGTTAGCCAACAGCAGGGATTGAAGTGTTCCTTCTACTGGACTCTCTCTAGATCCTCAGAGCCCTGATGGCTCACTCCTTTCGTTCACCAGGGGCAGGGAAAACACCGTTTCTGAGCCTCCCCAGCCAAGGCAACCTATAGGCCAGGAACCCAAGGGGAAGGCAGGTGGTCTAGAGCCTGGGACCCTGCTGAGGTGAGCAGGGGTTTTTATGGGTAAGAGAGAAACACTGGCCCAAAGGATTAAAGAAGGGAATGTTTGGAAGCATCCATGCCGCCTAGTTCTGGTGTTTGAAGTTGCAAAGGAACTTCTGCAACTGCCGCCGCTGAACAAGGCAAAGAGAAATAGCATGGAATCAGCTTAGTGCGTTGCTTCAATAAGAAACTTCTGCATCCAAGGCTGATGAGAAATAGGAGTTACAGAACTCAGTAGGTCACAGCACCAACTAAGCCCTTTATAGGCCATCAATCCACATTTATTTCCTGGATTTTATAACCACTGCTGAAAAGGAAACGAGGAGGGCGTGAGGATTAGAGGGATAGAATCTGTGTGACTGGAATAAATCTCCAATTGCCTCTCCTGCACACCACCACTCAGTTAACTCTTGGAGGGGCTTGCTGAGTTACAGTGCATCCAGACACTCTGGGCCTCATGCCAGGAAACTCAGACCCCTGTCCCAAGCTGCTGCGAGTAGCCTCGAGCTTTAGGCTGTCATTTTCTCTCCAGCCCTCATTTTTGTATTCTGTAAAATGTCAGGGGGTTGGGTGAGTTCAAGATCCCTTTCTGCCCCCATGATTCTAAACATTAGGAGCAAAAGAGTGGAAATTCGGGCTCATTACCCACCACCACGACCAAAGGTGCAAGAATCTGTCGGATCCTCTTGATGGGAAAGGGGTATTGTGAGATATTGCTACATTAATGGAGGCAGGTGAGGGCCCCAAGGAGGGAGATAAGGCCGGCCAACACTGGTTGGCGGCGGGGGGATCACAGCTGCCCTGGATGGGGCAGGGAGGGCACAGGGTAAAGGACCCGTGCCACCTCCCCCTTGGCCTTCAAGTGCTGTAGACCAGTCAGTGTGTGTGCATGCACACGCGTCGCGCGCACGCACTCACACACAAACAGGTGAAACGGGAACAGGGGAGTAGCCACACACCTGGAGAAGAGGGATATTTGCCATCCTCAAGCCTGGGGAGTTCAGTGCCTGAGAGGGCTCAGGGATGCTCCAGGGCCTTTGGGTGGGTATGAGGGGCCGACAGGCCTCATACACAGTTTCTGTCGCTCATTCCCCCTCTTCCTGCCTGGGGTCAGAGAGACAGCTCCTACCATCCACATACCACCCGGAGCTTGTCCATCTTTGCCCAGCCACCTGTGCCAAGCTGCAGGCCAGATCCCACCATCTGGGGGCACCCAGTGTAAAGCTAGTTGAGGAAGGGAAAAGCTTGGGAGAAAAGCTTGGTTTGGGAGGGGAGGATGTCAGAAAGTTTGTGGCATTAGAAAGTGACAGGAAAGGGACTTCCCTGGTGGCGCAGTGGTTAAGAATCCACCTGCCATTGCAGGGGACACGGGTTCAAGCCTGGCCCGGGAAGATCCCACATGCCATGGAGCAGCAAAGCCCGTGCGCCACAACTACTAAGCCTGTGCTCTGGAGCCCACGAGCCACAACTACTGAGCCTACGTGCCTAGAGCCTGTGCTCCACAACAAGAGAAGCCACCACGATGAGCAGCTCACGCACCTCAGCGAAGAGTAGCCCCCACTCGCCACAACTACAGAAAGCCTGCGCGCAGCAACAGAGACCCAACACAGCCAAAAATAAATAAATAACTTTATTTATTTATTAAAAAAAAAAAAAGTGACAGGAAAGCTGGAACAGCCAGAGGGATGAGGGTCCTTGGAAGGAACATTTGGTGAGCAGCTTGAGCCTAGAACTTTCATGATGGGATCACCCCTTGAGCAGGAAGCCCATAAATGTTTCCCCAGAGGGAATTCCCTGGGGGTCCAGTGGTAAGGACTCTGCACTTTCACTGATGAGGGCCCAGGTTCGATCCCTGGTTGAGGAAGTAAGATCCCACAAGCCTAGCAGTGCAGCCAAAAGAAAAGGAAAAAACCAGTGTTTCCCCAGGAAGGAGATTCCTGTGGCAGGAGGCAGCTCTGACCTGGAGACTCAGAACAGATCTTTCGTTAGGCCCTTTTAATTGTGCTCAATCAGTCGGAAGTTCTTGGGTCTCCTCTTTCCCCCCTTCTCGGTGTGTTGCCCTTCCCCCACTGCTGCTGCTTCCTTTTTGAGAACAGCTGTGTGTCTGGGCTTGTCCTGGAGTCTGGATTTCCAGACTCAGAAACCCCACCCACCCCCAGCTTGGCCTACTGCCGTCAGTGAGGTTTGGAAGGTGGTGGTGTCCCCCATTGAACAGGTGCCTTAAACCGAGACCCAGAGAAGGAGGGTGTGATTTTAATCCCCCAGGTCCCCCAGACCCCACAAATGAGCAGTGCCAGAAGGGGTCTCAGGGTCCCATCTTTATCAACTGGCCTGACCCTTCCACCCCCATCGGGGCTATAATCCGATAATCTATTATGCTTGAGCTGGTAGACCAGCAAAGCAGAGCTCAGGGGCCAGGGTGTGGGGATTCTGATCGGGGTTCACCAGTCCCATCGCAGAGGAGAAGGTGATGATTTATTTGGGACCGATTTTTGTAGAGAAGACACTTGACCCCTCGGCTGTTAAGGCTGAAGGAGAGCCAGGTGCCAGCTGAGGTGAGTGGCAGGGAGGGCTGGCCAGATCCTTGACTGTGCTTCACAGCAGCCTCTGCGCGGGGCTGCTTCTAAACAAATCTTCCTCCCTGCTGGGCATCTGCTAGGCCTGAGGACAGCTTGGAGGAGGTGTTTTTTGCCTCCTGTCCTCTCCCCTCTCTCTGCCTCACAGACTCGAGTGAAAGGGGTGGATGGGTGGGTCACAGGGAGACTTGATGAGCCCAAGGGCTGAGAGGCACGGGTGGAAAGGCAAGTGCCCCGTTTTCCCTACGGAACCCACCTGCCGAAACAGTGGGCTCCTCCTCCAGAGCCTGCTTTCTGTTTGTTGAAAGGGTTTGCAAGTGAGCACCAGACTGTTCTAGAAACTCTGCTTCAGGCTGGGTGGGGCAGAAACACCAAGATCAATTCAGAAAGATCAATTCTCATGTGAGGGGGTGTGCCCACTCCACCTCCGCCCACCGGCAAGGGTATCCCAGGCCAAGAAAAGGCCTCAGAAAACGAAGGTCCCTTGCAGACATGGAGCATGAGCTAGGTCCAGTCGTGGTTCTTCACATGCATTGTTTCCCTCAATCTTCAAGGCAGCTCTGAGGCGAAGGTTTCCCCTGCTGGACAGATGGCTCTTAGACCAGGGTTTCTCAACCTAGGCACTGTTGACATTGGGCTGGGTAATCCTCTGTCGTGTGGTCTGTGCTGTGCATTATGGGATATTTAGCAGCATCCTTGACTGCTAAATATCTACCCACTAAATGCCAGGAGGACAGGCACACCACCCCTCCCCAGTTATAACAACCAAAACTGTCTCCAGGCATCGCCAGGTGTCCTCGGGAACAAAACTATCCCTCTTCCAGAGCCACTGTCTTAGACAGTAGGTGTCCAAGGGCCCTAGGATAGGCCCACGTTTGAACCTGGGTCATCTGCTTTTCTTGCTGCTGCTTCTTTGTTGGGAAAAGTCCCTTTGAGGGACTTCCCTGGTGGCTCAGTGGTTAAGAATCCGCCTGCCAATGCAGGGGACACGGGTTCGAGCCCTGGTCCAGGAAGATCCCACAGGCCGCGGACTAAGCCCATGTGCCACAACTACTGAGCCCACGCCCTAGAGCCCACAAGCCACAACTACTGAGCCCGAGTGCTGTAACTACTAAAGCCCGCACACCTAGAGCCCGTGCTCCACAACAAGAGACGCCACCGCAGTGAGAAGCCCGCGCACCACAACGAAGAGTAGCCCCCACTCGCAGCAACTAGAGAAAGCCTGCACGCAGCAACAGACCCAACGCAGCCAAAAATAAATAAATTTATTTAAAAATTTAAAAGTCCCTTTGAAAATCTCTTCCCAGAACAAGGGTCCCACCTTCAATTTTAATGAGGCTGTGGATGCCAGGTGCCCATTTGTGCCTAGATGGGAAGCTGGCTGAATCAGCCTGCCCTCCCTCTGAGCCCCAAGCGAAGTCCCGAGGGGCCTGGAGGTGGGGTGGGTGTGAGAGACCCCCACGGCAGAGGGACGTGAGGGCGGGGTTGCAAGAGTAGGAGCCTGCCCTCCTCTGACCTCTGCTGTATGGCCACAGCCCTGCATGTCCAGCAACCCCAAGGAGGCCAGGTCAACATGCTGGACCTCACTCAGCACCTTGTAGATGGGTCGCCCTGACTCACAGCCACTGGACGTGATCTGTAGTTGTCTCATCCCAGAAAATATTTGCTATGGCTGAGTGACCTCAACTCTTACCAGGCATACCTGCCCCTGAAGGAGGCAGGTGGGTCCAGTGAACTCAGAAGGTGGCCTTTGTTTCTGGGTTTAGAACATGATGACGGGGGTGGTGGTGGAGGAGCTTCAAGACTCCAGGAACTTCCACTCGCCCTGCACTGGAGCGTGCTGTAAAGGCACTTGGAACTCAGTGCCAGACATTAGCTCTCATTCCAGCCTCTGACCTCAGTTTAGTTGTTTAAACTGGAGAAGTTGGACTGGATGGATGATTTCTAATAATTCACATGCATTGAGCATTTCCTGTGTGATAGGCTCTTTTATGTACATTCTGTCATCTAATTTCTGCAATGCTTGTGAGGTGGGGACTGTAATTATTATCCTCATTTTACAACTGAGGAAGCTGAGCTCAGAGAAGGTAAGTAACTTGCCCAAGGTCACACAGCGAGTAAGTGGAGGACCAGTCACATACTCAGGTCTGACCCAGAGGCATTGTTGAGGGTGGCGACAGCTCGGGCGATAGGACGACTAACTGGGGCGGCGGCCATGAGTACCAGGGAAAAGGGTGCTAAGGGTGACCTGCAGAGTGAGGAGGGGCAGGACCAGGCACCCAGCCCAGGGCGGGGAGGAGTGGAAGATGACTCGGAGGCTCGAGGTTCAGCCCCTGAGGGACTGGGAGGGTGGTGATGCTATTAATAGACACAGGGAAGTGAGGAGGAGCAGTTTCAGGGCTAGCAGATGAATGCATTCTTAGACATGCTGAAGCTGATTCGCCAACAGTGGGACCTGTAGGCCTAGATCCAGCCACAGTTCAATTAGGAAAAATCAGCACATCCAAAAGTACTTCCAAATGCCAACAGCCCTCTTACCAAAATCAAATCCCTAAACTTTGCACACCCCGGAGTTCCCCAGCCATTGCTCTGGGCTGAGGCTCAGGGTTGGGTCTGCAGTAGCCCAAGTTTAAGTCCCACACTAACCACTGGGGGTCACCACTGGTGCACAGACCACGGTGCAGCTGCCCAGGGCTTGCCCGCTGGAGGGTGGACCTGGCAGGACGCACATCGGGTTTTAGGGAGCCGACCCCCACCCCCGGTAGAGAGGGCGGAGTTCTCGTCCTCTCTTTTAGGCGTGGGAAGGAGAGGGGCTCACAAGATGCTGAGCCGCTGCTTCTCCCCAGGCCCCCAGGCATCGGCAATGCCATGTCATGGGAATTTCTTTCTTTCTTTCTTTCTTTTTGGCTGCGTTGGGTCTTCGTTTCTGTGCGTGGGCTTTCTCTAGTTGTGGCGAGCGGGGACCACTCTTCATCGCGGTGTGCGGGCCTTTCCCTGTCACGGCCTCTCTTGTTGCGGAGCACAGGCTCCAGACGCGCAGGCTCAGTAGTTGTGGCTCACGGGGCCAGTTGCTCCGCGGCACGTGGGATCCTCCCAGACCAGGGCTCGAACCCGTGTCCCCTGCATTAGCAGGCAGATTCTCAACCACTGCGCCACCAAGGAAGCCCTCATGGGAACTTCTGATTAACCTCCAATCAAATATGTTTCACCTTAGAACCGGGAAGAGGGAGAGGCCGTGGACCCCCTTCCCTGCGTGGACACCGGGCTCTCGGACCCTGGCCTGGAGGACGCCGTGCCCAGGGCACTGGGGTGGCAGAGCCCGGGAAGCAGGATCCCAGCTGTTCCAAAGCACCCGTCTCCCCTGACATTTGCGTCAGCAGCTCTGCCCTTTGACTTTTAATTCCCGGGAGTGGAGGGTGGAGGCAACCTTGGCGATCAGGACTAATTATTTGCAGTTCGACTGAGCCAAGCAGTTTATTGGGGTTTGGCCTGGCTGCCTGCCCTCTTCTCTGCCTCCCACCCCTGGGTTTATGGCCTTGGTCTCCTTGGGAAGCTGGGAAGAAAGGAGGGCAGGAGTGCTCCCACTTGGGAGGCACCCACTTCCTCGGTCCCCTGAGTCTCCTGATCTCAGGCACAGCCTGTGGGAAATGACGCCCATAAAAGCGCTGAGAGACCCCAGACGGAGGCAGTGCCCCCGCGCTCACACCCAGCCCAGGCCGGCGCCCCTCGGCCCCCCTCCAGCTCCCGTCAGGACTTGTTAAGACATGTCCCTGGGCCTCGGCCAGACCAGGAGGCACTGCCTCCCAGCTGCCCGGGTTTAGCGGGTACAGGCCTCGGCGCGGGTGGGGTAGGGTAGACATCTCGAAGCTGGTGCAGCTCCCCAGGCCCGGAGTCCCCCATCGATGTCCTGGGTCCCTCTATATTTGGCCTTGGCATTACCAATGTGCCCTCTCTGAGGGGCAGGCAGCCAGCCTGACCCATGACGTCTCTTCCACGGCTTGGGCTATTTTGGAACCAGCCTTGAGACGGCTGGGGAAGGCAGGGGTGAGGTTTAGGGGAACATTTGTGCCTGCCTCTGGACCACAGAAGAAGCTGAGGGCGTGTGGCATGGAGAATTCGCCCTGAGGCCTTTCTCAGAATTCCCTGTGCGTCACTCAAATGTGCCTTCCGCTCAGGTTTCCTGGGGATACCTGGGCTCGGGGGCTGTGGGGCTGAGTCTGGGCAGTAACCCCGCCGAGCCCCTTCTGCCCCCTGGGCTTTTCCAGCTGTTCAGATATCATCCCTCAATTAAAAAACAGCTTCTATGCCAGGTCCCATCAAGAACTAGGAGTTGGCTCAGTGGCTCCCAGTCTTAGGATTTCTCAGGTCACTAATATTTCCAAAACAACAATTTAGATTCTGACATGGTCACCAGTTTTTCATTTTGCTGAGTTAAGGACATTAAAAGGAAGTGTTAAAGGAAAAGTCCTTTTAAACACACAGACAAACACACACACACGAAAATACACAACTCAGGTAAGAGGACGGTCCTTCAGATTGAGCAGGTTGACCTGTACGAAAACCCCACTATATTGTCCTTACTTTTCTCATTTTGCCACAAGCAGATGGGAACATGGCAACAGCTGTACAGGGCTCATGTTCCAGGAACCGCCGGTCCTGGCCACCCCTCTGCTGGGCCCAATGCCAAGGGCAGTGGGGACCCCTCCCCAGCACCTACTTCCAGCTCTCGTCTGCAGCAGTCACTTCTGCTTCTGTACATCTTCCCCACCATCCCAGCCCCCAGTATTTGCAGGAGGGGAGGATGGGGACCAGTCTTCACACAGCCCCAGATGAAAAGAGCACATTGTCTGGTCTCAGTGCGGGGAGTGGGGCAGGCTTGCCTCTGGAGAAGTCGGATGATCACCATGCTTCTCTGGGAAGGGCTGCTGCTGTGGAAGGAGTGGGTCTGGGCAGGGGTCAGGAAGGCTGGGTGGCTGCTACTTCCTGGCCATGAGAGCTGAGACTAGTCCCAGAACCTCCTGTGCTTCAGTTTCTGGTTCCAAAAAATGGGTATATTAACTCCTCATCACAGGGCAGGTGTGAGGATTAAATGAGAGAATGCTTGTGAAAGTACTTTATGAACTATAAGGCATAGGCAGGGGTAGTTATTATTATGAGAAACTAGTAAATGGCTGAAGAAACAGCACCCCAAAGGTGATCTCGGCTTCTGGGTACAAAGATGGTACTCACACCCACCCCTGGGTCTGTGATCTTGGGGCCCCTCTAACCCCACAAAGGAGCAGTGCAAGCCTGATCCCTGTGAGTCAAGGCAGCCTGGACCAAGGCCCTGTGCTCAAAACAGGGCCCAGCCTCTCACCTGTGCTTAGAGAAAGGGTTCTGATTACTTGTGGTGGCCCCACTGCATGGTGAGTGACGTCTACTGTCCCCCAAATTGTAGAGAAGTACGTGGAGGGTCTGAGGATTCAGAGAAGGTCCAATGCCTAAACTTCAAGGCCTTCACAGAGGAGCAGTTTGAAGGGCTACCCCTGCCGCCGTCCCGTGTCACGGTGGGGTGGAGTGGGAGACACACCGACCCACGTTTCTAGGCCACTTCCACCACTTACTCTAGCTGCATGGCTTCAGATACTTCTATCCCTTTGCCTCTCTGAGCCTCAGTTTCCTCATCTTCAAAAGAGGAATAAGAGTCCTTACCTCATGGGGTTGCTGTAAGCTTATGGGATGGCTTGTGAAAGACCCTGGAGGGTGCTCGGTGCTCCAGGGTCCCCCTCCCTGCCTTCCTGGGAGAAACTGGCATAACCACACCCCCCACAAAGGGAACCAAGGGGTCCCCAAGAAGTGTGAGCCTGGGGCTGGGCTGCTGCTCCCACCCAGAGTGGGTCCCCAGGCCTTGCTCCAAACAGGGGCCAGTGGGGCAGGTTTCCTCACTCCAGCCAGGCCCAGCTCCCCACCCCCTCCCCAGCAGCCAGTTGTCACAAAGTCATTGCCACCTTCCCCAGCCTGTACCCCTACCCCTGCCTCTGTGCTGACATCTCATTTGGAAAAGCTGCTGACTCTTCCAGACCCTGAGTTCATTGACTGGTCAGGGCCCATCGGCCACAGGCTGACCCTGTGGGCAGAGGGAGTTTGCAGAATGCGGGAGCGCCCGCCAGGCTTTCATCCTGCGCCTCAAGCTAAGCCCGGCCAAGACACACACTGCCCTCCGTGTGCACACCTGGACCAACACGAGTGACCCCGCACACTCCGCACTCTCACACACACTATCCCATCTCCTCCCCCACGTAAACAGTTATGCCCACACACCAGGACATACACACCCTTCTGTGCACGTGCTTTATACAGCCACCGGCCCACCAGGCACACTCCCACGCACACAGCTGCAAGCATGTCCCACACGCTCACACAGGCAACGTGTGCACGGTACTTCTGCACACACGGTGTGGGGGGCTGGCCGGCACTGGCTACCCACAGCCACTTGGCCACACCCGACTCCTCCGCTGGCCTCTGCCCTGTGCTTCATTGGGCAAGGCGAACACGCGCAGGCTGAGCCTGACTCGGAGTGGGGGATCTCTGAGTCCCTAGAACAGGACCCCAGGCAGCCAGACCCTTTCATTCCTACCTGTGGAAATTGTGGCCCAGAGAGGGCAAGGAGATGGTGAAGTCACACAGCCCAAGTTCTTGCAAGTGCTTCCAAGTGTCTGCGAGCATGGCAGAAAAGGAAGGAAGCATCCAGAACGCCCCCTCCCTCACCGCTGGCCTCTGCAAACCTCCTGACTCAGTTCCTCTCTGCACTGGGCAGAGCCAGCTCCTCAACTAGTCCCAGTCCTGTGGCTTCCCCCAGGACGAACACCGCGAATGGGCGCTGTGTGAGACCTCACCCTCTGCCCTGGGTGCAAGGTCATTTGAAACGCTGTGGGGGAGGGCGCCCACTAATGAGACAAATCCCTCGTAGCTTTTGGGATGTTACACTCACTTGGCCGTGGCCACCTGCCCACAGCGCCCTCAGCCTGGCCCTCTCACTCCCTGACCCAGTCTCCCTCCCTGGGCCTCAAGGCCCTCAGCAGCTGCCTGGACTATGGCTCCATCAAGAGACCCCAGGCTCCAGGGAGTCAGTGACCCCGTCCCCTAGACTACTGCTCCACAAGGGTAAGGGTTTCTGCCTGGAACGGTGCCTGGCACCTAGTAAATGCTCAGCAAACATGTGTTGAATGAATAAGCCAATCTCCCCATCCCCAGCCTCCTTTTACAACGGCTACTCAGGGTCAAAATTAGGACGTCTGACATCTGGGTGCTTCCCTGTCCGCCAGGAGCAGGGGATCTGCCATGTATGGCTGTGTGACCCTGGACCAGTCACATCCCCCTCTGAGCTTCGGCTGCTATCTAGGAAGGTGGGCCCCTGGTGGGGAGAATGCCGTTTGTCTTGTGTGACTCCAGAAACGTTTGGGAGGAGGGGGTCCAGTCACCAGTGTTGCCTCCTTCCCACTGGCTTTGAAGGGGGCACCCCTGTGGGCAGACCCAGGCCGGGGAGGTGGGGGGGGGGCATCCTGGGGTGCCTGACTCCGGGCCAACATCCTGCTTCCTGCGGCCCCAGCGGTGAGGCCCGGCGCCCGGGAGGCACACAGAGGGGTATTTGTTCGCAGCGGGCGGCGAGCGAGGAGATGCTAATCGCTGCGGATCGCTGGGCTCCAGCTGGAGGTCAGGAGGTAACGCGACCCGCGGTGCTTATTTATAACCTCACTGGCGGCCATGGCGGAGGGCAGCGCTGGATCCGCGCCCCTCCCCGGGCTGCCGCTCGGCTAGGACGGATTACTGCTCTCCCCCGTCCTGACTGTGGCCACCTGAGCCCCTAGAGCCCCGATGTGGTGACCTCTGGGGGCTAAGTACAAGGTCAGATGAGGTCCCTGGGCTTCCCTTGCCCTTGGGTGCAGGGAAGCAGGTGCCCTGCTCCCTGTCCTCTGCTGGAGATGGGGGTTGCGATGGAGGCACTGAAGTGTGACAGCCGCTCCTGCCAGGCTGCCCTACAGGGATGGGAGGGTGCCACGAGGCTGCCAGACAGGACTCGAGGACCCAGGTGGCCTGTGCTGTGTTCTGCCCTCCCACACGAAGCATGCCCCCTGCCCCCAGCCCCCAGTCCCAGCCCTGCCTCACAGCTGGTGTCTGGTGGCAGGGAAGCCCAGAATAACCCAGCCAGGGAGGGACAGCCTGTAGCCGCCCAGAGCCCTGCTTCTAGGTCCTAAATCGTGATGGTGGGAATTGACCCCAGAGCTCTGGGCATCCTCTAGGCTTGATGGAAACAGAATCTCTGAGTCTCGGGGTTGGGTGTCTCAGAGACGGGAGGGGAACTCTGGAGGCACCGGTGAGAGGCCAGTACACCAGGGACCCTGGACACCTGCACTCTACCTCCCTTTGGACAGAAAATAGAGGCGGATTTAACTCATTCCAGGATGCATGCCCTTTTCTTTCCTTAACATTTTTTCTGGAGTTAAACATACATACAGAAAATTGTAAAGCTCAAAAGCGTACAACTGGATGAATTTGCGCAAGCTGAGCATGACTATGGAACCAGCACTCAGATCAAAAAACAGCACCTCACCAGCACCCAGAAGCCCCCTCAGGACACCTTCACTTACTATCCCCAGAGTTAAACTAAACCCCTAGGCCTGCTTCTAAACTGTAGACACTAACTGTCCAGAAATGGAGCCATACAGCACGTGCTCTTATTTTTACTTTATTTATTTATTTATTTATTTACTTATTTATTTATATTATTATTATTTTTTTTTTTTTTTTTGCGGTATGCGGGCCTCTCACTGTTGTGGCCTCTCCCGTTGCGGAGCACAGGCTCCGGACGTACAGGCTCAGCGGCCATGGCTCACGGGCCCAGCTGCTCCGCGGCATGTGGGATCTTCCCGGACCGGGGCACGAACCCGTGTCCGCTGCATCGGCAGGCGGACTCTCAACCACTGCGCCACCAGGGAAGCCCAGCATGTGCTCTTTTGTTCTAGTTTCTTTTGCCCAATATTATGTTTTATTTAACTCTTTTTAAGTCCTCATGGCTGGTAGCTGAACACCAAGTGACCCCGTCATAACGTTTTCACCCATTCTACGGTTGGTGGGTGTTTGGGTAGGTTCCAGTTCCCGGCTGCCATGAACACTCTAGTCTTGACCTATTGTGACTACAGGGCCGCATCTCTGTTGGGTATATGCCCACAGGACGCATTGCAGGGCAAGGGATGTGCGTCTCTTCAGCTTTGGAAGATACAGGAAGTGTTACTTTTTAATCAACATTTTAATAAGAATGATTTTTCAAGGTTAGTTTTTGTTTTTCATTCTAAATATTGAGGGATGTACCTTATTTTAAAAAATTGGAAAATACAGAAACATAGAAAAGAAGAAATCACTCCAAGCTACTACTTGGAGTCAACCATTCAGCCAAACAGTTAATGGATGTTTCCTAAGAGCCTCTTCTGTGTCAGGCCCTGGAGCAGAGAGACCCAGTCCTGCCCACGGAGCCTAGGGTCTGACGCCAGGTCAGCAGTGGTGACGCCAAGGGATAGACCAGGGGCCTCGGCACCCGTCCTGGTCTCCTCCTTCCACGGTCCCCCCTCCACCGCCCCCCTCACCCATCACAGCCGCTCTTGGCAAACTTCCAAACAGGTCAGCCAGCTTGCCGGGCAAACAGGACCCAAGACAGAGCCCTGAGAACTCAAAGTGGGAAGGCAGGATGACCGTTACACCACGAACCGCAGTCACTGAAGAAGAGGGCTGTGGAGAGGAGGGGGCACGGGAGGGCACCATGGGGCCGATCCCCCACGGAGCTCAAAGGAAGGAGAACCCGGGTCGGGGGGCGGCGGCTGGAGAGGAGGTTGGGGCTAGAGGCAGATGCATCCAGACTTTGGACTTTATCCTGATGACCACAGAAGGAATTTAAGCAGGGGCAGGGAACAGTCCCGATGCGCTTGTTAGCAAGACCACTTTGGATTCCTGTGCAAGCTTTGAGGCTTTGAGCTGATGAGCAAGGGGGCAATGGGGCTGGACAAGAGGGGGGCTGAGGAGATGTTTTGGAGGTGACCTGTAGGCTCTGGGGCCTGGCTGGCTGGAAGGCTTAGGGGAGGAGGAGGCTCTGGGAAAGTGTGAGGTTTCAGCCTCACGTGGAATTGCAGATTTGCAGGAGGGTGTGATTGGCTCTGTTGCGGTTTTGGTGCATTTCCTTCCCATCTTTAGCAGGTTCTACTTAGGTCTAAGCACTTCTGAGAGCCAAGTGGTCAGACCTGATGAGGACGGCCTGCACCAGCCCTGGGGGACTCTTGAGGTGAGAGATGGCCATTAGTTTATTTGACAAATATTATGAAGGGCCTACCTGTCTGGGAGTTGTTCCAGGTACTGGGGATACATTGGTGGCAAAACAGTTCTCATGGGGGAAATCTTAAATTTAAATATATATATGAACCGGTGATAAGTATTAAGAAAAACTAAGCTGGGTAAGGGGATAGTGAGCAGCAGTGGTAGAGGGTGCCCAGGGAAGGCCTGAGGTGACATCTGAACTGAGACCTGAAGAGAATGAGGGGGAAAGGCACGTGGGAAAGTGGAGGCAAGTGGTCGGGCGGGCAGAGGCCACCACAAGTGCAGATGCCCCAAGGTGGGCACGGCCTGGGGTGTCAGGGTCACTGGGGAGGCCAGTGTGAGAGGCCTGGAGGGAAGCCGGAAGGGTGGAGGCAGGTCGAGCAGAGCCAGGAGGAGGCCTCTCCATTCCAGGGTTTTTGAAGGGATGGCCTGACCTTGTTTTTGTTTTAGAAGCAGAGTCTGGCTGCTCTGAGGAGAACAGACTGTAGAAGCAAAAGCAGGAGGAAGCTCTTATAGAGGCACAAATAGGAGAAAGTGGTGGCCTGGACAGGGTGGAGACAGTCAGTCGGGGGAGGGGTGGTCTGACTGCGTGTCCAGCCGTGGGTGAAGCCCACAGCATCTGCTGACGGGTAGGAGGGTGGGTGAGAGAAAGGGAGAAGGCAAGCAGGGCTCCTGGCTGTTGCCCCCTCCCCAGGCTTCCGAGTCCTGAGAGGCCCAGGGCTGCCGGCCTCCCCTCTCTTCTCCTTCTCCCACCACCCCCGCCCCCTCCCTCGCCCCGTCTCCCATCCCCTCACCTCACCCCTCTTCCACTGCCTTCCCTCCCTTCCTCCATCCCTCCTGTTTCAGGGCTCCAGTGACCTGTGGCCCACAGACCAGAGATGCTGCCCACCAGAGTATGTCCTTCATTCGCTTGGCAGATCTGATGACTGGCTTGGGGCCCAGAGGCTGGGTGCTGAGGAAAAAGTAAATGTGGTTCCCAAGTCCCACCCTGGGGAGCACCCAGCTGGAGAGACAGCCCACCCCCACTTGGAGCATTTCCACGCCCTGAGCCCCAGATATGCGTGGTAAATCCTGGTCTAAAGCAAAGCCAAGGGTTCTTTGGGAACTGGCCAAGCCCTCACCCAGATCTGGGGCCACTTTGCTGAGGGACTCCTCCACCCCTGCGTGGCTGAGGGCTGTGGCTCCTGGTCCTTTGTTCAGCTTGGGCTGAGTGGCATCGGCCCCAAACAGGCCTAAGCCCATGGCCTTGAGGCTCCGACTGGCTAAAATCAATGAGCATCTCAGTGCTGGGCTGAGAGGCTGGAGACCTGGCTCTCGCCTGGGCCTTGTTCTCATCTCATATCTCCAGCCCACCCTTCCCCCGAGCTCCAGACGGGATGAACAGTGGGCGTCTTAAACTAATGTGTCCAAAAGGTGAGCTCCTGAAACCCTGCCAAAACTGTGGCTCCTCCAGTCTTCCCGAGATGGGACTAGTCACAACGGCCTCCTTCCAAATGATCAGGCTCCCAGCTCTCGCCCAGCATCCAATCTGTCGGAAAACGCTGTCAGCTCTGCCGGAATTTCAGCCCCTTACCCCACCTCCATTGCTTCAACCTGATCCAAGCCAACATCGTTGCTCCTTGGATTCCTACGATGGTACCTGCTCGTCCCCTTCATTCTATTCCTGACATAATAGCCAGAGTGATTTGATTAAAAAATAACTTAGGGGAACTCCCTGGCCGTCCAGTGGTTAGGACTCTGCGCTTCCACTGCAGGTGGCACAGGTTCGATCCCTGGTCGGGAACTAAGATCCCTCATGCCGCGTGTCAAAAAAACCCCCAAAATCAAAGTAGATCATTTTGTCCGTCTGCTCCCCTGTCAATCTGAGGAAAGCCACAGCCCTTCGTGATAGCTCTATTCTATCTACTCCCCCACCTCTCCCACATCTGGCTGCAGCCACACTAGCCTCCTTGTTCCTTGCATATACTATGCACATGCCTGCCTCAGGGCCTTTGCACTTGCAGTCTTCCTCTTCCTGCAGTGATCCTCCCCCAATATTTCTATGGTTTGTTCTCACCTTCTTCAGGCCTTCACTCACGTATTACCTTCTCCGAGAAGCTTTCATTAACCATCATATTAAAGATTACAGAGCATACCTAGTACCCAGATCTTGGTTTCTAGTATCATTCTACAATAAAAGGATCCAGGGTTTCTTGGAGAGATGGCTGATTCTAGGACTGGGGCAGGAAGTACATAAGATAAGCCTGGAGCATCTTCTTGTGCCAGAGAGTAAGGAAGTGCTAAAAAAAAAAAAAAAAAAAAGATGGGGGCATGTCAGTGGGCCACAGGAGCTAGTGAAAGAGCTGGAAGAATTTGAGCAACAAAATGAAGTATTATTGGATTTTATAACCCAAATGTGAATAAATATCTGTGAGTCCATTATAAGTGTGTTGAGTAAATTCATAAATGGGAGAGAAGAGACCGATCGCTCATGTGGAAGAATTCCAAATAATTTACGTTGATACTTCACCCTAAATGGGGGCAGCGGAGCATAACTTTCACTCCAGTGTGGGCTGCACTCACTTCCTTCCCAAGCGACTTCTTACCCAAGATGTCAGTATGGAAAGAGGGGAGGGGAGAGTAGAGAAACCTGACAAACACTGCTGCAGCCGGGTGAACAGGGTCAACATCAAGAGCCATAAATCATGTTGATAATATGTACCCTTGATATGATATGTGATGAAAATGGCACTTTACCTCTGTGATCTTGTTCCTGGAAACCCATAGCCCCAGTCTGATCATGAGAAAATATTAGGCAAATTCCAACACAATATACCTGACCAGGACTTCATAGTTTTGTTGAGGTCATCAAAAACAAAGAAAATCTGGGCTTCCCTGGTGGCGCAGTGGTTGGGAGTCCGCCTGCCTATGCGGGGGACGCGGGTTCGTGCCCCGGTCCGGGAGGATCCCACATGCCGCGGAGCGGCTGGGCCCGTGAGCCATGGCCGCTGAGCCTGCGCGTCCGGAGCCTGTGCTCTGCAACGGGAGAGGCCACAACAGTGAGAAGCCCGCGTATCACAAAAAAAAAAAAACAAACAAAAGAAAAAACAAAGAAAATCTAAGAAACTCGTAGCCAAGAGGAGACTAAGGAGACAAAACAACTAAGTATAATGTGGTGCCCTGGATGGGATCTTGGAACAGAAAATGAAAATTAGGTAAACTAAGGAAATCTGAATAAACAATAGACTTTAGTTAATAATAATATTGGTTCATTAATCAAGCGTTACAAATGCACCATTCTAAGATGTCGATAACAGGAGAAACTGTGTACAGGGGGAGGGATTTGGGGGAACTCTCTGTACTATTTTAATTTTTCTATAAATCTAAAACTGCTCTAAAAAATAAAATCTATTAAAAATTACAGCTCCCCAGTGACCCACATCTCTTCTCCTTTGCCCTCTTCCCGTTGCACCTATCACGGTTTAACATATATATATTAACATATATATATTAATTAATTAATTATATTGAGCTTAGGTGTTTGTTATTGTCTGTTAACTCCCAGGAATCCAAGCTCCCTAAGGGTTTTGTCTCTTCACTGTTATAACCCCAGCACCTAAAACAATCTGACAAATACTAGATGCTCAACAAATATTTGTTGAATGATAAATTTCTAGAAATAATTACTGTTAGTTTTTCCATTTTTTTCTCTGCCTAAATACATTTAGTATTGTTTTAAAATAAACACAAGGTCATAATGTTTTGCTTATCTGCTCTCCTCATTTGATAGCTCCTGATTATTTTTCCTTTTGCTGTTATTCTTTCACAGCATCATTTTTTAGAAGGTGCTGATGTTCGCAGGCCTAGCGTGAAGCAAATGGTTGTGATTCACAAGGTGAGGCTTTGGGGCTCTTCTTTCTCTCTGTCGGCTCCGCCACGCTCATGTGGGCAGGAAGGATGGAGCTGTGCCAGGGCCGCCCTCTGACATCAGATCCGTAGGCACTAGATCCTGCTTGGTGGTGAACTGGGTGTGTCAGAACCCAGGGATTAAATAGCTTTCGAAGTCCACTGGCTTGTCTGCAACCAGCCAGAGGGCTGGGGCATATGCCCAGACCTTCTGCCAGCTCAGGAGTCGTGGAAAACACCATCCATGCATACATTTGGGGGAACTGGGGAGAGGCCTCCCACAATCAGCCACAGCCCAGGCCCAAGGCTGATGGTTATGGCCCCAAGTGCTCTGGAGACCTGAGCTCCTGAGGCGGGCACGGGGCTGGCTGAGCCTCTCTCCAGGCATCTGGGTGGGGGCTGGAGAGTCTGCCCTGCTGGCTGTTTTCCTCGTGGGAAGGGGGCAGCCTGGGCAGGCTTCTGGGGAACCCAATCGGTTGGGGGAGGGAACACTGTGGTGTGTGTGTGGGGGGGTGATGAGGAGCAAGGGGTATCCTTTCTCTGCACCAGAGGCCATCTGCCACTTGTCCTCCTTCCTGGTAGCAATACTGAGCCACCCAGACTCTGCTAGACATATGAGTGCTAAAGATAAAAATACTCGAAGGACATATGCCTCTGTGAACTGCTTTGCTAAATGTGCTTTAGGAGTCCCTCAGCTTCCCTCTAAACCACAATTTCACTCCACACCCGCTGGCCCCACTTGCAAGAAGAAGCAGGGAACCTGCTATGTCCTTAAAAGCCACCATGTGGGGCTTCCCTGGTGGCGCAGTGGTTGAGGGTCCGCCTGCCGATGCAGGGGACACGGGTTCGTGCCCCGGTCCGGGAAGATCCCACATGCCACGAGCGGCTGGGCCCGTGAGCCATGGCCGCTGAGCCTGCACGTCCGGAGCCTGTGCTCCGCAATGGGAGAGGCCACAGCAGTGAGAGGTCCGCGTACCACAAAAAAAAACAAACAACAAAAAAGAAAGCCGCCATGTGTATGAGGGCATGAGCGTGCAGATGCAGGTGTGTCCTCTGTGTGCGCCTGCCTGAGCAGCTCCAGCGGGCTGGCATCCGTGTTCACCTGCACGTGTGTGTACGTGGGTGGGTGCTGGCGTGTGTGTGGACGCGTGTGACCCTGTTTGTGCTTTGGTGTCTTTTGTGTGCTTGCCTTCCTTGTGCGTGAGCACCCGTGGGTTTGCCTGGGCACGAGGGTTTGTGTGGGTGTGTACTGGGAGTGTGCATGGACGTGTGCTCTTCTTCTCATGTGTGGTGAGCCTGCTTGTATGTGAGGGGGTGTGTGGGAGTGTGCACGAGTGGGTGTGCTCGTGTGAGGTGCTGTGCGCCTGCCTGCACGCCAGCTGTGTGAGTACAGGCTTGTACGTGAGCTTGTGATGCGCGTTTGCAGGGGGTCAAGCTCTGAGGAAACAGATTAATGTTGACTCCCTGTGCCTGCCCTGGCAGACGTGCCCCTCGTTGGCAGGACCGCTAGTTTTCATCTCTCACAGATGAGGTGGCCCCCGTGGCCCCCACACATCCCTGTACCTCATCACGCTCCTCTGAAGTTTCCCCAAACTGTGCCAGTGCAGCCTTCGCCTCCCGTCCATCTCCCGCCTTCACTAGCTCGTTGGTTTGTAGTGCTCTGAGCCCCTGAGAGGCTCTGGAAGGAAAGGGCTCCCGAGTCACCTATTTTGGGTAAAAGCTGCATTCAGTGCACCTTGTGAAGAGTCTCCATGTGCTTGAGCAGACTGAAGGCCTCAAGAAGTAATGAAGTAAAGACACTTGGTCAAGCTAGTCCCGCACAGGGCTTCCTGGTTTGGAATGACAACACCTTACTGGAGGAGCCAGCGCCCACCTGGGGACGTCTGCAGCACACTGTAGAGACGCCCCGTTGTGTACGGGCAGCCTCCTTGCTTCTCTGGTGACGGTGTGGATGCCTCCACTGTCTGGCTGATTAGTGCTGTGCAGACACAGACTGGGCCTGTCTTAGGCCTGGGAAACACGTCCTGCCCTCTGCCTCTGGGGCCTCAGGGAGCCCTGGCCTTGCCCGGAGAAGTCAAGTCAGGGGACACTTCTCCAGAAGTGGCCGAGGTCTCACATTCGGCCCCAGGCCTCAGAGCTGGTGACCAGGTCGCCACACCGTCTCACCCAGCCCCGGCCTGGCCATCAGGGCCGTGGATGCCAGCGTGGCGGGCAGAAGGGAGACTGGGCCATCCAGCCAGACCTTCAGGACTAGAAGCCGAGTTTCTGATTCCCAGTCCAGGGCTCCGCCCCTCAGCATCTGCCCTGCCAGGCCAGGTGCCCATCCGGCCCTCAGCCCCAAGAACTTCCGGCAGCAAGACCTCAAAGCACAGTAGTCCTGCATCTGGAAGCCCTAACCAGGGGCAGGCAGAGAGCAGATGCCCTCCTGCCTGTCCCACTCCTGATCTGACCACTGCTTCCAGAGACTCCGATGAGTCAGGGAAGCTCCCTGCTCTTCTCTCCCGCTCCCCTGTAACACTGAAAGCAAATTAAAACTATGGGAGTAATACACGAATATAGTCTCTTTGTATGATTCAAAAAATGCAGAAATAGGATGAAACCCAAGAATCTCTGTCACCCTCCCCACCTCCAGTCTCAGTCCGCCCGCCAGAGGCGGCCACCTCACAGTCCGTTGTAGCCTTCCGTTTTCACATTGATGATTTTTTAAAAACACAATTAAAACCGTACTCTATTCTTCTGTGACTTGCCTTTTTTAAAATTTAATTTTAATTTAATTGAATCCACGTCAAGCCATCTTGATCAACCCATTATTTTTTATCAGCTACGCAGTACCCCAGAGGGTCGAAGTTCCCCTCATTTACTAGATGGATCCCCATTGATAGAAGCGCTGGTTCCAATTCTTCGCTCTTCCAGAATAAACAATGGTGCAGCAAACACATTTCAACAGAGCTCTGGGTAAGGGCACAGGCGGGAGAGACGGATTCCTGCTCCGGGCACAAAGGAACGAGAGCCGGAGAATAAAAGAAAAGGGAGGAGGCTGACGTTCCGAGAGGAACGCAGGCGCCGGCGGCCAGAGCGTCCCCCGGCGCGTGCGGGCGCCCCAGGCCGGCCCTCGCGGCGCTGCCCTCCTTCCTCCCGGGCGGCCCCGGCCCTCCCCGCTCCGGGCGGCCCGGCGGCCTCTCCCTCCTGCGGCCCCCACCGCTGCAGAGCTGCCGGCGCCTCGGAGGAACCAAAAACAAGCCGGCGTGTGGTGCGCGCGCGCGCGGCGCGGGGCCCTGGCGCTGCCGTTTTTAGTGTGCCTGGAGCCCAGAATACAGACTTAGTCACCCCCAGGAGCCGCGGCCATAATATTTTTGGTTGCATAAGCAAACTAAATTAGAAATCTGGAGCGCGTTCAAGGCCCTTAGATGCTAGCGCTCGGCGAGCGCGGTGGGGGAGGGGGGGACCAGGGGAGAGACAGATGGGGATTAGGCGAACTGAGCATCAGGAGAATAACTTCCTTTTTAAATTTGGGTTCCACCGACCATGAAAGCAGCATTAGCGGCCCACTTACGTAACCGCACCAGAGCCGGGCCGGGGAGCGCAGCAGCCAGCGGCCGGGCCCTCCTGCCTCTGCGGCCGCCTGCCCAGAGGAGGCAGTCGCTGTGTTGTTCATCGGCTCCTTTGCGAGTTCTCAGAGAGCCTAAGTGAGGCGTCCCAGGCCGCACAGCTCCGGACTTGCACTCAGGATTTGAACTGGATGTGCCCGGAAAGAGCCTCTCCGCATCACTGGGCCGAGATGCAGTGTTGCGCAGCCCTGCAAGCCCCGGGGGTGCTGGACACAGCCTGAGGATGTCCACTGCAAGACTGCATGGAATAACGGAAAACTGGCAACTACCAACATGTCTGACGATAAGGAGAATGGGCAAATGGACTATGGAGCGTTCTCGCTGTGGTGTATTCTAGAGGAGTACAAAAGACCTGGGGGTGATCTCTATTCAGAGATGTCAGAGATGCAGAATTAAGTGAAAAAGAGCAAGTTGCAGAACAACATGAACAATATGGTCTCATTTATGCTAAAGAAAAAGCAAACCACATATCCCCAGCAAAGCTATCCCTGCATCTGCAATGTACAGGAAAGTAGATGCTTTTTAAAAGGGCCACGAGGGTGGTCACTGCACTCATGGGGCTGATCCCCTTTGAAGGGAGGCAGACCCTAAAGGAAAGTCAGAGGGAAGTTCACCGTTTACCCCGTATACTTCGGCACCATTTGAATTTCCCACACCAGAATGTATTGTGCATGCTTATGGCATTTAGAAACAAACCTCCTTGCAGATGGAGACTGGGCTCCACCTCCAGCCACCTTCTCAGAAAGCAAGAAGGAAGGTCTGGATGTTCTTAAAGTTAGAGCAGAGAGGGCCTTAGAGAGATGTGGCCCAGCGCCTTGTTATCTGAGCAGGGAAACTGAAGCCCAGGACTAGATGGGGACTGGCCCCACCATTTCCCAGAAGCTGGCAGCTGGCCATGGGTTGTTAGCCAGTTGGCTCTTCCGCCACCAGGCTGCTCTGCCCTGCCAGTTCTCAGATAGCTGGTGTCATGGTGGGGCAGGAGACGGAGGTAGGAAAGGAAGAACTAAGTACCCATAGGACAGAATAGGTGGGGAGCAATTTGGCATCCATCCACCCAACCATCCATCCAACAAATGAGTTGAGGGTTATGGAGGATTTAAAGCATGTCTTCAAACTCTTCAACACTCTTCCCTTTAGAAAGTGGGGTCCCTGTCCCTTCCCCTTGAAGCTAGGCTGACCTTAGTGACTCACTTATAACCCACAGAATGCGGTAGAAGTGACACCGCCTGAGCCCCAAGGCTGGATCAGAAAAGGCCAGGCAGCTTTCTTCTGGCTCGCTTGGGAAGCTTGCTCTAGGGGAAATTCAGCTCTGTAAGAAGTCTGACTACCCAGAGACTGCCATGCTGGAGAGGCCACCTGTAGCACTTTCGTCGAAAGACCAGCCGAGCCCCCAGCCAACTGCCAGCATCAGCCGCAGCCGTGAGCATACACCATCTTGTGCATCCATCCCGGTGGAAACTTCTTCACATGATTGCAGCCCACGGCAGTCCCCAAGTGAGAACTGCCCGGCTGAGACCATCCCAAATTCCAGATCCACAAAACCATGAGCAAAACAAAATGGCGATTTTAAGCCACTAAATTGTGGGGTGATTTGTTATGAAGCAGTAGTATGTGAAAAGGGGGGTTACTCTGTGACAGGCACTGTGCGCAGAGGAGTAGACTGATGAATAAGAATGGTCTCTGGGGGCTTCCCTGGTGGTGCAGTGGTTGGGAGTCCGCCTGCCGATGCAGGGGACACGGGTTCGTGCCCCGGTCCGGGAGGATCCCACATGCCGCGGAGCGGCTGGGCCCGTGAGCCATGGCCGCTGAGCCTGCGCGTCCGGAGCCTGTGCTCCGCAACGGGAGAGGCCGCAACAGTGAGAGGCCCGCGTACCGCAAAACAAACAAACAAACAAACAAACAAACAAACAAAAGAATGGTCTCTGCCCCCAACATAATAACAATTTAATGGCGAAGCTGAACACAGAGGCAGATAATTACAAAATAATGTGGTAAGCACACCAGTGGAGACATGCTCTGGTAATGTGGGAACAGAGCGGGAGTCTCTAATCTAGGCTGGGTGGGTTCTGAAAAGCTTTCCTGGAGGAGGTGACGTTGACCTGGTTCTGAAAGGTGAGTAAGGGACGGAATGACATCAGCAGGGAGGCCCCTGATGAAGCAGCAGACGGAGCGGGAAGGACATGAGGCTGGGCAGGTGGCAGGGACCCCAGATCGTGGGAGCCTTGAAGGGCAGGAGAGCAGCTGGGAGGTGGAGGCAGGAGGTGGAACCTCTGGGGGCAGCAGCCAGGAGGACGATGGAGAAGGGGGGGTGGACAGGGGTGATGGACTGGCGAGGAGGCAACAACCTCGGAATGGAAAAGAGCTAGAAAAGGCGGGAGGGACGAGATGTGAGACACGTTTGGGAAATAAATTGTCAGGCCTGGGCGCCCGGCTGGGAGTGCCGAGGGCAGCTCCCGGGTTTCCGTCTTGGGGGTCCCAGTGGGCAGTGGCATCAGCAGCTGAGAGAGCCCCGGAGGAGGAGTAGGTGTGATATGGCCTTTTTGCTGCGTTTTGGCAGGTCCGAGGGGGACGTCCAGCAGCTCATTAGATGTTCAGTCCAAAACTTGGGGAGAGAGCTGGGGAGGAGGTGTGGTGACCGCAGACTCTCCATAAAAGGTGTTGGACGAATGAGTGAATGAATGAAGGTGTACCAGGAGGTCACTGAGTGCCGTAGGGCAGATGACGTGTTGAGGGGATGTGGGCAGGCCCTGGGGACTGGCTCTACTGCTGAAACTGGCCAAGGAGGCATAGGTGGGAGCCAGGTGGGATAACCAATGGCCTGGTGATCCATGGTCAAAGTTCCTGGGATGTGTCCCAATAGTGGGCCTTAAGCACGGACAAGGAAGAAAACACCGAAGTCCGGGGAGTCAGGAGATTCAGCTCCAAGAAACATTAATGTAGCACCTGTTGCGTGCCTCGTACTATGTCCCACATATATTATTAAACTTAATCCAGTCGTTGATCCAACAGATATCCGTTGAGTACCTACTACGTGCCAGGCACTAGACTAGGCGCTGGGTACGCATTGGTGAGTAAAACACTGTCCCAGTCCTCTTGGAGCTTAGGGATATACAGTGGAGGTGATCATTCCCATTTGACAGAAGCTCAGAGAGACCCAAGGCCACACAGCGGGTGCAGGGTGGGCTGTCTCATTCCACCACCAAGACGTGGCAGCCAACAGGGGGAGGAGTAGGCCCAGGCCTGGGGCGCAGAAGTCAGCCCGGTTCCAGGGGCCTAAGTCTGCAGGGAAGCTGGGGAACCACCCAGGTGAATTGGGCCTGGGCCAGAACCCCAGTTCAGGGAACTTAGGCTCAGTCGGAACCTAAGAGGGCAGTGGGATCCCTGTTATCAGGAGATGCATCTTGGGGCTGGGACTGAGATTTCAGGGGATGGACAGGACCCGGGGTGCAACTTGAGTATCTCCTCTTGGTGATGAGGAGGAGGATGACGAGGAGGATGGTGACCCTTAGTATCTACTACGCCCAGGGCTCTGTGCCACATGCTTTCCACGCTTCAGCTGTTTGATAGTCATAGCAACCCATTACTAGCTCATTTTACGTGTGAGAACACTGAGACTCCGGGAGGTCAGAGAAACTGTCCAGGGCCTCATAACCAGGGAGGTGGCAAAGTCACAGAAATAGACCCATCTGGCTACCCACAGTGCCTCACATTAGAGTTGGTATAGGGACTAAGTGGGCCCGAGCCCATGGGTGGGGACCCAAAAGCCCAGCTTGAGGGAACTGGGGATGGCGCAGGCCTATGGTGAGATAGGCACAGGCAAGACCCTGCCCGGCCCGCAGCTGGGGCCCTGCTCTCTCTCCTCCCTAGGCCTCCTCCTCTCAACTCATGATGGCTGTAGGACCCGGGCTCTCTTCTCTTAGCTCCTAGAGTGGGGAGGACCCAGCAGGTCGGCAAGTCTCACACTCGCACCTGGCAAGTGAGGTTAACTGAGGCATAGAGAGGTTGTTAGCGTCTCAGGTCACCCTGCAAACTGGTGCCAGAGCTGGGATGAAATCCTGGGTCTCCTGAGTTTCAGTCTCGAGCCCCCAACCACCCTGACTTTCCAGGCTAAGAGCAGGGCCTAACCTCATTCTCCAACACCCAGCACACACACCCAACACGCACACACACACACACACACACACACACACACTGCCACAGTCCTTTCCCCAGGTCTCCTGTCTCCAGATGAAGGTACCAGTCCGGGTTCCCATTCCTAGGTCACCTGTCCACTCATACCCACCCACTAAAAGGAGCCAAGATCAGTGGGTGTCTCAGGCCCAGGGCAGCTAATTCACAGGAAGTGATGGGAACTGTGGCGAGCTGTCAAATGCGTGCCTATCTGAAAGGGTGGCCATTCTCAGCTCCAGCCAGACACTGCCACGTGCCCAGATGCTTGCCCAGAGGGACCAGAAGGCTTGGTTTTATGACATCTCCTGATTTATACGTGGGTAATAGGCTTACACATTTTTTCCAGCATTAGCAAACAGTTTATTTGGTTTCAAAGAAACAGGTATGGAAGTGTGGCTTGCATGAGACAGCTTCCCTTTGACACTCAGAGACCCACTACCTGGCAGCCCTGATCTAGGAAGACTGAGCAGGTTGTCCCTGAAATCCAAGGAACCGTCCAGACCTGAGGAACCTGAATCATGTCTGGTGGCTTTTGCCATAAACCCCGGCGGCTCTCAATCTTGTCAGTACATTAGAATCATAGGCGAGCTTTGCTAATCCTGCTGCCCAGGCTGTACCCAGAGTCCTCCGGGAGGGCCCAGGCACCAGCATTTTTAAAAGCTCCTCAGGCCATCCTCAGGCATACCCGAGCAGCACCAGCATCCTGGGTAGCTTGTTAGAGATGCAAAGTCTGGAAGCCCACCCTAGACCAAGTGACTCAGCACCTCTGGGCTGGGGCCCAGCAATCTGTGATTTAACCTACCCTCCAGGTGATTCTGATTCTCAATAAACTTTGAGGCTCATCATTTCAGACCGAGGTGGGAGGCACAGGTGGTGGCTGCCCATAAATTGGCATCTGAAAACAAGCAGCTTAACAAGACACCTTCAGTTTAAAGATGCTTTTAAAAAAAACACCTTACTCTGGTTTATTGATTCCTGAAGGTCAGGGGACACTACAGGTTGGGTTACTCTCCCTTGGAAACCTTCCCCACTCTGACCTCAGAATTGTTAAGCACGCCTCCTTTATCATATGGGGCCAGAGCCCTCCTCATTCCTCAAATTCCCCAACACAAGGCTGGCACAGAGTAGGTGCTCACTTAAATGTCAGTGTCTTTCCTTTCTGTTTCCCCTTGGAATTTATAAGTTGTGGCTTACATACGTCCCACTGCTGTTTTGATTTGTGTTGACGTTAGTCACATCACCCGAGGGCTCTGTGTGAGGGTAGCCAACCCTCACACAGGGATTAGGATATACTGGGGCTCATCCAGTAGGGGCTGGACGTCTTTAAAACTTTTGCTGATGTGGAGAGATCTACAGAGAAATGAATGGAGTGGGAGGCAAATCACATTGACGGTTTTATTATATCTCCACAAAATGACCTACCCTATTTCTTTGATTCTATGACACAAGAGATTTACCAAGAGCTTTTATGGGCAGAAAAGAAAAATACAGGCACATTATGTGTATACGTCAATTATAAATGCATTTATATTTTAGAAAAGTGAAAAATGCATATCTCAGAGGCATTGAAATAGGAATTTGCTATGACTAATGGTTGGAAGGAAACGTGGAAATACAACTGACTTTTTTGGGTTACAGATTATCTTTTGGTTTTTTGGGGTTCTTGTCATGGGTATTAACATGGGGTTTGTGTAATGATTACAAGATAAAATTTACAAAGGGAAAGAAATCCCACTAGCCACAATAGACGCAGTCTCCTGGGGGAGATAGGACAGGACAGGGCCTTTGGGAAATCTGCTATAACGTGGTCCTAGTTCTTTGGGCTTGAATTTCTTCCCTGTGCAACCTCTGGTAATTTATCCTTCGAGCCTCAGTTTCTTCACTTGCAATGGGAATCATGGTCTCATTCATGGTTGGTTAGAAAATCAAATGCAGGGATTTCTGAAGACAAACGCAGGTGCAAACCCCGATCTACTCAGAGTGGGAGGGGCTGTTTCTGGGCCTCCCAGGAATCCCAAGCCCAGCCGTGCAGTGGACCCCCTCTCTGCAAATGCAGGATATGGCTCCATGTTCTCTCCTTCCACAGAGGCCCCCACCTTATTTGCTGGCAAAACTCAATGCCTCAGACTGTTGACAAAATCTCTAATCCACTGGTGCCTAAAATTGCACTGTAGGGGGCTTCCCTTGTGGCGCGGTGGTTGAGAGTCCGCCTGCCGATGCAGGGGACACGGGTTCGTGCCCCGGTCCGGGAGGATCCCACATGCCGCGGAGCGGCTGGGCCCGTGAGCCATGGCCGCTGAGCCTGCGCGTCCGGAGCCCGTGCTCCGCAACGGGAGAGGCCACAGCAGTGAGAGGCCCGCGTACTGGAAAATAAATAAATAAATAAATGCATTGTGGGGAGACAGGGTCAGTCAGCACAGGACACACGGATGCCTGGTGTGACCCAGGGGCAGCCAAAGGGCCTGCGATTCCCTCACAAATGGTCTCTTTTTTTGGAGGAAAGGCCCTGATAAAATGCAAAGGTGTTATTTTAGCAAGATTAACGCTGAGCTTTAGAACATAGATTGTAGCCTACAGATGGACTTCTGGCCTTCACAGGGTTTTTAAATGTTTGAATTTCCCACAAGACAGCCATAATCCCTTTCATTCCTGTGGTTGCTGCTTGGGGTGTGGTGGGACTGGACGTGGCAGTCCCAATGGGGCTGCCTGGGCCCCAGGGCACTGGGAAAACTTCCAGAGAGCTGGACACCAGGGCGTCTTCAGCCTTGGGCTTTCTGCTGCAGCCTGTGCTCCAGAATGTGAGGAGTAGGAAGGACTTCTCACCCAGATTATAAAAGTTCTACAGCTTCGAGGTAGAAATGGGGAGGTCCAACTCAATAGGGGAGAACAGCCAGGCTGTGCATTCATCCACTGAGCAGTGGCACCTACCGCGTGCCAGGTGCCCTCTCAGTGCCCAGGGGCCAGTTATCTCATTGAATTTCCCCTATCGGTGCAAGAGGTATTATCGCCCTCATCTACAGATGACTGAACTGAGAATGGGAGAGGCCTGGTCTCGGCGGTGCCTCTCCCCTTCAGGAAACCTCTACCCCCCATCTCTCCTCTCTGCTCCGTGAGGCTGGCAGGCCCAGGGAGGAGGTTAAGAGGCCTGTGGTAGGAGTTGCCCTCTGTGCCTTGGTTGTTCTGCATTCTCTGGCTGGGGTCGGCATCTCCAGGGCCCCGTGGCCAGGTCTCTCTGCCCAGGCAGCCTCACCCTCCCTGCAGAGGCGTGGCTGGGGAACTTATCACTTGTCTGGGCATGCCCCTGTGGGAGAGGGAATGGCCCACCTGACCTCCGACCTGTCCTCCAGACCCAGAGGCTGTAAAGGATACGTTCTTAATAGGATCCCAGGGAACACTTGTGTTTACTGGGGCAGCTCCGCTTATGTAACATCTTACAGAGTTTGGAAAACATGACAAAGGTACTAAACGTCCCCCACGATGCCACCAGCTAAAGATGACCATTCTGAGTAAATTGGAGGTAGCTTTCCTTTCTTCCGAAGTGATATTAAACACGAGTTACAACTAGACTCCATTCGTCTATGGGGGCGGGGATCACAGGTATTCAGTTGTTTGGGTTTTGTTTATTCTTGTCAATCTTTTCTGGCTTGTTTGGAAACTTTCTTTTTTTTTTAATCCTTCCTAGTATGTAGCACAGACTTCAGGAAATACTTGTTCAATGAAAGAATGACAAGCAGAGTCCGGTAATGGTCGGGGCTGGAACGCTGGCTGGCTTTAGATACACCCAGCACAGGGCTGGGGGTCCTGTCACCATTCCCCATCCAACAATTTCTGGCATCCCTGGTGTGTGTTCGGCCCTCATCCAACATCACTGGTGTTTGTTGACCTTTAATGCAGGAGAGGCAGGTGGGGAGGAGGGGCTCCAACCCGGTGGCCGTGGCATCAGCCAGGGTCTCAGCCTCCTCCCAGAGTTACCAGCAGAATAGAACCCCAGGACTAAAGTCCCTTTGAGCACCCTGAGAGGTTAAGAGAGAGGGAGACAGCGCTGGAGGAGCCAATCGTCAGAGAAAGCAGGAGGGGTGAAGCTGGACAAAGGAGGGCTGTTGGCTGTCAGCCCAGAGGCAAAGGTCACGGAGTTTCTCTTCCTGGAGACTTCCAAGAAAGGGGCATCTCTGTGGACTGGGTCAGCGGCCACCTACCCCAGGGCAGGGGGAGAGACCAGGGACTTGAGGATTCCTTCAAGAGAGCAAGGATGTCAGGGCAGACAGTCGGGCAGAAGAGGCTGTAGCGGGGCTGAGAGGGGGCACAGCATGGCTTTCCTTTGGGCAGGGCGGGCCGCAGACGCAGGCGGGGAGGCACCGGCTTTGTGGTTCTCTGTTGGCTCAAGGCCCTCTTAGATCCGGGAGCATGTGGGAGGCTCAGGACAGAGCTGGCCCACTCTACAAAGGTGCTTTAGGATTCTTCCTGGAAAACCAGCAGGAGGAGGAAGCTAACGATGCCAGGCTGCTGGCCCTATGCCATTGGCCCTGGCCAGTGGGGAGGCCACAGGGTAGGGCCTCGGACCCCTGAGTTTGAATCCAGACTCGGCCACGTTCAAGTTGGGTGATGGTAGGCAGGCAGGAGATTTAAGCTCTCTGAGTTTCAGTGACTTCCACTGTGAAACGGGGATTCAGAAAGACCCACCGAAAACCCATTTCCTCTGCTCACCTACCCCCTCAGCACTGGCGAGAGGATTATGCAAGATAAGTGAGGCCAAAGGGCCTAACATAACTAGGTGCTCAGTAAACCTCACCTTCCCTAAACGGCGGTTCTCAGAATTGACTGTACACCCGAACTGCCTTGGGACAAGGTCAAACTGAGGCTCTTTCCCACCCCCTGCTGAGTAGGTCTGCAGTGACCCTGGGGTTTGCCTTTTTCACAAGACCCCGGCCCAGGTGATTCTGAAGTGGCAGGACCCCAAGACAGCACTAAATATGCTGAGAGCTATTACCAGGCTGCGGCCATAAGCAGGGGTGCAGGGTCTCCCCACACACACCTTCATGGCCTTGGCCACCAGCCCAAGACCCTAGACCGCAGCCCCTCCCTCCTGAGGGCACCATGGGCTACGTTGCTGGGATGTAGTATGGGTTTGTCTGCCTTCTCCACCCCATGCGAACCCTCCAGCAGGCCCCACTGCCCTGGCAACGCATTGCAAAGTCCACACAAAGGGAAACTGCGCCGGGGAGGCTGGTCCTGCCCCAGCCTCCCCGACACCAGGGGAAGGGTTTCCATGGCAATGCTGACATCACTAGGCTCAGCCGGCTGCAGAGACAAGCCCTGAATGGAGGCGCCTGGGTGTTCCCGCTGCAACCCCTTAGAGGAGGGCGACCCAGGGGCCCTGCTGGGACCCAGTTCCGGGCTGCATGCAGATCTGGATTCAAAACCCAGCCCTGCCCCTGACTTGCTTGGTGGCTTTAAGCGAAGTCACAGGGCCTGAGACAGTCTTCTCATCTGTAAAATAGAACTAACAGTATTTACCTTGCAACGAAGGTGAAAGGAAATCATGGATAACAGACAGGTGCGTGGTAGACTGTAAAAACCTAGTTCAGTGGTGAGTGGCAACTTCGGGTGTTTCCAAGGGAGGCCCCCTGACCGCTGGGCCCCTGGACGTGGGATCTGGGAGAGACGCCTCGAAACTGGGCAGGAGAAGGCAGAGTTAGCCATCAACTCCCCTTGGATGAGGGGCAGGTAAAGGACGGTGTTGGTGAGGAAAGTCACGGGCTGGGAGATTGTAGGGTCTGGATGGCGGCTCAGGAGGGCTCTGGTCTCACGCCCTCAGTCAGCAGATGAGGACTTAGGGGTCAGGTAGCGGGTGTGACTGGCCCAATCATGCCCTGCATTATGATGGAGTCAGGTTGTCAGCAAGAGTCCCCTGTGCCCAGAGGGTGGGCCCTGGGGGTGGAGCCACCGCTGTTCTCCACACAGTGGGAATAACAGACTGCTCTGCAGGAAATCAACAACAGAAAGTCAGGAGCACAAAGCAGGAGAGGGTGCGACCTTCGAGGTGGGTGGAGCTGTGGGTTGGAGTCCACCCCCGCGGTGCCTGGCAGCCAGGGGCTGAGAAAGGCCCCTCGGGTTTTCTCTTTGCTGCCTCCCTCTTCAGAGGCTCTGGGCAGGGGCCAGGCAGCAAGCTCAGAAGGTGCCCTAGGCCAGTTTTTTTCCTAAGCTCCGGCCGAGGGACCGCGTGTGTTCTCCAGCAGCGTGCCCCAGAGTACCTCCGCACCCACCCTAGCCTGCCCCCGCACACATGGTGAGTGCCTCCCCAGGCCTCAGACACATGGCTGAGGGCAATTCTAGGAAGAGGCCTTGGGCCCCACAGAGCTTGCTGCCTGTCCAGCAGCCCCCTACCAGCTCTTCCCCTCCCAGCCTGTGCCCTGTCAGTCTCTCCATTTCCAAGGGAATTGCTAGGGCCTGTCCCCCCACAATGGCTCAGCTGTGCTCTGGCCCCCGTCCTGCCAGACTCTGCCCAACATCCATCCGGGCTGCCCTCTAACCCAGGAGACCTCTCAGGGCTCTCGGCTCCCTTGGGGGGAGGACAGACTTCCCACGGAGCCAGGGGTCACCGGTCAACCTCTCAGAGTGCTTCTATAAGTTCTAGACAGCCAGTTGGACCTAAATGGTCCTCTCTCATGTTAGGGAGGCCACAGCCCTCATTCTGTTCCCCTTCCTTCACCCACCCACGGCGAGGGATAGGCCTTCGGCTGCAGAGAGGAAGGCCTGTGCTGCTCATAAGCTCTTATAGGGCCACAAGGAAGAGAAGGGACCCTCGGGTTACTTTGTAAGACCACGTAGTCCCTGCAGACCAGGGGAGGACACATACTGCACACACGCCGTGGTCTACCCTTGGGTCTCTATGGATCTTTTGTCTCTCTTAGCCTTGAACTGACTTGTGTGGACCCCACTGTAGCCTCCTGCTCAGTTGGACTGGGACATGTCACTGTTTGGCTTCAAACTGGTTCTGAAAGGGCAGCCCCAGTCCAGTGTCCTAGGAGTGGGAGAGTTACCCACTGGGGTGCCCTGGAGGAGGCAAGTGTCTGGAAGCAGGAGGTCCAGAAGCGTGCAGAGGAAAGGAACGACCCTTCTGAGATAGAGGTCCCAGCACCCCTGGAAATGGAACTTGGTGCCCACTTGAGACACACTCTCTCAGCAGATGGGAACTGCCTGACCCTGTTAAGGGCAGTGGCCAGACATGGGCCCCTGGAAAACCAGCCACACCCTTTCCCATCTGGGTCTCCGGAGGGAGGGAGAAATTGGACCAAGGGTTGGAAGTACCTGGCGAGAGGGTCTCTCCTCCCAAGCCAGGTGACGGGCTTTCCAAGGCTACATCCTTCAGCATCCTCTCTGCAGGAGGACGGGCCCATCACTGGGGCCAGAGGCCTAGTGTCCCCTCCCAGAACACATTGGGGAGGAGCCCAGCTCCTTGGGCCACCTGCTCTGGCCTTAGAGAGGCTTCCAGAGCTCCTCACTGGGACAGTCCTTTGGACACCGTGGGCGCTCAACCCTCCACGCTCACTTGTGTGTGCTCAACCCAGCACCTATTTACATAACATGGTTTTGCAGGAGGAAACCAGCCAGCCTTCAGCGTGGGGAGAGCCCCAGCCGTGGCCTGCCATGGGCAGCTGACCTTAGTCTAACTGCCCTGTGACCCTGGCTCCTGCCTCCCTCTAACCTCTGCAGATTCCTCAGCAAAATCCTCTGGCCCCAGCATGGCCGCAAGTGGCCTCGATGAAGCAGGAGCCAGCTGCTGAGGGTGAGGACACCATGCTCCGTCCTGGGGAAATCCTGGAGCCTCCCGTTCCTCCGAGGCTGAAATCACAGCAGAGATGCCCAGGGAGCCATGGGGGAGGAGGCTGCTGGGCCCACACTGTGAGCTAGGCCCTGCCTGAGGCTCTTGCACACCCGTTCCGTCGTTGCACCTTCACAAGACCTGCTGAGGAAGGTAGTGTCTTTCCAGGGAACCGAGGAGGAAATTCGGGAGTCACCGTTCATGCTCCACGGAGCCAGGATGACCCAGGCCTGACCTGTGTTGCACACAGTCTCTGACTGGGGAGCGGCGCCCACCCTGGGAACAGGTGGGTGGGCGCCTGTCTCCCCAAGGTCTCCAGAGGCTGGAGAGAACTCCCTCTGCCCACCTGGGATTCTGGGCCGGGGGTGGGGATCCTCCTTCTTCCTTCTTCTCACTAGGATGTTGACACCAGGTGAGCACACAGTGACAGGTGGGACCCTACTTGAGAAATGGCCAAACTAATGCCAGTAAGCATGGCAGCACTGACGCCCTGGCAGTGAGCAGACAGACCGTCTCAGGGCTGAGACAGGCCAACCCAGCAGAAAGGGGAAAAGGGAGGGCTGGTCCGAAGCCTCGCTCTCAAGTGGACTGTCCACTCCAAAATGGACCCCCGCGGGGTCCCAGCCCTCATCCTTCCCACACTCAGACCAGAAACGCTGCGTTCCGGGGTCCTTCCTCTGGAAGCAGGCAGGCCTGGCCCAAGCCTGGGAGCCTCAGGCAAGCCTGAATCCTGAGCTGGTGCCTGGAGACCTGGTCTCCTTCAGGCTGACGAGCTGCCACACTCTGAAGAGGGCCCTAATCTCTCTGACTCTGGGTTCCCTCAGCTGCAAAACCAGCCCTGCCTGCAAGGGCTGTGGTGGGAGCAGCTGAGATCTGTGTGCCCAGCTCTGTAATCAGGCAAATGCTGAACAAAGGGAGGATGGTGGCCCCACCCCCGACCACACAATGCAGGGTTGAAGGCCAGTAGGGACAGTCGGCTCTGCTGGAAAAAGCGGAGGCTGTAAGGTGAAGCCCCACCCCAACCTGGCCTGCTCGGCCTCTTGGCCCAGCCTTGTTGAGCCAGGAAGGCCAGTGACTCATAGTGACCTCACTCCACTGGCCTTTTTTACTCTTTCTGTAAAATGGGCACCGCGGCTATTGGTTAAGCAGTCTCCCCGTGAAAGGCCTGGGTGGCTGTGGAACTCTGTTATTCTCATCACCACTCCTCCTTGCTCTTACTCATCTGGGACGTTGTGTGCCAGGAGGAGATCCCAGAAAAGAGTAAACAACAAAGAAAATAAGTTTCCCTTGCAGTCCAGCACCCAGAGCCGGCGGGGTCTCACACTCAGCGCTCCTCATCAGAGCTGGTGGCACCTTCTCTGTCACGTTTCCACAAACAGCCAAAGACAAGTTACCATTTAACCAGCCCATGGGAATTGGGGCCAAAATCTCCAAATGGCAAACCAGCAGGACCTGTTTGCTGGAGTGAAATAACCCCACTGGACCTAGTACATGGCTGCCCTCACACAGCCCTCCACCTCCCCCTTGCCCAGCCCAGCAAGGTGACCTTCCGCAGCTTCCGGGACTTCAAGGGCCAAGGTGGGAGGAGGGACTACTGAGAGGAGCCAGAGCCAGGGCTCAGGGAAGAAGACACAGACAGTCAAATGAGTGAGCAAGCAGTGTCCCCCGCAGTTGGCTAGAGGAGTCCAGAGCAATCCACCGTGCAATGGAGAGGCAGGCCGGGATGGGAGGGGGAACTTCGTGAGAACTAGAGAAGAGGGGCCTCCCTAAAGTCTACAGGCTGGGAGCCCCAGGAAACAGGGAGGGAGAAGACCCCAGTCTCCTCCCTCAGCCCTCCCACATCCAGCACCGAGGCCAGGGGCCATGGGAGGTCTCCTTTCTTAGGCTTCTTTTGAACCAGGTTGGGTCTTAGTCACCCCAGGGGCCGCACGTGTCTGATAGCCATAGGTACAATCAATGTTTACTGCGTAATTGCTTGGCTGTAGTCCTTCTCCCCAGGACCCCAACCCTTGGTCAGTTCAGCTCCTGGATTCCTGGGCTATCAGAGCAGGAAGGGTGGAAGGGGTCTTAGGGATAATGCAGGGGTGGGGGGAGGGGATTGTGGCTGGAAGGGGACTTACATTTTACTTTACTATTTAAAAAAACTGTTTTTTGCTTTAAGTGACATCAAATTATATATTTTTACCCTTCTTAAAATTTTAAATAAATTTAAATTATAAAATACTTCAAACATACAGAGAAGTACAGAGTAATATTTTAGATAGCCACACCCACAACTAAGATTGAGCAAATGTTAACATTTTGTTGTATTTTCTTTAGGTCTCCTTTGGTCAGAAAATTAAGTGTTGACAATAGAACCGAAGTGCCATCCCTAGCCCATCTCCTTCCTCCCTCCCTCCTCAGAGGCCACTAACTTGAGAACGATACATTTTCCCATGTGTTTTCATACTTTTACTATATATATGGGTCTATAAGCAACCTACAGTGTAGTTTTGCATGTTTATAAAATGATGTGTGAAATGTGAGTTGCAGAGTGATGCAGGTTCTCCTCCTTGGTACTCTGGGGCCTGGCCAATCATGTACTGATCCAGGCCCCACCCTGGAGGAAGCAGGGCCCAAGCCCCTCATCATCTTGAAACAGATAGAAGAGCAACTCTTTCTTCTGATGTATATATTGGGCTCCTGCATAAGATCTCCTTTGAAAAACAGGTTCCACTGCTTGAAAGTCACAAGTCTAATGAAAACCCCTCACCTGACAGAGGATTAAACTAGGGCCCGGAGAGGGGAGGCGACAGCTTCCCCACGGGCCTCCGTTGTTCAACAAAAGAAAAATAGATGGGCACCCAGACCCAAAGGCTGATTTGCTCCCGGGTCAGGGAAAGGCAAAAGGATCTGGACCTGGGGCCTCTGAGGAGGCCAAACGACGGACCCTTTGGGGAGTGGCAGGGCACAAGGAAAGCCCTAGACCTGGGCCGCTCAGTGTGGCAGCCACGAGTGCCCTGTTGAGCCCTGGAACGGAGCTAGTCCAAACTGAGAGGTGCTGCAAGAGTGAACTACACACCTGATTTTGCTTTTTTTTGTTTTTTGGGGGGGGCTGCATTGGGTCTTCACTGCTGCGCGCAGCCTTTCTCTAGTTGCAGCGAGCGGTGGATTCTCTCGTTGCGGAGCATAGGCTCTAGGCGCGCGGGCTTCAGTAGTTGTGGAGCACAGGTTTAATTGCTCCGCAGAATGTGGCTTCTTCCTGGCCCAGGGCTCGAACCCATGTCCCCCGCATTGGCAGGCAGATTCTTAACCACTGTGCCACCAGGGACGTCCCTACGCACCTGATTCTGAAGACTTAGTACAAACAAAGAATATATAAGATCTCACTGATTTTGATGTTGATTACATAGTGGAAGGACAGTATTTTGGAAATGTGAGGTTGAGGAAAATATATTCCTAAAATTAATCGTACTTGTTTCTTTCACACTTAAACAAATGTGGCTATAGAGCAATTTTAACTTGTTTATGTGCTGGCGTATTTCAGCTGGACAGAGCTGCCCTGGGCCCTATGCTCAGCAGCCAAAGGCAAGCCAGACCACAGGAGTGAGGTCGGGGCTGGGGGAGGTTGGTCTCCAGGGGCCCTGAGCTGAGGGCTCTTTTTACAGACCACACCTGGGCACTGGGTTCTGATCAGGGTGGGGTGAAACCAGTAAGCGCCTCCCCAACCTCACTGTCAGGGGCTCCTCTCTCTGAGGCCCTCCTACCCTGGTCCTCCAGGATCCAAGTTTGCCCTTGTCTCTGGCCTTGAGAGCCGAGTCTGAATCAGAGTGAGCCATCTCCACCTGGCATTTCATCCTCCACCTGCAGGCCCCCGGTGTGCACAGAGCCCCGAGGAATCAGGACAGGAGGATAACACCCTCTCCTGGATCTCTGGCCTCCTTCTTCTGTAATGATGACAGGGACCTTTGCTGCTCCCGTCCCATCTTCCCCTCTGCACTGGAGTCTTCCTTCTGAACTCCTCCCACCACAAACATACAACCTGAGCTCAGGAAGAGGGTCCTCGGGGTCTGGTGTGGGCTGCAGAGACTCTCCCACATGTCAGTGGCACACACTAGGGCCCCTGGAGGTGAGAGGGGCCACTGAACGGCTTGGGCCTCTGGACACAATGCTTCTAGTCTGGCATCGTGGAAGATGAGCAGCCCACCTCTGGGGGACCCTTCCCCAGCCAGCTCTGTCTTCTCTCGCACCATCGCCCAGGTCTGTGATTCCAGCCAGTTATGCCGTCTTCCCCAGAGTTGGCAAAGCACGACACTTCCCTATTGGAAATTCTTAGCGATCACCCTGTGGAGATGGGAGCTGTCAGCCAGCAGTTTTTCTCTGTTAAGGTAGGGTGAAGAGTAGGGGGGAGGGGGTTGCACTCCCTATCAAAACATGAGAAGAATGTCAGGCGCTTAAGTGCATATGACAGAGAGCAATGTTTTCTCCCCATGGGGGAAATAGAATCCAGGATGTAACAACTTTAGCGTTTTCAATGTATTGGGGGAAAATATAGCATCCTCCACTACCACAAAATAATACAAATGCACATAGTAAAATATTCAAATAGTACAAAAGCCCCCAAAGTTTTTAAAACATTGACACGTAATTCACCTTTCATCACTGGCCTTTGCAGATTCCAAGGTGGGCGCTGGCGGGAGCTCTGAGACTCTCTCTCCACCTTGCTTCACCTCGCTTTGGGAAATCAAAATAACTGAATTTTACAAGCCACTTCCCTGGAAATATGGCTTCTAATTTAGAAAAAGTTGTCAGCAGAAGACTGTGCTCCAGAAACTAACAGACTATGAAGAATGAGCATACACACTGAGAGTTCACTGTTTTAATCAAATAAAACCTACAACAAAGTTAATCTGACACATAGTTAATGAGATAATCATTGTTGCGCTTCATGGGAATTAGGCATTAATGGGAAGTCGTTTTTATAAATGATGGTAATTATACTGTTGCCTTTACTCAGCCAAGATTTTAAAGTTTTCTTCTTCTTGTTTTGATACTTCCCTTGCATGTGCTGTCAGTCTCTGTGGTGAAGTTTCCTGTGGTTTCTGTGCCATTTCATCACCGTCCCCTCCTCACCTTGCCCCCACCCAGGTCACAGGCAGTCGGCAAGGTTTTCTTGAGCGCCTGCCACGGGCCACTCCGGGAAGCACGCAGTTCAAACTACCTCGTTTCAATCCTCAGAAGCATCCCTAGAAATAGGTTCACAAAAGGGAAAACTGAGGCTCAGGTTGGTCATAGAAGCAGGAACGAGCCCACCCAGGCAGTCTGACCCTGCGTCCGGGGCGACGCCGCAGTGCTGGGCAGCCCCTCTCCTTCGTCCCTGGCTGGCCTCTGTCCCCTGGGGACATCAGTGCTGGGCAGTTGAGGGCAGCAGAAGCGTCAGGCTCTGTCCCTGCCCAGGGGCACAGTGCATGGAAAGGAAGTCAAGGCTGCACGGGCTTTGTAGCCACACGGGCCAAAGTTCACATCCCAGCAGCTCCCTGGACCTCTCTGAGCCTCGGCATCTTCATCCATCCGATGGGGTGGAGAGCTCAGGGCTCCAGCGATGACCACGTGAGCTGATGTCTGCAGGCTGCGTGCAGGCCTGGCACACAAGATGGGGTGAGTGTGAGCAGGCCCTGTGTGGGGAGGGGGACAGGAGTAGCAGCAGGGAGAGGAGGCGGTGCAGGCCCCATATCTGGGGACCTCCGCACAGGGACTTGGGTCCAGTGAGGGAAACAAGAGAGACAGCACGCTTTCCCACTGAGCTTTGTGACTGAGGGGCACTCAAGGGGCAAAACAATCACAGGCTCTCTTTGGGACCAGCTCTTGGTTGGTCCAGATTCCATGAACAAGGAGAAAGCCCCGCTTCATCACAAATCTCCCCAAAAGCCTCAGGTTCCCTCGGCAGTCCTTTCACACCACTCTGGGTTATAAACGGGTTAAACTGCAGCGTGCAGTCGGCAGCAAGGGGAGGGGGCAGCCAGCAGGAAACCCCAAGTGGGAAGAGAACAGAGCAGAGAGGCTGCAAACAGCGTCCAAGACAGACTTTTTCCACCTTTTACCATTTTGTCCTGGGCCTTCCCTATTTGCCATCACCAGCAAAGAGAGGTTGTGTGCAAAGGTACTTTGTGTTCCTGTGGCAGGGGGCCAGTGGAGGACTCTTGTCACCTGGCTGGACTCAGGATTCCAGGGCAGGATCTAAACCACCAGGGTCATCGCAAAGCAGGTCTGAGTGGAGCCTGTGTCATGAAGCTAGAAAGGCCACCTGGGGCCGGCAGAGTCCTGGGGCCCTCACCAACTGCTCACCTGGCCCGGCTGCACTGTCGTCTGGGCTGCAGACAGAGCACAGACATCCAGAGTCACAGGGCTGCATCAGGCTTTAGAATCAGCCGCACTGGGGTCAGGTACCAATTCTGCCACCTTCTAACAGTGAGACCCAGACAAGTTACTTATTTCCTCTGAGTCTTAGTCTTCCCACCTGTGAAATGGGGCTAATCATCAGGGCTAATCCTTGTGAAGACACATGCGCCCTGACTTGCATAGAGTCCAGTGGCTTATTCAAATGAGGGCTCCGTCCATGCCAGACGTTTATAATGACAATATAAATATAATGATAGTTAATTCCAGAAATACCTGTTGAGCACCTGTGACAGGCCAGGCACTGTGCAGGGCGCTCTTGGAGATATGAAGGTGAGTAAGATGAGTCCCACCCCTCCCAGCGGGCATGCACAGGAATAATTCTAACTTAAGTCTGAGAGTGCTGAGTGACGTGGAGAGAGGTGTGCCAGGACAGGCATTCAGGGAAGGCTTCCTGGAGGAGGAAGAATTTCAGCTGGGCTTGGGCAGCTGGCTAACTGGAGGTGGGGGAAGAGCGGAAGGGCACTGATGCATGAAGAAAGAAGCAGAGGTGTGAAAGAGTGTGCAAGGTTAGGGCACATGGAAGCCCCAGTATCCAGTGGGGGCGACGGCGGGGAGGGGTGGTCAGCTGCCCTGGTGAACAGAGAGCACTACTGTCCCCCAAACATGCCACTCTGCCTCTGCCTTGCTGGGTGACCTGGAGCCAGGCACTCCCTGTTTCTGAGTCTGATGAATGGTTCCCCATCTTTTCCTCCAAGAACTTCCATGATTCCTTCATTTCTCCTCATTCTGCCTTCCGCACATATGCAGAATCTTTGAACGATGAAGTCACTCAAGGTTTTGACGAAGGTTGTGAGTGATGGATCATAAGTGAAGGGAATGAGTCCCCTCTGACTCTAGTGTGGGGGTGGGTGGGAGGCTGGGAGACCACCACCGTGCTCTAGGAGGGCTAGGATGAGGCCTGGGCTGAGAGGGGTGAAGAGTAGCGGGTGGCGGGTTCCCTGGGTCAGAAGGCAGAGCCTGGGTGATTGGTGGCCAGGTGCAAAGCTGTGGAACCCCGCCAGAGGGGCAACTCCCCCACCAAAGGGGGAAAGTGGGTTGGTGTGAGAGGTTGAATTGGAGGCACTTCTAAGACATCATGTGCAGTGTCCAGTAGGGAACAAAGTTAGGAGCAGGGGCTACAGACCTGGAATTCACTTTGGGTCCCAGATTAGAAACCCAGGTTATCCCATCCAGCTCAGTGCCTTTGACCTATTCCATGGGAACCTGGGATGCCGGGTGGGCAGCAGTGAAGGGGGGCGCGGGGACAGAGAAAAGAAGAGAATGGCAAGGACATGACACTCCTGGGCCTCAGTCCCCCTCCTGTGGGAGGGTACGGAGTGGGCGGCGGTACCAGGGGGCCCAGGTCTCCTCGCACGTTCCCTTTAAGCCCCTCGAGGTGGTCTGGTGTACAGCCTCTCCTCCCAAATGCTGTCTCCTTGCCAAGGCAACTGGCTTCTTTCCCTTGGGAAAATCCTGACGCGTTCCTGACGACCATGGCTTCTTCCTGCTTCCACGATCACTAGCTCTGAATTCTGGGGTTACCTGTGGGTTACCTGAGGAGCAGAAGGGTTTGTGCTGTGGGCAGGTCTTGGGGCCCAGGCCCTGTCCTGCTGGCGATTTTCTTTGTTACCTGATGGGAGGCCAGGCATTGGTAGGCGGGACCAATGATGTTGGTGCCTAATGAGTGACTGATATGATAGCCAGTGAGACACACTCGGACCTACTACTCCAGCAATCCAAGGGGTCTTAAAGTTCACCTATCCTTGGCTGCCCACTTTGCACCTGAGATCAGAAAATAGCGGGGAGGAAGAGACCTGGAGCTGAGTTTTAGCTTTCCAAAAAGCCTAGCAGAAATAGAACATTTATCTGTGTGAAGGCTACACAGGCTTAACTGAAATGTCAAGTTTCTTTGCTGGAATTATAATGGAAACTATGACAAACGCACATTTATTCGGTAATTATTAATTCAGGATCCTGTTTTAGGTGCAACAAAACCATGGCATGCTGCTCAGAAGCTTTGGTTGGTTTTATTTCATACAAAATTGGCTCCTGAATTAATAATTACTGAAAAATGTAATTTGATAACTCTAAACTTTTAAAACGTGTGTGGAGCGTGTGTGTATGCTGGGGGGTGGTGCAGGGCTGGGATAGTACAAAGGTGAGATGCTCTAATTTTACAGATGATAAAACTGAGATGCAGGGGGCAAGGGCCCAGCTCACGGCACGTGATGAAGCAGGGAGGGCCCGACCCCAAACTTCCTGAACTCGAGCCCCAGGCTGCCCCTGGCGCTCCGCTGCTGCTGATTCTCTGGAAATGCAGTGGGTGGGAGGAGAGGAAGAGTTAACTAGTCCTGTACCTCCAGGCCAAGGCCAACAGCTGCCAGGAAGATAAGGGGAGGGGACCCCTGGGAATGAACAGCCTGCGGACTGGCGAGATTGAGCAAGGCAGGAAAAACAGGGGCAGGTGACAACAGGGAATCGGGGAGGGGAGGCAAAGACAGAGGCAGAGAGACAGAGACAAGGAGAGAGAGATGGATCCAGACAGGGCAGAGGAGGTGGGGCTCCTGGGACCCTTGAGGACCCGGGCAGTCTGGAAGGTCAGATCCTATGGTGAGCAGAATCTGGTCCCAGGCCCCACTCCCCAGGGGCCGCCAGCCACTGCGGGAGACAGTCCCTTTGTTTCACAGGCCTTGCCCTGGAGAACTCACGTTCAGAACCAGCCCCATTAAAAACCCTGCCCCTAGAAAGTAACTGGGAGCCCAGTCTGAAGTGGGGGAAAGGGCACTGGGCTAAGAGTTCAAAGTCCACGCCTCCAGGCCCTGTCCTGTCACCGACTCCCTGCCTCTCTGGGGGCTGTTAAACCATCCCCACTCAGAGTCAAGGTCTGGGTGACTCTCTGGGCCCCCTGGCCCAGAGCTTGTTTGGGGGAGCAGGTTGAGTGCTGGGGCCTTGCTTCCTTCCCCTGCGAGCCTGCTTTCTAGGCAGAGGCCCTGCCACCGTGGTGCAGTGTGGGGGCAGAGGGCGGGCTGGGCGTTGGGCGGTCTCCCACCTCTGCCCCTAGGGGGACCTGCCAGGGCCCTCGGGCCCCGTGCTTGGGCAGCAGGCCGTCACCTGCGTGAGGAGTGGCTAGGCGTCCTGCCCCGAGCTGAGGAGAAGCTGCCCAGGGACTGGGCCCAGGCCTTCTTGTTCAGCCAGAAATTCCAGACTTTTAAGGATCAAGGGCCAGAGAGGAGACTTTTCCAGGGCACCAGGGAGTGCCTGCTTGGCGGTATTACCAGGCCTTGAAGGAGACTGCCCTGATCTTCGCTTAGGCTTTCTGGGAAGACATTTGCCGGCTCATGGTAAGATTATTGTAGGACAAGCTTCAGGCTTGTGGTCACTCTGACAAGATGGAGGCTTTGGCCCCTCATCCAGGCTCTTGGGAAGGAATTATTTTTCTAATCAACTTTATTGAGGTTAATTTACATACAATAAAGTATACCTATTTTATACACAATAAAATGTACTCATTTTAGATGTACCGTTCAATGAGTTGATAAGTGCATATACTTGTGTAGCTACCACAGTAATCAAGGTGTAGAACTTCTCCATCACCCTAAAAGATTCCCTCCAGGCCCCTTCCCAGTCAATCACCGCCCCCTACACTGGCCCCAGGCACCCACTGATCCACTTTCTGTCCCTATAGATTAGATTTGATATATATTACCATACTGCTTGTCCTCGTGTGTCTGACTTTTTTCGCTTTGCATGATAATTTCGAGATTCATCCATGTCATCGTGTCTATTGGTAGTTCTTTCCTTTATACTGCTGACTAATACTCCACTATATGGATATATCATAGATTGTTTATTCATTCTCTGGTTTTTGGACATTTGGGTTATTTCTGGGTTGCAGCTATTATGAATAAAGTGGCTATGAACATGTATGTATAAGTCTTTATGTGGATGTATGTTTTCATTTCTCTTGCATTAGTACCTAGAAGTGGGATTGCTGGGTTGTATGATAAGCATACGTTTAACTCTTTAAGAAACCAGCAAACTGTTTCCCAAAATGGTTGTACCATTTTACAGTGTATGAGTGGGAGGGATTTTGAACGCAGCCCTTCCCTGTTCTACATCTTGGCCTTTTCTTCTCCCCAGGGACTGAGCTGGTTTAGTAAGGTGGTTTGGTGCTTCAGGAAGCGGGACGGAGCCCCCTTGCCTCTCCAGGAAACATTCCCTTGCCCTCCCTCCCCGCAGAGCGGCCGCTCAAGGTTGAGATTAATGGACTGTGCTGTGTAGAGAAGGCCTAAGGATCTATTTATACCTGAGTTTCAGCAGATGCATTGTTAGCCGAGATGCCATAATTACTTTCCTTTTGCCAGTTCTTACCATCCCGTGAGAGTGTTTTTAAACAGAGCTACTGCTACACTGGCAGCCTCACCCTGATTTCCCTGCCTGCCACCCCCAAGGTAAAACCATTTCTTCCTCAGGCCGGGGGCGGTGGGTACTTCTGTTCCTGAGCCCTCCCTCTTCACCAGCGTGGGCTGATAGCTGGAGCAGGCAGCCTGTAGCTGGAGAACTTCACATTTTTGCTGTCAGTCCCACCCCAGCTCTCACCTCCCTGTCACATTGTTCCACCTGCCATCAGTTACCAGAGAGCTCTGGACGCTCCTAACTCCAAACGATGCAGCTGTCCAAAGAGAAAGGATGAACCTTTCTTTTTCTTTCTTTCTTTCTTCCTTTCTCTCTTTTTTTTTTTTTTTTAAACATTTTTTGATATGGACCTTTTAAAAAGTCTTTATTGAGTTTGTTACAATATCGCTTTTGGTTTTTTGGCCCCGAGGCATGTGGGATCTTAGCTCCCGGACCAGGGATGGAACTAGCACCCCCTGCAAAGTCTTAACCACTGGACCGCCAGGGAAGTCCTGAATCTTTCTTTCTGTGTTCAGATGCTTTGCTAATTGCCAAGAGGTAGGAAAGTACAGGCAAAATAAAGATCTTCCATTGGAGCAGGAGTTTAAGGAAATCTATGAGCCTGGCACTGCACATTTGCTGGGCTGGTCCTATTCTCCCCCTGTTCTGAAGTATTTAGGCCCAGGCCGATAAATGGCTCCTTAAGGGTAAATTAAGATCTTCTTCATAAGAATCTTGGGCTGTAATGTCTCTCAGACCTCAGGATACCTTAGAAACCTTTCACCCTGCTTGGGAAAATATCACTACCCATTTAGGAGTCACTCACTTAGTTGTTTTCAAGCTCTGACTCTTTAGAAAGCACTTACTGGCAGGATCCTGCCAGTCCGCACATGTTTTAATCAAGGCCATGGGTGATATGGCCCCAGACCCTCAAAAGTTTGACTGGGTTGATGACCCTGTGATATCACCCCAGTTTGAGCCATGAAAATATCATTCAACTCCTTATTATTATCATCACTGTTAGCGTTTTTTTAATCAAAGATTGTAATATAGGGCTTCCCTGGTGGCGCAGTGGTTGAGAGTCCGCCTGCCGATGCAGGGGACACGGGTTCGTGCCCCGGTCTGGGAGGATCCCACATGCCGCGGAGTGGTTGGGCCCGTGAGCCATGGCCGCTGAGCCTGCGTGTCCGGAGCCTTGTGCTCCGCAACGGGAGAGGCCACAACAGTAAGAGGCCCATGTACCGCAAAAAAAAAAAAAGATTGTAATATAGCTGTGAGGTGCTAAATCTGATACAGGTAGGCTGCCTCTTTAGGCTAACTTTTATTCTAAATTGGCTTGATCCAAACCTGTGCTATCTACTATGGTAGCCACTAGCCACATGTGGCTGTTTAAATTTAACTTAGGGTTTCCCTGGTGGCGCAGTGGTTAAGAATTCCCCTGCCAATGCAGGGGACACAGATTCGAGCCCTGGTCCGGGAAGATCCCACATGCCGTAGAGCAACGAAGCCCGTGCACCACACTACTGAGCCTGCGCTCTAGAGCCCGCGAGCCACAACTACTGAGCCTGTGGGCCACAACTACTGAAGCCCGCATGCCTAGAGCCGGTGCCCTGCAACAAGAGTAGCCACCGCAATAAGAAGCCTGGGCACCACAACAAAGAGTCACCCCCGCTCACCACAACTAGAGAAAGCCCGTGCGCAGCAAAAAAGACCCAATGCAGCTAAAAATAAATAAATAAATAAATTTATTAAATAAATAAATTTAAATTAGTTAAATTAAATAAAATTAAGCTTTTAATTCCTCAATTGTACCAGTCACATTTCAAGTGCTCAATAAACACAAGTGGTTTAGTGGCTACCATGTTGGACAATGGACAATTGGACATTTCCAATATCACAGAAAATTCTAGTGGACAGCAGTGGTTTAAACATTTAGTCATGTATGCAGCAGCAGCTTTATCACGTAGAACATTCCTGCACCATCTACATAGGGCCCTTATCTGGGCTGGGCCTTAAAGAAAAAAAAATATCAGAGGTAGAATCCCTGCCCAAAATGCATCTACATTTCCAGAATGACACAATGACACACAGGATCTAAGACAGTAGAGGACAAATATTAGACCAAGCAATGATGGACATATAAGGGCAAGAGAGAGAACAATTAGAGAAGTGAATGTAAAGTCCAGTGGGAGCTCCAAGGACCGGTGTCTTTTGGAAGGAGTTCAACAAGACTCATTTGAGGAGAAGGTATTTGGACTGGACCTTGAAGGGTGTCTAGAAGTTTTCCATGTGAAGGAGGCAGAAGGATATTCAAAGAAGAGGGATTACATGTGCAAAGGTCCAGGGGTATGAGGGGCTGGCTGTGTTTGAGATGGTCTTGGAGTGGTACAGCAGGAGTGTGGGGGTCCGATGGGCCAGATAGGAAAGGCTCTGTGCTCTGCTAAGGGGAATCTAGTTTATCCTGGAAGACAGGGGCAAGACATGGAGAGATTTGTGTTTTAGGAAGATCTTGTTAGAGAAAGTGAGATGCATAACATGGAGAGACCAACCAGGAGGACTATGGAATAATCTAGGTGCAAACTGAGTTGTCCTGGACAATGGGCATGGAGAGAAGGGGATAGATCTGAGGGACAGCTGGTCCAGCCTGGACGAGGCAGGTGGGAAGGAATGTATACCATGCCCAGGGAGGTTTCATGTAGGAGATGTGACTTCTGGAACTGATTTACTGCTATGGGCTGTAAGTTCAAACGGCTGCTACAATAGATACCCAAGCTAATTAGCCCCTAGAACATCAGTCTTGGTTCCTCCCAAACAATGAAGCGTGAGGCTTCTCTGAGACCTCAGCTTTCCATCTGAGCCAATGAAGCCACAAATCTATTGTTGGAAAATGGGTTCTCCAGGGAGGGGGGGTGGGGAGGCAGGCTCCTCACAGCACAGAACGCACAGCTGTTGGTTGTCCAGACCCTCCACTTGGCTTTACTTGTAATCATAATGACGCCCTCCAGGAAGAACAGTTGCTGATCAACCCAGTTAGGAGTTAAAGTTAATAAAATGAAGAGGCTGCAACGAATAATCAATGCAAATGCTGCCAAAAGCCATGAGCAATGGCAGAGGGGCCTGCAGTGATCCGTGACCGTGGCCTGCGGCTGCCTGGTCTCCTCCTCATCACGCCCCTCCCCTCCCCTGTTTCCTGCCTTCTCGTGACTCAGTCGACCTGCTGGCATCTCCCCTCAGGGGCTGTCAGGCTTCAAGTGCTCAAGTGGGTGCCCCGCTCACTGCCGGCTGTCCCGCCACCAGCTCCCCTCCAGCCCCCTTGCCAAGGGGCCAGGTGGAGTGAGGCCGCTGTAAGCAGAGCGAGAAGCAGAGACAGGAAACAGGGCTTGGCTTCTATTCTCCTTCCCAAATCTCCTTTGTTCTCCTTTGCTGCTCCCTTTCCTGTCCATGGTGTCTCTCATTTCCCATTACCTTCTTCTCTACTGGCCTCCATGCGCCCTGAATGTTCTGAGCAGGGCCTGGATTCTGGGGACACCCCAAACAGGCCAGCAGGCACTGTCGGCTTTTGCTCAGCTTAAGCACAGCCTCCAGCTCTTGCTGACCCTGTTCATTTCCTTTTCTTTGTGAAGAGGGAATTGGAGGAGGGGGTGGGGGATGAGCCTCCTCGCGGGCCCCGTTGTCTGTGCAGTGGCTCCCCTGTCTGCTTCCCTTGGTCTCCGGCAGCGTGCCCCTGCTCTGCGGTCCACAGCAGGCCCAGATGAATCGGCATGGGTTACCTGGGAGGCAGGCAGCATGTGGGGACTGGGCCACTTCTCTGCCTTTCTCTGTAGGAAAGGCACACCGGTTGGTGTCCTACCTCTGATCCTTTTGCCAGCCCCCAGAACCCATGCACCATGTGCTTACCAGGCAGCTGCAGGCCATGGTCACTGATCACTGCAGTCCCCTCTGCCATTGATCGTGGCTTCTGGCAGCATTTGCACTGATTATTTGTTGCAGCCTCTTCATGCACCAGGGAACACAACAGATCTCCCCAGCGTTTGTGACACTCATCCTGGGAGTTCCGGCTCCTTTTGGCCTCATGTTTGCCCAACTCCAAGCTTTTGGCTCAGCCTCCCCATTCCTGGCCCTTTGGACTAGGGGTTTCCATCTAGTCCTCCTGGCATGTGGCTCTTGGATTTCCTAGATGGGCATTGACAAGGCTCACAGGCTGGGATGCCCCATTTCTGCATTGCCTTAATAGGAGCTGTGCCTTGGCTCCAGCTCTGCCAACCCCAAATATCTACGCCGGACTCTTGGTCTTTGCCCCAGGGAAACCAGGCTGGACAACCAGAGTGGCAGGGAGGTAGAGTGACCAGCAGAGGAACAGAGAAGAAACTAGCGCTGCCTCCAGGGTGGGTCATGCCAGTCAGGACCGATGGAAAGGCTTCATCAGCAGACTTCAAGGACTCAGTTCTGTGGGCGACCCACTCAGCCCTCTGTATTGTGATCAGTCTGTTTACTTGCCTGCCTCACCCACTAGACTGTGGGCTCTGCGAGGGCGGGTTTGTGTCTGATTGGCTGCTGGGTCTCCACTACCTGTTGTAGGTCTCGGCTCTCTGACCAAGTGTTTATTGAACAAAAAAGCAGATGAACACGTGAGCTCTTCTCCTTTATTCCTGCCATGGTTAACGTCAGCCTATCCACGTAAGGCCCAAGCGAGAAGCATAAAGTCATTAAGTTCTGTTGATTCTACTTAAAATACCTCTCCAACCAATGCCTTCTTTGGGGGACCGTGTGTTTCTTGCCTGGGTAATTCCAGCCAGCAACTGGTGGACTGATTTTCCTGGCTTCCTTTTCTTGACTCTTCCACTTGTCTACCTTCCCTATTGCTTACAGGTATAACACAAATCGAATCATGCCATTCCTCTGCTAAAACGCCTTCCATAACTCTCCATTTCTCACGAAATATAAAGTACAGTTCCTCTAGACCCTCCATGATTTGGCTCAACCTACTATTCTAGCCCATTTCTCGCCATGTTTCCCTGTGGATCCTGTAAGCCAACCCCATGGAACTGTCTTCAAGCAAGTTATTCTTCCATCTCCACACTTTTCTGCTTCTATCCCCACTTCAAAGGTTGCTCTCTGCAGCAAACCCTTTCTGATCTCCTTAACACATACTAGTCCTTTAAGATTCAGCTGAAACGTCACCTCCTCTCTGGTTCCTCTGATGTCATCAGCTAGCCACCAAACATCCCTTTCTTATGCTTCTTTTCATCTTGCACATGGAAGATCACGGAGTATTACAGTTCTAGACTCCATATCTTTTTTGCATGAGCACATAAATTCCTTGGGGACGGGGCCTCACACTCACCTCCATGTACCCAAAGATGGCAGATAATGTTGGGCGTGGTGGGAGAGGCATATACCATAGGCTGTGTGGCCTTGAGCAAGTTACTTTGCCTCTCTGTCTCTCATTTTGCTCATTTATAAAACTGTCAAAATAATAGTTCCTGCCTGAGGGAATCTTCCACCAGTGAGGATTAAATGAGTTACTACATGTGAAAGGCATAGAGCAGTGCCTTTCACATATTAAGCCCTCAATAAATGTTAGCTACTGTTATTAACTTTGATTATTAGGCGCTCTGTAAATGTTTTATCGAATGAATGAGTGAATGAGAGTCTACAGAGTTTAACAAGGCACTTTTCCACCCATAAAGAACGTTCAGTATCAGAGTCCTTCTGTTCAGATCTTAAAGGCTGGTCAAAGTACTAGCTATGTCACTTGAGTCGGTGGTAATTCACTGGTGAGTAACAATTCCCCACCTCTTCAAGTGGAGCTGAAAACGTTTGGTTAAGGCAAGATGACTGGAGAAAGTTTTATCTTACTTGTGAGAAGAGGGACGGAGAGGGGCAGGGTTTGAGCAACTTGATGACAGTGGTGATACTGAAAGTCAGAGCCAGAGTTGCCCACCAATCCGTGAGTTAGCCATAAATTCCCTCATTACCTTCGAGAAGGACGCAAACCCATGATTATCTGTCTGCTAAATTACAAGGAACCAGGTGTGGAAACAAATTTCTACATTCAAAAAACCTTAAAGAGAATCGAATCTCAATCATTTCTTCAGAGAACGGTGATTATTTGGACCTTGGTTCAAATTCTGATCCTGTTATTTACTATTTTTAAGATACTGATATATCCCTGAATCTTGCTGATCTATAACATGGAAATAATTCTTATCTCATGTGGTTATTGTGAGGTTGAAATGATATTAAATGGGATAATTTACATATAATGTAAAGCATTGTGATCATAAGTGTGTACAGTGTCAGAATCAATTTTGAAGTGTAAGCTGTACCTGGATCTAATAAAAATGCTTACTTCCTATGCAAGAATAACATTGGACAGCTACAGGTATGTTTCTCATTCTCACATTCTAGTAAGAAAAAAAAATAATTGAACCATGGGCCAGACATTTTGTTGGTGGCTAGAAAAACACAGTTGAAAAACACAGTGCTTGCCCTCATGTAAGTCATGATCTAGTGAGGGAGACAGACAAGACAGCAGATTTTCAGTCATGAGTCAAGTTCTACAGGTAACACAATATGTCCTCACAGAGAGGAAGCACTGAACTGAGATGGGACAAGATTGGAGGGGAGGGGGTTAAAGAAGGCTTCTGGAGGAGGCGATGCTTGAACTAGGTCTTGAAGGAAGAGTAGAAATCATCCAGACAGACGAGGGGGAAGGGAAGCTCATTCCAGGCAGAGAGAGCAGTGGATACAAAGATCCTGGGGCACAAAAAGCTGTCCCACTCTAGGAAGAGCAAACTGCCTTACAAGGGTAGAGAGCTGATACCTTAATGGGGAGGCAAGTGAAGAGACCGGAACAGCAAGCCATGTCATGAGAAGCCACTGGATCCAGGCTAAGGAGTCCTGATTCCATCCTGAAGGAGATGGAAAGCCACTGAAGGCTGCAAGCAGAAGAAGGACCTGGTGGCATTAGTGTCTTGGTCTGCTCACTCTGGAGGCCCTGCGGAGGACAAGAGACCAGGAGGGGGCTATTGGAGAAATGTAGGCAAGACAGTCCCACCTGGAGCTGTGCCCAGGCCATGAGGAAGGTGACTCCACAATCTCAATCCATGTATAAGCTGACAAATGTATCCTGTCCTATAGTAGATGCTCATTAAGAAATGGCATCTGCATACTTTCAGTACACCAGGCTGGGGGGGGACAAATCAGAGGTACCCCAGCAAGGAAGGGCACAGAGGTAAACTTTGGAATGTGGGGAGGTAGGTCTAAGAAAATGTATCCCCTAAAATAGTTATAGAGATTATTTCTGGGTGGCAAAATTATGGGAGATTTGTATTCTTTTTTCTACAATAAACATGAGTTCTTTTTTTAAAGAATTAATTTAAATACATCAACCCAAAAACCTTGGATCAAAGGGGAATTGGAAGACCCAGGACATTCATTAGACACTAGAAGGTGGATACTTCAGAGGTCTACACGCAGTTTGGAGTCAGTGAGGGAGAGAAGATTTAGGAGGGAAAGAGCAAAATCTGCTCAGGCAGGTGAGTGAGCGCCTCCATTGTAGGGGATCCTGGTGAGCAGAGTCAGACTCAGCAAGAAGGCAGTGAGCTGCCCATCAAAGACGGGGTGACACGCCAGTCAGGCATCTGGTAGAGGGATGGGGAGCACGCTCAGTGCAGGCAGATTTTCAGTAGGAGGCTGAAAGACACGAGGGGAAAGATTGTGTAACCGAATTGTGGGGAAGAATAGTGGCTTATTGTTGGAGACCCAATAAACAAACTGAGAGCGTTCATCCTGGGGGTGTGGGCCTGAAATAAGTTCTAAGACAGCTTAATGATCCATCACAGGTCCTCTTCTGGGATGAGTCACTGGAGAATTATATTAACCCACTTCAGCCTTCATTGCCCCATCACCTGCAACAAAGTCACTGAGATGCCGTAGCTGAGCTGCTCTCAAGATCGAGCCTCCTTTCTGTGCAATAGGGGAGATGACACCAGCCAGCTCACCCATCAGCCCTGGGCAGGCCGCAATCTCCCCTTCATCTTGAATGTTCAGCATTTACATAATTAGGCCCCTGACAGAGGTAAATGCCCTCCCCACTGACACCCAGCACTCTGGGGACAACGTGAAGGTGGACAGCTGCTGAATGGGCCCAGGTCTGCTCCGAACAGCAGCAATGTCCTTTTGCAGAAGCTGATTTTTTTTTCTTTTTTCCTTTTTTTCTTTTTTATTAGTTTCTGCTTTATAACAAAGTGAAGAAGCTGATTAATGAGATTGGAAACTGGTGGCTTGGGAATCAGGGCCAACTGAAGTCTTATCAGAAATGGAAATAAGAAACTACTGGAAGAAATGAAGGAGCTCACAAGTCTTCCACCAGAGGCTCTGAACTTCAATTCTGGGTCCACCCCACAAAAGCCATGTGATATTGAGCATTTCATTCGACTTTTTGGAGTCTCAGTTTCCTTGACTGTGAAGTGGTGGTAGAGTCCCAGTTCTCTTAGCCCAGAGGCTAATAGCAGTGCACCCTCATGTCGAGCTTGTTGTGTGTGTCTGGCACTGTTCTAAGGGCTTTACACATAGATAGATAGATAGATAGATGATAGATAGATAGATAGATAGATGATAGATAGATAGATAGATAGATAGATGATAGATAGATAGATAGATGATAGATAGATAGAATAGATAGATAGTAACAACCTACACGAAGTAGGTATTATTATGAATGTCATCCCCCTTAAAGATGAAATAACTAAGGCTTGGGGAAGTTAAGAAAACTGCCCAAAGTCAGACACTATTGTGGAATCCGGACTTAAACCTGGGCAGCCAGACTTGGGAGTCCATGCTTCAAAACACTGCATTCACCTCCTCCATCAGACTCAAACTGCTTTACAAATAGATGCAGGTTTGTTTTTTTAAATTTTTATTTATTCATTTATTTTTGGTTGCATTGGGTCTTTGTTGCTGCTCACGGGCTTTCTCTAGTTGCGTTGAGCGGGGGCTACTCTTTGTTACGGTGCGCGGGCTTCTCATTGCGGCGGCTTCTCTTGTTGCAGAGCATGGGCTCTAGGTGCATGGGCTTCGGTAGTTGTGGCACACAGGCTCAGTAGTTGTGGCGCACGGGCTTAGTTGCTCTGCAGCATGTGGGATCTTCCTGGACCAGGGATCGAACCCGTGTCCCCTGCATTGGCAGGCGGATTCTTAACCACTGCGCCAGCAGGAAAGTCCCTAGATGCAGGTTTATTCTTCCTAGTTGTGACTGATATTTCCAGAATGCTGAATTAAATGCCTTGGGCCCCATTTGTGACAGGTTTATGGTTGCCAGGGTTTTAATGCAGGAAAGAATGGGGCTGATGGTTGTGTCCACCAGATGTTACAATAAGTGCTTAGCGTCGATTCTCATACAACCATGGAAGATGCAGGAGTGGAGACTAGGAGGACTAGTGACTTCACACAGACTTGGAGCTCATAAGCCAAAGAGTCTTGTTTGATTCCAAACTTTCCAGCACAGGGCTTCTTAGGCTTTAAACGAAGACAGGCAATGTGGTAGTTAAAGCCTGGGTGTCTAGAACCTGAATTCAGCCCATTCCTGCCACTTCCTAGCTGTGTGACTTTGGGCAAGTTTACCTCTCTGGGCTTTGGTTTGCTCATTTGTAAAATGGAGATGGCAATAGTAGCTACCTCATAAGCTTATGGTGAGGTGCACATGGGTTAATACAAGTAAAGCATAGAACGGTGGCACATAGTATGCTCTCAATCGTTATTAAAGCAACAACTCCAGGCCTGGGACAAAAGTATAGTATTTGACTCAAGATTTGCTTTCCTTAGAGAAGGCATGAGAAGGGCTATACCCAGAAACCAGAAGATTCACACAGTGGTGGGACGTTTGTTCAGGGAAGATTCTAGCAGGACACAAGCAGTAAAGTCAGACTTCTAGGAGGGTGGGATGAGGACCCAGGAGGGTCGGACACAGGTAAGTGGAGAAGGGTCCAGTTGGACAGGGGGTAAGCTTGGGGGGCTCAAAGTTGGGCAACAGGTGGCTCTCCTTCCACGGTTGGTACTCAGTATCCAGAGGGTCTGATGGTGTCTGGTAAGAGCCCAACCACATGGTCAGTATAAAGGTCTGGCGTGGATTTGGCAGCAGGGAGTGGAGACACAGCCACTGGCTAGGAATTTCGAGGCAGGAGTTTACTCACTAGGTGGCCAGGGGTCAGGGAAAAGACTGTGAAACTTGTAGTAGGGGAGCCAACAGAACTGGGGTTCAGTTGACAGTGGGCTAGGTCAGACCAGGGAAGGCCAAATCCGGATATTAGGCAGATACAGGTGAGCAAGATGTCAAAACAATAGACGGAGTTAGTTAACATATGCAAAGGCTTAGGACAGTGCTTTACACAAGTGTGTTGTTGTCAGCGGTGGTGGTGATGATGGTGATGATGGTGATGGTGGTGATGGTATTTTGTTGGCCAGGACCTGGGGTTCAGGGTCAGGATTTCAGTTCCTTAGAGCAGAAGTAACCAGACTGGGCTTCAATGCTTTATGATTTTCCCCCGTATGTCTAGGACCAATATTGCCAACTTTTTAATTTAGCCAAGTGAGGCCATTTAAACAACCAAAAACGTATTACCCACCATCACCATGATTTCATAAAAGAAAGGCCATCTTATCACCAAAAGTAAGACAGACATAATTTCAAAATAGACAGCCATTTAAATTGGAAATGAAAATTAACTTGACAAAATGCCAACTTACATTGTCTTTTTCTCAGTGAGCAGCTGATGGAGCACAGAGCAGGACTGGTGGGTAAAGCAGAGTTTAGAATGCATTCATTTCCAGGGCTCCCCTACCTGGGGTGGGCTACCTTGGGGGCTTGTTTGCAAGGAACATGACAAAGGCTCTGCGGCTACGGTGTCTGTCCTGGCCCTGAGCCTTCATGCTGACCTAAGCCATCCACATCTTCACAGCTGGCACCTCTGAAGTCCTGTGCGGACACTGCAGGACACTTACTTCCTGCCCAGCCTGCTCCCGCTCCATTCCAGGGCCACCTGGGTCCTCTCCAACATACAGCTCTCCTCCTGCCCTTTGGACCTGACACCTGAACTTGCTTTCTCCAGTTTAACCCTTGGCACTCTCTAAGGGCCTTGGCTGGAACCTACCTTCTGGATCCTCCTTCTCCTACCCACCTCTGAGTAGATATCCTGCCCCATCCTTACCACTGGACTTCAGCCTTGGCCCTTGTCCTCAGTTGCTGGGGACCTGCATGGAATGCTGGAGCTTCGATCAGCCCTCGCAGCCACTGCAACATGGATCCAGCACTTCCTCCACCCACATTCTCCTGTTCTCCTACGTTTGGTCTAGAGAGGCCCCATGGGGGTGAGGGATAGAAGGAGAAGACTGTGTCTCAAGTCTGGTCACAGCCTGTGGAAATTAATAGGCCCCAGGGCAAGGAGCTAAATGGGTAATTAACCCACATCCGTGTCAAAGTCTGTCTCTTCGATTTATCTGGAAGCTCCTTCAGGCAGGGACATATCCTGATCATTTTATTTAATCTTTTATTTTCTACCCACTCCCAACTCCCTATGCCCAGTGCTCCCCCCAAAACCAACTAGCCAAGTCCATCTGCAATATATTTCTTGTCTTGAATTTGATTCCTTCATTTGACATATGTTACTGATCACTTGCCAAGAAGGAGCCACTGTGAAAGGCACTTGGAGAGATACTAAGACAGACAAGATGTGGACACCACACTCAGGGAGCCTCCCGCCCAACAAGAGGGTGCACACCCAAAGAACTAAAAATGAAGTAGGAAATACCGAATGTTTCCAGAAAAGTATGAAGGCTGAGCTGAACTTGTTTCACCTCCAGGTGCTCGGGTGGTTTGGCCTCTCTGCGTCAGCCCACCCTGGGAAAGGAAATCTCCCTACAGGGGCTCCAACCACGTCCCAGTGGGCCCTGAATGCAGCTCTGAGCTGAGAGCCTGCATTGCAGTGATTTGTTTTGTTTCCAGATAGGTTTTTCCCTTCAGTTCCCCATTTGCCTTGGTCAGCTAACACTCCTTCTCCCTGACCTTCCTCCCATGCTCATCCTAAACAAGACAAGACCTTTTCCTAAAAGCAGTGTCTCCCTCTTCCCATTGCAAGATAAGGCTGCCCTTTGTGTGTTATTTTCATTAATTTATTGATGCTTGTTTTCATACTGCATTTGATTGACCTTGTACTTACTTTGTTGAAGCCCGAAGGTTGTTTAAGCAAATGGGCACAAGAAAGGGGAAAACAAATCAAAGAAACCTAAACTCTCCAAAAACACACAAAAAAACAAAACAATCAGCTGATTTAGTACCAGTGATGAAGTTTCCCAAGGAGAGAGTCCAGAACAGGTTGGGTAGGAGTATCTTTCAGGCCAATGATACAGATCAGGGATTTCCATAACTTGTTTTACTTCACTGTTAAATGACACTAGCAGTGAGTCGGGCTTCCTCTGGGGCCACAGGGCACATCTGTCCCCAAGGGGGGTCTGTGCTGTTGCCCTTTGATGGCCTGACAAGTCTGGAAGCTACTCCCAGTGGGTTGCCTTCTGAGCTGTGCACAGTCCTGCAGGGTAAGGCTCTCCACGTTTCCACACGCTTTTGGTTGTGCAATTATCACTTCTTCCTCATTTGTAACTGTATGGAGTGGGGCAGCCTGAAGGTTGTGAGAAAGAATTTTGAATTCCCAGATGGGGAGACCTGGGTCCTAGTCTTGAGCATGGCAAATTCCCTAACTTATCTGGAATTAAGTTTCCCTGAATCAAATAGTCAGTAAAGTTCAATGAGTCTATGTATGCTTATTTAATTTTAATTATTTAATTATAAATTGAATGCAATTCACTGTAAAAAAGTGAAGATGGGTCCCTCACCTCCACCCACCATCACCTCCAGAAATAACCACTCTAGTTTCATGAGCACCCTTCCAGAAGTTGTCTATGTCCACACACAGGTATCACTGGGTTTGTTTAGATCCCATCTAGTTTCCAGTGTTGCCACAGGCTGCCTAATAGTGGTGGAATTCTTCACTTTCCAAGACAAGACTCTGTCTTCTTAACACATTTTATTATTTTGGCACCAAGAAAGGTTTATGCTTTTTGCTTTCCGTGGTTTTTAAAAATATGCATTCACTTTTTCTAGAAAATTCCAGAGATAAGGAACCGATGTGGAGCTGGCTTGTACAGGGCTGAGAATCAATTATATGTATCTATTCCAAACTCCTCATTTAGTGATGTCACATTAGTAGCTTGAAATCAGCCATGGTAGGAGTAATTTTTTTTTTTTTTTTTGCGGTACGAGGGCCTCTCACTGTTGTGGCCTCTCCCGTTGCCGAGCACAGGCTCTGGACGCGCAGGCTCAGCGGCCATGGCTCACGGGCCCAGCCGCTCCGTGGCATGCGGGATCTTCCTGGACCAGGGCACGAACCTGTGTCCCCTGCATCGGCAGGCAGACTCAACTACTGCGCCACCAGGGAAGCCCAGCCATGGTAGGAGTATTTATACCACAGAAACTGGCAAATGCTACAAATCAGGGTTTCCCCATCCCATCCAGTTTACCAGCATATCGCTGGGCATGGTGAAGAACATGCTTTAGCAACTGAAGAGGGTCAAAGAGCACTATGTAGCAGTTGGACAGCCTTTGTAGAGTCAAGCGAACTAGATTTGTATGCTGTTCTTGCTGACAAAAGATAACAGAACCCTAGTTAAGATCATGGAAATCCCTTGTGGTGTAGTGGTTAAGAATCAGCCTGCCAATGCAGGTGACATGGGTTCGATCCCTGGTCCGGGAAGATCCCACGTGCCGCAGAGCAACTAAGCCCGTGCGCCACAACTACTGAGCCCACGCACCACAACTACCGAGCCCACGTGCCACAACTACTGAAGCTTGTGCACCTAGAGCCCATGCTCCACAACAAGAGAAGACATCGCAATGAGAAGCCCATGCACTGCAATGAAGAGTAGCCCCTGCTTGCCCACAACTAGAGAAAGCCTGCGCACAGCAATGAAGACCAATGCAGCCAAAAGTAAATAAAAAATAATAATAAAAAAAAATTTTTTTAAGGTCATGGAAATAGAAGAATTGGAAACTTACAACTCCTCTATCCTGCTGTCCTGAAGCAAACACTTCACACTTTACACCTTTTAAGTCTCTGTGTAGAGTTTAGAATATTGGTCTCTATGAATCACACCCCATGTGCAGTGTGATATTGATGCTTTCCCACCAAAAGGTCAAGGCTATTTTTTTTAATTTATTTTTTACTGAAGTATAGTTGAATTACAATGTTGTGTTAATTACTGCTGTACAGCAAAGTGACTCAGTTATACATATACATATGTTCTTTTTCATATTCTTTTCCACTATGGTTTATCACAAGATATTGAATATAGTTCCCTGTGCTCTACAGCAGGACCTTGTTGTTTACTGAGGTCAACTCTATATTGACATCTCCTTGAATATGGACTGGCCTCATGACTTTTTTTGACCAATAGAATATGGCAGAAATAATGTTGTGCAAATTCTGGAGCTTAGGCTTAAAGGGGTCTTCCAGTTTCTACTATCACCTTCTCATAACCTTGGGACCACCATAACTTGATGAAGTTCAGTCAGTCTAATGGAGGATGAGAGGCCACTTGGAGGACTGACAACCAGAATCAATTGCCACACAGGTGAATAAGGCCATGTTGGACCCTCCAGCTCAAATCAGATGACTGAGGCCACATGAATGATCATAGATGAGACTAACAGAACAAGTAGACAACCCACAGCATGTGAGATACAATAAACCATTGTTTTAAGCCACCAAGTTTTGCTGTGGTTTGTTACAGAGTAATAAGCAATAGCTAACTGAAACAACCTCAAAATCTAGAGAATGAGGAGGGCCTAGAAAGCTGGCTGCCTCTCCCTGTTGTAGACACATCCCCACTAGAGTTGATAAGTGGTCAGGATTTATTTAAGGCATCATTCCTCTCAGGGCTAATCCATCTTCAAAGGCCTGCTCTTCCTTTTTTTTTTTTTTTTTTTTTATGAAATAACCAAGTTTGAAGCTGTTCTCTTTTTTATTTATTTATTTATTTATTTATGGCTGTGTTGGGTCTTTGTTTCTGTGCAAGGGCTTTCTCTAGTTGTGGCAAGCGGGGCCCACTCTTCATTGCGGTGCGTGGGCCTCTCACTATTGCGGCCTCTCTTGTTGCGGAGCACAGGCTCCAGACGCGCAGGCTCAGTAATTGTGGCTCACGGGCCTAGTTGCTCCGCGGCATGTGGGATCTTCCCAGACCAGGGCTCGAACCCGTGTCCCCTGCATTGGCAGGCAGATTCTCAACCACTGTGCCACCAGGGAAGCCCCTTCCTTTTTTTTTTTTAATTGAAGTATAGTTGATGTACAATGTTGTGTTAATTTCTGCTGTACAGCAAAGTGATTCAGATATACATATATATTCTTTTTTTTTTTTTTGCGGTACGTGAGCCTCTCACTGTTGTGGCCTCTCCCGTTGCGGAGCACAGGCTCCGGACGCTCAGGCTCAGCGGCCATGGCTCATGGGCCCAGCTGCTCCGCGGCATGTGGGATCTTCCTGGACCGGGGCACGAACCCGTGTCCCCTGCATCGGCAGGTGGACTCTCAACCACTGCGCCACCAGGGAAGCCTTATATATTCTTTTTCATATTCTTTTCCATTATGGTTTATCACAGGATATTGAATATGGTTACCTGGACTATACAATAGGACCTTGCTGTTTATCCATTCTATATATAATAGTTTGCATCTGCTAATCCGAAACTCCCAATCCATCCCTCCCCCACCCCCACTCCCCATGTTCTGTCTGCTCTTCAGAAGCCACATCTTGGCTGCTTCCTTCAGCAGCTTTCAGCTCACCTGTTAAAGACCTGCCTTTCCCAGGTGAGGAGGGGATGGGGCTCACCTAACTCAGAGGAGACAGAGCTGGTCAGTGATGCAGAGGAAAGTTTGAGGAGACACTAAAGAACATCTAAACTTCTTTGTAGCCAAACAAAGCAAAATGATCCCAAACTCCAAAAGAGTCCTGGAGGGAAAAAAACCCAAGGATTGCAAAGATGATAAAATGTTGGGTCCTGCCTCTAGGTCATGAATTATATATGGTAGTTACATAAAGAAAGTAAAAAGTCAGGTGGAGTCCATAGAGTTTGACCTCTTCTGAGGTCTTTACATTGTTCTGAAAGCTTCTGTTTGTATCTGTTCCCCTCACTAGACTGGAAGCCTCCTGAGAGCAAGGATCATGAATTATTCACCCTCTTGACTGAGAGCCTGGCACAGGGCTTTGCACAGAGCAGGCATTCAATGAATGCTGTCGAACTGAAGTACAAATTCAAGGCCAAAGAGCAGGGTGGGGAACGTTGAAGCCAATAGGTCCCATGGTTTTAACATTTTGAAGGGTTTGAAATGTCTGCAGAAGTACCAGGAGAGCAGGGGTCTGAACCCTTGGAAATGGCTGCAGGCCTGGCCCTCTGAGCACTTGTCTCCCCAAACCCACCTCAGGCTCATGCCGTCACCTGGAACACTGGTAACTTCAAGGTGAGGCTGCAAACCCTCAGACCGTGGTAGCACCTTGAGCTCACTTATTCACCAACCTTATTCAGAGAGGCCCACGGTGAAAACTGTTTGTGCCCCAGAGCCAGAGCCCTGGAGCTGTGGCCTTCAACCCCTCAATTGCCTTGTGGCGAAGCCTACAATGCAGAAGAAACACTGGAAGGTGGCACACCCTCAGGGACCCTCCCCAGACACTTGTCAGCGGCCTTATCAATGTGTCATTCTCACTGATGGACACCTGCCCTCTCAACTCCTCCCTCTAGCCTCCACTCTTGGGGATCAGCATCCTGGGTGCTTCAGAGGCTCCCAGGCACCTCTCTGCGTGAATGTGGTTGCCCTGGGGAGTGACCTTCCCTCTTTCTACTACACTAGCTCTGCTTTATATCTCTGGGGACAGGGCCAAGAAAAGGGGTCCCTTGAGCCAAATTGCCTGAGAGCAACTTGTCACTTTATTTCCATCCAAAAACCTACTGTCTGGTCCTTGGAGGTTCCCTGTCTCCAGAAAGAAGAAGAGCAGGGAAGGAGGGATGGAAAAAAGAAGGGAGTCGGGGAAACATTCCCTAACAACCTTCCCAGTTTCCCCCATTACCTGCAGAATAAAGGTCAAGTCCTTTTTTGGTATGCAGAGCCCTTCCCAGGCTGAGCTCACCCACAATTGCAGGCTTATCTCTGCCTCTCCCCTCTGACTTGACAACCACAGTGGAGTCTACATTAGGCTCCTGCAGCTTCTAAGTCTGGAATGTCCTTTTCCCTTCCCTGTCCGTGAAGTGATACCCACCCTTCAAGGCCTCCTTCTTCTCTGTGATGCCTTCCCCACCTCCCAGGCAAAGACAGTCTCGCCACGCCCCAACAGCCCCACAGTCTGTCTGGTAAGGCATCAGGATCACTCATTCATTTACTCATTGACTCATTCATTCATTCACCCAAGTGCTCATTGAGCACCTGGATGAGTCAGGCTTTGTGCTTGTTTCCACGGATACCATAGGGAACAAAATAGACATGGCTCCTACCCTTATGGACCTTACAGACAGTTGAGTAAATAACTACACGGGAGTTATGGAGGTAAAGAGGAGGACTTTGCTCTAATAGTGAGGGTTGGGACAGCTTCTCCTGAAGAAGAGAAATAACAGCTGGAAGCTAAGTAGAGGTTAATGAGGTTTGAGGGAGAGGTGGGGAAGGGGGTTGGTGAGAGGCTCCAAGCAGAATGAGTAGTCCTGAGCAAAGTGAAAGGGAACCTGGCATATATGAGGAAGTAAAAGAGGGTGGAGGAAGGTCGTGCAAGCTCTGGGCTGTGGCTGGACAGGCGGGCCCGGTCCTCCAAGGGTGTGTAGACCTCAGTGAGAGTTTTGGTCTCACTGAAGAGAAATGGGAAACACTGCTGGGTTTCCCCTGCTGCGGGTAAGAGGTAGGAGCATGTCCTCTTGGCTTTTTATAAAGATCTCTTACCTGCTCAGTGGAGAATGGGTTAACAGTGGGGGCAGGTGTGAAGGCAGGAGGGCCAGCAGGAAGCCGGTGAAGTGGTTCAGCGAAGGGGTGCTCAGTGGCCTGGAGAGTGGTAGATGGACTAGATTGGCTCAGTGGCAGGTTGGAAATAGGGACGAGGTGAGCAAAAGGGGTGGCCAAGATGGCACCCCAGTTTCTGGCTTGGGAAGTATCTGTAGCTCACACTAGCCTGGGGCTCGCTCAGTCTTATGGCCCCTGCACGCAGCATGGCATCGTACAAAAAACTTGTGGGGGGCTTCCCTGGCGGCACAGTGGTTGAGAATCTGCCTGCTAATGCAGGGGACACGGGTTCGAGCCCTGGTCTGGGAGGATCCCGCATGCAGCGGAGCAACTAGGCCCGTGCACCACAACTACTGAGCCTGCGCGTCTGGAGCCTGTGCTCCGCAACAAGAGAGGCCGCGATAGTGAGAGACCCGCTCACTGCGATGAAGAGTGGCTCCCGATCGCCGCAACTACAGAAAGCCCTCGCACAGAAATGAAGACCCAACACAGCAAAAATAATAAATGAATTAATTAATAAACCCCTACCCCCAACATTTAAGAAAAAAAACTTGTGGAAGGGAAATCTAGACGCTGGGAACAAAAAGGCAAACTCTCTTTTAGGGAGTATGTTAAATTTTAGCCAGACCATTTACAAAATTCTTGTAACAAATAGATATTTTAAAATGCACAAAATCAGATCTCTTCCAAAGTGATAAGTTAATGCTTTTGCAGTGTAGGCAGATAGATGAGGCATGAACATTCTGTTCTCATTTTTACTAGCTAAGAGTTTGAACTGAAGGAAGCTTCTAGACACAAACACTATATAAACAAAGAAGTAAACCCCAAATGTAAAGATAATTTAATACTATAAATCATATATAATAAATATTAAAATATATTTAATATTTGAATTGCAAAAGTAACTGCTCACTGTGAAAAATTCAAGCAATATATGAAGGATGGAATCAAAGTGCAGTGCCGCTTCACCCAACTCCAAAGCCACCACTCACCAAAAGTAACCGCTTGTTCCTCTGTACTGAAACATGTTTTCCACTTTTAATAAGGATGAGATGATTCAGTATTTTTCTGATGCTTGCTTATATTCCCAGTCATAGTCCTATGGAAGCATGATGTAGGGTCATAGTCAAGCCACAGGCTCTGGAGCCAGACCACGAGGGTTCAAATCCCAGCTGTGCCTCTTACCAGCTGTTTGATCTTAGATGGATGACTTATCCCACTGCACCTCAGCTCCCTCATCTGTGAAACAGCACAAATTATGGTATCTTCCTCAGAGGACTTCTGTGAGGATTAAATGGATGTAAAGCACAGAGAACAATACCTGGTACATATTATCTTCTGCCATCCATATGGCTTCATCTCATCAACAGCTTCAAAGTACAAGATTTATCAACATTATTCAACCATCCTTTATTGATGGACATTTAAGCTACTTCCATGTTCCTTACAATTCTAAACGGTAAGTGTCTTTACAAGTATCTTTAAAGATATATCTTTCTGTACACTTGTGGGCATTTTTTTTTCTCATTACAAAATGGCATCAATTTTCACCCTCACCCTCATACTGAACCAATTTGAATTCCTGTTAAGAGTGCCCTTTCCCCCACTTGTTGGTCAACAATTAGCAATTTTTAGTAAGTTCTGTCAAACCAGTGGACAAGATAAAATATCTCATTGTTTCATTTTTGTTTTCCATATTATTAGTGAGAGTGAATGTCATTTTATGTGTTTATTAATAAGCTGTATTTTTTTTTCTTCAGTGAATGGTTCCATTTTACTATGGTCAATTTCCATTGGGTTTATATATCTTTCCGTTGTTGATTTGTAGAAGTTCTTTATATATTATGAATATTAACCTTTTGTTCTTTGCTTAAGGTGCAAATAATTTTTCTCAGCTGGCCATTTGTCTTTTGATATTGTTTATCAAAATTAGTTATACCAGGGACTTCCCTGGTGGTCCAGTGGCTAAGACTCCATGCTCCCAATGCAGGGAGCCCAGGTTCAATCCCTGGTCAGGAACTAGATTCCACGTGCTGCAACTAAGAATTAGCATGCCATAACTAACTATCCCGCATGCCTCAACTAAGACCCAATGCAGCCAAGTAAATAAATTAATTTAAAAAAATTATTTTAAAAAATTATCTTTAAAAATATTAGTTACACCAAAGATTTAAATGCTTATCTGTTAATCTTTTTGTTAAGAGATAAATCTGTTTATCTATCTGTTAATCTTTCCTTTATGGCTTTAGGATTTGCGCCTTCCTTAGAAAGGAAGTTTTTTAAAAGTTTGTATATTTATTTCTTATTGACTTTTAAGCTTTAAAAATGTTTTAATCTTTAAACTACCTGGTATTTTTGTGTATGATGTGTTACAACTTCTTCCCCCTAAAATTGATAGCCAGTTGTCCCAACACCATTTTTCTCCACAAATTATAATTGCCATCATTGTTATAAACTAAGCTCCTGTTTAGATAGGATATATTTCAGGACTGTTTTGTTTCCTCATCCATTTGGTTATTCCTACGTCAATACCACAGTTTTTATTATTAGATCTTTGATATCTTTGTTGTATGTCTTGATATATAACAGGAGGTGATCCTCTCATTTCAAACACTTCTATTTCAAAGTGTTCTTGGCGATTCTTATATATTTCTTTTCCAGGTGAATGTTGGAATCAGTATATCCATAAAATAAAAAGTCCTGCTGGAATGTCAATAGGGATTAATTTGAAGAAGAATTAATATCTTTTAAATACTGAATCTTTTCATTCAGGAATATAAACTGTTTCTCCATACTCAATATTTGTATGTCCTTCAATAAAGTTTCATAATTTTATTCAGTATAGGTATATTATTTGATCATTTGTTCCTAAGTGCCTTATAGTTTTTTTATTAATGTAAATTATATCCTTTTTCTATTATATTTCCTAATTTATTATTGCTGTTGTATAGGAAAGCTATTGATTTTTTTCATATGTGTATTTTCTAATTTACCACATTGTTAAACTGTTTCATAAGCCACAATCATTTTTTAAGGTGTTGGCCTTAGAAGTTCTGGGTAAATAATCATATCACTGGTAAATAATGCCATTTTATCCCTTCACATGTTGATGTATACCTCTTATTTCCTTTTCTTTCTTATTACAACAACCAGGTACTCCAGGCTTGTTTAATAATAACGATAGTATCAACTAGGTTTATCTCAATCTTGACTTTAAAGAAAATGCTTTTAATACTTCACTATTAAGTAATACTACTGTAGGTTTCTGATGAAGACTTTATCAAGTAAAGGATGTTTCCTTCTCTCTTTTTTTTTTTTTTTTTTTTTTGGTACGCGGGCCTCTCACTGTTGTGGCCTCTCCCGTTGCGGAGCACAGGCTCCGGATGCACAGGCTCAGCGGCCATGGCTCACAGGCCCAGCTGCTCCGCGGCATGTGGGATCTTCCCGGACCGGGGCACGAACCCGCGTCCCCTGAATCAGTAGGCGGACTCTCAACCACTGCGCCACCAGGGAAGCCCCTCTCTTTTTTTTTTAAATAATTTTTTGGCCACGCTGAGCAGCATGTGGGCTCTTAGTTCCCTGACCAGGTATCTAACCTGTGTCCCCTGCTTTGGGAGTGCAGAGTCTTAACCACTGGACCACCAGGGAAATCCAGGATGTTTCCTTCTCTACTTCACTTAAAAGAAGTTGTTGTTTTTTCCAATCATAAAAAGGTATTGGATTTTATCAAAGGTTTTTTTTTTTTTTTTTTTTTTGGTATCCACTGAAATGATCATTTCCCCCCCTCTTTGGTGTATCAATGTAGTGAATTGCATTAACAAATATCCTAATGTTGAATCATCCTTGCATTACTTTTAATACACTGATTCAATTTGCTAATATTTAATTTAGGATTAAAAAAATTATGTTTATAAGCAAATTTAGCCTTTGGTTTTCTTTTTTTGTTGTTATTGTCCTATGCTTGCTTACTATAGTATCAGCATTATGCCAGCTTCATGGAATGAGTTTGTTAGATCTTACCATAAGACCACCCTGGCCTCTTTTTTGTGGGTAGATCTTAAACTATTTTTTTTCCAACTTTTTTCCATGGTTGGTGGTCTATTTAGGTTTGATACTATCTTTAAGTCAATTGAGATAATTTATATTTTCCCTGAGAAATCTAAATTTAATACAGATTTAATCCAGTTGTACATATTATTCTCTCAATTCTTTAATAACCTCTGTTTCTGTAATCATGTTTTCTTCTTATTTCTAATATTGTCAATTTGAGTCCTTTTCCCTTGAACAGACTTGTAAAATTTTAATCTATTTTGTTGGTCAATCATCAGGTTTTGATTTTGGACATCTTGATGTTTGTTTTTTATTTTATCAATTTCTGTTGTATCTATAAAGAATGAATAACAGTTCTTACATTTTACTTAGGTTTATTTTGTTTCTCTTTTTCTAGCATCCTGAGTTGAAGACTCTAATAACTTCATTTCAGTTTTTCTTGTTTTCTAATAAATGTGTTTAGGTTAATAAATTTTCCTCCAGTTATCACTTTTTCTGCATCTATCACTTTTTATAGCATTTGGTATATAGCATCCACATTGTCATTACTCTAAAATACTGGGACTTCCCTGGCGGTGCAGTGGTTAAGAATCCACCTGACAGTGCAGGGGACACGGGTTCAAGCCCTGGTCCGGGAAGATCTCACATGCTGCGGAGCAACTAAGCCCATGCACCACAACTACTGAGCCTGCACTCTAGAGCTCGAAAGTCACAACTACTGAGCCCGTGAGCCACAACTACTGAAGCCCGCGCACTGCAACTATTGAAGCCCACGGCCTCTAGGGTCTGCGTGCCGCAACTACTGAGCCCGTGTGCTGCAACTACTGAAGCCCGCGTGGCTAGAGCCCGTGCTCTGCAACAAGAGAAGCTACCACAATGAGAAGCCTGTGCACCACCACGAAGAGTAGCCCCCCCCCGCCGCAACTAGAGAAAGCCCGTGCACAGCCGTACACAACGAAGGCCCAGTGCAGCCAAAAAATAAATAAAATTTTAAAAAATAAATAAAAGATAAAATAAAATAATCTGTTGTTTCAGTTTTACTTTCCTATTTAACTACAAATTACATGAAATTTCAGTTTTGATTTCCTCTTTAACTTAAAAGCTATTTCAAAAAGTGTTTTTAAATTGCTTTTAAAGTGAATAGATTTTTTTTGCTATACTTGTTAATTTCTAGTGTTAATATTCTGCAGACAGTTTAGGTCATAAGATTTCTAGTCTGGGGAGTTTATGGAAATTTCCTTTGCGATATATTACACAGGCAATTTTAAATTATTTCATGGACATTTGAAAATAATGTCTATCCTTGGAAAGTCCTACAAGAACACAGATATCTATTAAATCAAGCTTGTTATCCAAATCTTTATTTTTCATCTAATTAATATATCAATTTTTCTATAATTTAATTATTCCCTTCTGGTTGTTCTCTCCATTTGTAACTTCTGGAATTTCTATTTGGGTCAGTATCAAAACTCCTAGAGCTATTCTACATGTCATTTAATATTTTTTCGTATTAACCATATTGAGGATAGAAGAACAATAATTTAACTTTAGAATCCAAATGCCACTGAGCATGTGAAATCATCTGGTGATTCATTGCATAAGTACTGGCCAAATGATAAAATTTAATAGGTTAAAAGAACAGCATATATTGCGATGCAAATGACCAAATAGCAGAACACTGAATTTTATGAAACTTGAAAAGTCAGCTCAGCCAAATATTTATTAAGTATCCTGTGAATGGCACAGGCACAGGGTAGTAGAAGCTACTTCCCTGTACTCACACAGATCTCTTGTAGAGACAGGACACACACCAATGCAAGACAGTTAAGTAACAAAAAAGGCAACACACACTTCCATGCCAAAATGAATGGCCCAGACAGTGAGTGCTACTGCAGTTCAGTGAGTGGGGAGATGGGGGTTGTGGACACAAGATTGCTTATGTAGAAACCTAACCCCCTTTGTTTTTGGCCAAAAAGGAACTTATTATTAGTTCATGAGTATCTGATACCTCTTAGGCACAACCTCAGGTTCTCTTGGCCTCACCTTCTCCCCTTCCAGCTGACACTGCTGTGACCAGATCTCCACAGGCTCTGACTAACATCACACAGGCACAGTCTGACAGCTCCTTACCTCACACTGTGCCTCTTGCCTCCTGCCTAGGGACCTCCCAGTTGACACCAAAGTGCAAGACCCTTAGTTGGCTTCCAATGTTCAAGACCCAGAAATATGGGAGAGTTAACCTGCCATGACATGAATCTTGATCAGTGGGAAACAGCAACCAGTGTATAAATTCTTCACCGTTCCTTTCCTCAAATGGACTTTCCTTGGATGCAATTTATGTGGCTTCTTGGAGGACTGGCCCTTGTGATCAAACAATTGTTCTTCACAGCAGCCGGCTCAGGAATGCAAAATTTGATTTGTTCTCCCCCCTCCCCTGTCTTATTCCCCTTGTCCCTCACTCCTGCTCTCTGGTCTTTCACTCCCAATTAAAGTGGTAGCACAGGGCTTCCGTGGTGGCGCAGTGGTTGAGAATCTGCCTGCCAGTGCGGGGGACACGGGTTCGAGCCCTGGTCTGGGAAGATCCCACATGCCGCGGTGCACCTGGGCCCGTGAGCCACAACTACTGAGCCTGCGCGTCTGGAGCCTGTGCTCCGCAACAGGAGAGGCCGTGAGAGTGAGAGGCCCGTGCGCCGCGATGAAGAGTGGCCCCCGCTCGCCGCAACTGGAGAAAGCCCTCGCACAGAAACGAAGACCCAACAGAGCCATAAATAAATAAATAAATTTTAATAAATAAATAAATAAAGTGGTAGCACAAAGCTTTTTGGCTCTGCTCTTGGGGGAATCCATGCTTTGACATCCTGAAGCCGAAAGTCCAAGTAGAGGTGATACAGGGTCTCAAAGTCTGTTTCCAGGATTTGGCTTTTCTCCATGTTTTGCCTATGTTAGTTGCATTCTCTGACAGCTCTCTTGATGGCACTGAGATGGCCCCAGGAGCCTCAGATGGGAGCCTTCTCGGCTCGTATTTCATGGGAAAGAGTCCTTATCCCTGATACCTCAGATAGAAGTCCCAGAACTGAGGGTTATTGGCTTCAATTGGCCTAACAGATCAGTGGCCATCCCTGAACCCATCACAGTGGCCAGGAGAATGTCATGTTCTACTTGTCTTCAGACTAGATGGTGGGTCCCAAAGGAAGTACATGGATAGAGAGTGGGAGAGGGATGGATGCTCAAACAAAAATCAGGACTGTTGCTGGAGGAACAGAAGTGGATGTTGTTTAAAGTAACAACAAATAACCAGCACAGACAGGAAAGGTAGAGGCATAAGAAACCACACTTTCTGGAGCCCCAGTAGAATTCTCCTCAGAGAATTTTTAGGTTTTTCAGAAACCAAAAGATTTTGGCCAAAGAATTCTTTTGTTCCAAGGTGGATAGAGATACTGGTCTATAGGCAGGGTCTATTTCCTTCCTAAAAGACAAAGTATTTCATCTTCAGAATACCAAACAATTGAAGAACACTCCATCGAGTGATAAAAGCAATTGCACACACACTGACAGGGCAATTCCTGTGTGCAAAGCATTATACTAGGCTCTGGGGTTCAGCGCTAAATAAGATAGGTTCCAAACAGAATTCCAATAATGTCATTTTCCAACTGAAAAAGCACTCAATATCTTCCCATCCATTAAAGGCAAAATCTCAATTTCCTAACCCAAGGCCCTTGGTAATCTGTCTTCTGCCTACCCAGCCTCCTCTCTAGAATCTCACCTTCTGAACCTAAACACTAGCCACTCTGATCCACTTACCCTTTCTCAAATATTCTGTGTTCTTTCTTTGGATTAGGCAACTGCAGAGCAAAGCCATCAATCAGTCTATGCTGATTGACTATAAGGCACTATAGAGCTCATGTGCAAAGGTACAAAAAAGTGTAAGGCATGGTACCTGCCCTAAAAAAGCTTGAAATCAATCCAACATAGGAGATAGGACAAAAACCATGGGAAGTTAGATAACCTAAGAATTAAATAACACCAAGGCATGAGATTCTGAGAGACATTTTGAAGGAGGGAATGACAAGTTGGGGAGACTGTATCTGAGAGAAGAGTGTGTTAATGATATTTGTTTATAGTTTACTCAGCCATAAAAAGAAACGAAATTGAGTTATTTGTAGTGAGGTGGATGGACCTAGAGACTGTCATACAGAGTGAAGTAAGTCAGAAAGAGAAAAACAAATACTGTATGCTAACACATATATATAGAATCTAAAAAAATTTTTAAATTTAAAAATGGTTCTGAAGAACCTAGGGGCAGGACAGGAATAAAGATGCAGACATAGAGAATAGACTTGAGGACACGGGGAGGGGGAAGGGTAAGCTGGGATGAAGTGAGAGACTGGCATGGACATGTATACACTACCAAATGTCAAATAGATAGCTAGTGGAAAGCAGCCACATAGCACAGGGAGATCAGCTCGGTGCTTTGTGTCCACCTAGAGGGGTGGGATAGGGAGGGTGGGAGGGAGACGCAAGAGGGAGGCGATCTGGGGATGTATGTATATGTATAACTGATTCACTTTGTTATACAGCAGAAACTAAGACACCATTGTAAAGCAATTATACTTCAATAAAGATGTTAAAGAAATAATAATAATATTTGTTTATAGTTTAAAAGTAATTTCACATATTTCTTACTTGAGCTGAATCAAATTTTCATCAGCTATAAGAAGCAAAGGAAGAGGAGGAGGAGGGGAAGTGAGAGATCAGGAGAGGAAGGGAAAGGAGAGAGGGAGGGAGGAAGGAAGAAAGACAATGTGAACATCTATGTAGGGTTTTACCTTTCACAAAGAATTTTCACCACCATGATTAGGCATCATCTCATTTGATTCTCACACAGATCAGAGGGTAATTATTGCATCTATTTATTATATGAAGGCTAAGACCCAGCACAGCCATACTCAACTAATATTTGGCAGAGCAGGACTCAAATACAAATCCTCTGGTTTCAAGGTCCTAATTTTTCTACTACACTCAACTAAAGCTGAGATAGGAAATGGGAGCCACGTTGAGTACATTCTATGTCAGTGCAAGAAAGTGCGAAGTCAAAAGGGAATATTTCAAGTAGTTACCAGTAAACAGCGTGAAAAGTGGCAAAAAGATCAAGGAGAAAGAGCACTGAGGAAAGATGATTAGAACTGTTTTGTTTTGCCTTTTTTTTTAAAGCATTCATTGGTAAACTTTGAGTCAGACCAAATGTTAAAAAATGAAGCGATAGATTGGAAATCAAGGTTGTAGGCATCAATATAAATCACAGGTTTAAAACATCTGGGCAAATTCTAGAGTGAAATTTAAGATCAGAGCCATGATCAGTGACGTATATGGCACACGATATGCAGGATGCTCACACAAACTGAAGAGGAAAACACAAAGACCTCTAATGGAAACACAGAGAAAAGGTGTGGATAGAAAATTCATTGAAAGAGTAATACAGGTGCTGATAAACATGGGAAAATATGTTCATCCCACATCTATTCAAAGAAATCCAAATTAAAACAACAAAGAGATGCCATTTTACTTATCAAATTATCCAAGAATAGAAAAATGTAGTGAAACAGACATGATTATACACTGGGGGTATTAAGTAATAACAATCTTTCAGGAAAGTGGAGCATTATGTATTAGGAGCCTTAAAAAAATTATCTCTTCTCTCTGACCCAGTAAATTCACATGTAGAACTATCCCAAGGAAATAATCAAGGATGTAGTTAAAGACATATATTAAAATGTTTGATTAAATTTTTTTTTTTTTTTTTTTTTTTGCGGTACGCGGGCCTCTCATTGCTGTGGCCTCTCCCGTTGCGGAGCACAGGCTCCGGACGCGCAGGCTCAGCGGCCATGGCTCACGGGCCCAGCCGCTCCGCGGCATGTGGGATCCTCCCGGACCGGGGCACGAACCCGTGTCCCCTGCATCGGCAAGCGGACTCTCAACCACTGTGCCACCAGGGAAGCCATAAATATGATTGTTTTTAATACAGAAAAATTCTCAACAACCTACATGCTGATCAATGATTAAATAAATTATTCTAAATCATAGAACGTAGTCATTAACAATGATGATTATGACAATACTTAGTGTAAGGGAAAATAGAAACAATGTAATGCTAAATGAACTGCAGATACAAAACTGCATATGCAGTAGAAACTCATTCAGAAAGAAATGGAGCAGAATACTTACAATGGTTATCACCGTGTGGTGAGATTAAAGATGGTTACTATTTTCTTCTTTATTTCTATTTTCCAAATTTTCTACAATGAGCATATCCAGGTTTTATAATGAGAGAGAAGCCCTGATATTTTAGACTCGAAAACATTTGTTTTTTAAGAATCAAGTTCAGGTTTCCTTAAAAGATGTTAAACCGGTATTTTTGTTGAGAATATGCTCAGCTGTAAGTTGTGAATCATTTAACGTGGATTAAAAAGTAGACCTAACCCAGGCAGTTACTAGGTTTGGTCAGAGCCCTTATCTCTATGACTATCTTGCATTCTCTTCATGCTTATAAGAAAGCTGCTGCAACTCCTGCCATTAGACGCATGTTAAGGCAGGTAAAAGGTGAAAGTGTCCCAGTGACGATTTTAAAAAAGATCCCATATTATTTGACATTCCTCCCTTGAGAGGTAAGGATCTATGTGCTTTCTTCTTGAATCTAGGCAGGCTTATGAGTACCTCAACCAATAGACCATAGCAATAGTAGCAATAGCTTTATAACTTCTGAGGCTGGTTCATAAAAGGCCATGCAGCTTCCACGTGGCTCTCTTGGAATGTTCGCTCTCCAGAAACTCCCTCTTGGGATGCTTCCTCTCAGAACCAGCTGCCGGGCTATGAGAAGCCCAAGCCACAGAGAGAGTTCAGAGGCCATGTGTAGATGCTCCAATCAACAGTGCCAACCGAGCCTAGCCTTTGGGTCATCCCAGCCCAAATGCTACTCATGTAAGTGAAGAGGCCTCCAGGACTTCCTTGGTAGCGTGGTGGTTAAGAATCGCCTGCCAGGGCCTCCCTGGTGGCGCAGTGGTTGAGAGTCCGCCTGCCGATGCAGGGGATACGGGTTCGTGCCCCGGTCTGGGAGGATCCCATATGCCGCGGAGCGGCTGGGCCCGTGAGCCATGGCCGCTGGGCCTGCGCGTCCGGAGCCTGTGCTCCGCAACGGGAGAGGCCACAACAGTGAGAGGCCCGCATACCGCAAAAAAAAAAGAAAAAAAAAAAAAAAAAAAAAAAAAGAATCGCCTGCCAATGCAGGGCACACGGGTTCGAGCCCTATTCTGGGAAGATCCCACATGCCACGGAGCAACTAAGCCCATGCGTCACAACTACTGAGCTGGCGCTCTAGAGTCCGCTAGCCACAACTACTGAGCCCATGTGCCACAACTACTGAAGCCCATGCGCCTAGAGCCCATGCTCCACAAGAGAAGCCACCGCAGAGAGAAGCCCGTGCACCGCAACAAAGAGTAGCCCCCACTCGCCGCAACTAGAGAAAGCTCATGCACAGCAACGAAGATCCAATGGAGCCAAAAATACATAAATAAATAAATAAATAAAATTTTAAAAAGGCCTCCAGATCCCTGCTGTCCAATTTAGGAGCCACTGGCCACGTGTGGTTATTTAAATTTACATTTAATTTAAACTAAATAAAATAAAAGCTTCAGTTCCTCAGTCACACTGGTCACTTTTCAAGTGCTCAGCAGCTACATGGGAATTGTGGCCACCATACTGCACAGCACAGATAGAGTATCTTTCCACCACTGGAGAAGTTTCTATTAGATGAATCTGCTCCCGGTGATTCCTGATTGTTTTCCCAGCTGATGCCTGTTTATATCTCATTGGCAGAACAGTGTCACAATGCCACCCCTACTGCAATGAAGGCTGGGAAGATATGTATTTAGCTCTTATAGCCTCTTCAGTCAGGCAGACAAGAGGAAGGGGAGGGGGCCTGGGAAATGGGTGAGCTAGCAACAGTGTCTGCTACAGTTTGTGTGTGTGTGTGTGTGTGTGTGTGTGTATTTCTCTCTCTCTCTCTCTCTCTCTATATATATATATATATTTGTATACATATATATCTCCAGAATTGCAGGACCATAATATCTATTTTATAAAATAGCATTATGTATATATTTCCATTTTAAGCAGAGCTGCATAATAACAGATGCAATCCATGCTTTAAATTTATGTATCATTACGATAGAGCATTTTCAATTTTCCTTAACACAGTGTGCAATGGATGAAATCCAGAATTCATATATTTAAAGTGATAACATTGGCTCACAGAGACTTTAAATAAATGTTCTTTGTACTTAAAATGTTGTGAACACTGTATCACTCCTAGGATTTGCAACTATGATCTCTGGGTGAGATCAACTCCTCATTCTTGGCTAATGGAAAGAAATTTCAAAATTTTGTTTGCATTTTTGTTCATCAAGATAATAGGGAGAGAGCAAGTTATAAGAAGACATTCCCCTATCAGATCAAGTTGCTTCAGTGAAATTGCCTGTTCCAGAGATAAATGGGTTTGTTCAATGTTATCTAGTTATCTTGTAATTACAAATGTGTGTGTTCCCATCTCTCAGAGGATGTATGGCCTTCCCCTACTAATCCATATGAGAAACCACAGGAAACCACACTGAGGTTCCCTAAGTCGTAAGTGCGTGCCTTCCTTTGAGAAATGTTTCATAAAGAATTGGTATACTTGGCTTTTAATAACTAATGATTAGTTTTTAATTGTTCCTTATTCATAATTTTTTAAAGGTGCATGCTATGGCTTTTTGTTTGTTTATTTTTATAAATTTATTTATTAATTTAATTTAATTTTGGGGGGGGCTGCATTGTGTCTTTGCTTGCACCCAGGTTTTCTCTAGATGCTGAGAGTGAGGGCTACTCTTTGTTGCAGTGCGCAGGCTTCTCATTGCAGTGGCTTCCCTTGTTGCAGAGCACAGGCTCCAGGCACGCGGGCTTCAATAGTTGTGGCACGCAGGCTTCAGTAGTTGGGGCTTGCAGGGTCTAGAGCTCAGGCTCAGTAGTTGTGGCGCATGGGCCCAGCCGCTCCGTGGCAAGTGGGATCTTCCTGGACCGGGGCTTAAACCTGTGTCCCCTGCATTGGCAGGTGGACTCCCAACCCCTGCGCCACCAGGGAAGCCCCATGCTATGGTTTATGTTGCATGACTATCTAAAAGAAATGAATAACCATAATGATAAGAACAACATTACATTTGTATGTTGCCTAATTTTCAAAAAAGGTAAAAGGTTGATTCCCTAGAAGTGAAATGAGCCTTAGTAAATACAGATCATGTGATGGTGATTCTTCCATAATCTTGTCTCAGTTTACAAGGAAACAGAATGAGAATTAGAAAGTTTAGGACATCTCTCTCAGAAATCAAGGTGAGCTGTGTGTGTGTGTTTATATGTGTGAATGAGGTAATAATTCAGGACACTTTCAAGAACTGTTGGAACTTATTCTCTCTCTCTCTCTCTCTCTTTCTTTTTCCTGCGCCACAGGCTGCGGGATCTTAGCTCCCCAACCAGGGACTGAACCTGGGCACCAGCAGAGAAAGCACCGAGTCCTAACCACTGGGCCACCAGGGAATTCCCTGGAATTTATTCATTTACCAAACAACCATTACCTTTATTGTAAAGTACCACTCCAGAAATTGTGTGGAATGCAGTGATGTGAAAGGGAAGGGCTGTGATTTTCAGTGACTATCACTTGGCCAGAGAGAGGAATATCTGTTGGTTGTGATAGCACCTGGAGCTTAATATCAAATTCTTTTCCTCCTCCATAAATTTAAATATCCATTTAGCAGTCTACTCCCCTGCACAATTCTAAAGTAAATGTTAAGTAGCAATAAGTCATATAAAGGGTCCTTTAAAGGGCAAAACTTGAATAAAGGGAATTTTATACCTTGTGACTAGCAAGGTTGGAAGGATATGAATCTGGTTTTCTTTCTATTTGCAATCTATATTTGAAAAAGAACTACACTGTTTACTTTAGGGGCATTGAGTTTTAAATATGGAATTTTTTAATTGAAAGAGTTAAGAGATTAATCCAATAAATATTTATAGATGAGAGAACTAAAAGTTGAGAAATGGGTGAAATTCAGATTTCCCAATATATGCTCTTCAGTACTCTTTCCTATGTGCCACGGGGCTTCACTGTGTGTGTGTTTGTATTTATCTTTGGTTTGAAACCCTCTCATACCCTTGAGCTGAGCAGCAATAACTCATAAATGTTTTATATCTAAATTTCTGAGTTAAAAATTCTATTTACCACTACTCATATTTAATCTATACCTATTTAATCAATATTTGACTGCTCTCAAATTTTAAACCTGGGATTATAGATTCAGAAAAGAGAATCTCTGTCTTCCCTTTAGAGAATTCTTGAAAAGTATAGATAAGCTTTACAAAATTACAATTCATCTATCTTTAGTTAGACATATTAATCTCAGACAAGCATATGCTCCTCTAATATGCTCCTCTAATTATAGTGATATATTTTCCAAATTACAAATCAAGACACATGGCCAATTCTTGGTCCTGCAATTCTGGATGTTTGGTACAGTAACATTACTTGCCTAATGGTAAGGGAAATTATGCTCTGGAGCACACGAAAAATTAAGTGTTCTTCTGGGTAAACCATTCCCTAAATATCCTATATTCTTGCAATTTCTGTGCTCAACTAAATATAAAAATTTAAAAATAACTCATTTATTAAAAACAAATGGAATTAATATTCATTATAGAAAACAAAAAAATACAAATGAGCAAAAAGAAGACAATACTGAACGAATAATATAATTTTTTTTGATGCAGAGGAAGGCGAGTTTTAATTTAAAATGCTTCCGTACTTTCACAACCAAATCTCACTCTTCCTCGTTTACAGCTGAAAAACCCACACACTAGGAAAGCAGAACTTGAGTAAAACTTCTATGTTCTTTAAAAACCCTGCCTTCGTTTTAGGAATCTAAACTAGTACAATAAACAAGAAATCAGTCACCTGACCACTCCCACCCTCAGCCTGTTTCCCAAACCCATCTTCCCTCCTCCTCTCACACACTTTGGGACTTTAGAAATAAATATCCTTTTTTCAGTTCGGTTTCTTCTAAAAGGGGAGGAGAGGGGAACAAGAGAGTCAGTTTGGGGAAGAAAAGCTACGACGAGATTTCGCGTCCATAAAACGAGTTTATGCCCGAGGAGCACAACTGGTCTACACAGCTGGCTTCGCAAACACCCCACTCCTTGGTGAATTGCGGTTTAACTTCCTTATAGCAGGTTGAGAGTGCCGGCCCCTCCGTTTTGAGGGGAAGGCAGCGCCCCAACTGGTGTTTTTTCCAGGAAGCCCTCCTTGAGTGCAGAGGAAAGGGGAGAGGGGAAGGCCAGGCGACGGGCGTTTCATTCATTGCTCCTCTTTTCCCCCCTCCTACCCTTCCCTCCCCCTAGACTTTCCCTTTTCCCCGAGAGAGTTTGACGTCGGTCTCCTGGATACCAGACAGCCAATCGCCTGGTTGCTAAGGGAGAAGCGTGGCCAATCAGGCGTCGTTGCTACCTGTGAGTAATATTTTTAGCCGCGAGGGAAGCTTGGTTCCGCTCCCAGTGTAACTTCGTGTATTTCTCTTTTGCAGGTTGTGGAAAAGAGCGCTTGCCCGCCCCCTTTGAGTCCCTCTCTTTCCCCGCTCCCTATTTACTCGCCCATATTTCAACTGAAAATTATCTTAGATGTACAATACAGGCAGGCACCGTGTTTATTATGTGTATTTATGTTAAAGTAGGCTCTTGAAATACACGCATGCTTACATATATATACTTAGATACGTACGCAATTTGGCATGGAGGCCTGGATTGGGACATTCGGAATAAAATGTGATTCTTTTTAGTCTCAAGCCACCCCCACGTCCGAGTTGCTGCCGGGTCTCACGGGGAGGTCTGATGTGAGAAGCGGAGGCAGTTAAAACTCACCTGGGCGGGAGGTGTGGCCAGGTGGTCTCTTCCCCACCCCAAGCCTGGCACGGCAGCTCTGGGTTCTGAGGTTGTCCCCCCCCGGATGGCAGTTGACCTAGGCCCTTGAGGTGATTAATATTCAATTAATCGGGTACACGAGTCCCCGTCACAGTTCGTCCTTTTTCTAGGCTCTCCTGGGTGCACTGGAGGCCGATTTGGTAACTCGTCCACGAGTGGGATTTTCCTCAGCCACAGTCCCACTCGGGTGGGACATTCTTTGTAAATTCTCCCCTCCCTCTCGGGGTCTTGGGCTCTCCTCCCCGTTTTCCCCAGCCGCTTCGCCCCCAGCTTCACTCCCCTCCCCCCTTCTCCCCGGCGCTCTCTGCCTAGACTGAGTCAGCCGTCCCAACCCACTTCTGTCGCCCTCACTGGCACGTCTCTCCCCCAATCCCTTTCCAAACCTTCTCTTAATCCCGCCCACAGTGACTCCAGGTCATCGGCTCATTGGCCACCCTGCAGCCCGAGAGGTGTGGCCTTGTCCACCCGGCCCTCCGCCGCCCGTCAGGACATGGGCCGGCGGGACCTGGCCAATGGCGTCCGGGGGCAGGGCAGGGGCGGAGCCAGTCGGCCAGGGTCTCCGTTGCAGGGTGGGAGGGCGGGGAATGGTGACACCGCCCGGAGCTGCGTGACGCGGGGCGGGCGCGCGCATCCCTACGGGAGGGAATGGGGGCGGGGAGGAGAATATAAAACGAGAGGCGGGGCGCGCGCCTCGGCAGAAGGAGCGAAGCTCTGGCCCGGCGCGAAGTGCGCGTTCTACGGGGATGCTGGGCCGGGCACCGGGCTGTGTGGAGAAGTGAGCGCGCTCGCCTGACCCCGTCCTCGCCACTCCGAGCCAGAAGGGGCGAGCTCCTGAGGCCCTCGTCCTCCGCAACCTCCGCCCGGCGGCGTCGGCGTGCCCTCGGCCCGGCCAGCTCGCAGCCGCCTACCCTCCCGTGCCCCCGCCCTGCCGCCCCTTGTCCGCCCAGCGGCCGGGTCTGTGGTGTTAGCAGCCTGTAAGTATCGAGGGGCGGCGGGCGGGGTCAGGAGGAGGAGGGGCTGCAGCGGCGTAGAGCCCCGGGCCTTCGGGGCTCGGGACGGAGGCGTCAAGGCCCGGGCGCGGAGGGGAGCCGCTCCCGACACCCGGCCTGAAGCGGCTCCGAGGGGCCCCGGCGCGCCCGGGGGCCGGTCGGCGCGTCGGGCTCAGCTGGGCCGGCTGACCGGGGAAGGGCGGCCGGGGGCGAGCTGACGGGAATTGGGGATTGGGGCGCCCGGGAGCAGCGGCTAGCTCGAGGGGAACGCTGGGGTCCGCGGGGCCGGTGGCCGCCGGGCCCGAAAATGGTGCCGGGGATCCAGTGCTCCCCGGGCTCTGGCTGGGTCCCAGGAGCCTCGGGGCGCGGGGGGTGCAGGGAGAGGCAGGTCGGGTTACGGCGGGGGGAGGGGAACGGCTGACCCGGTGCGGCCGGCGCCGCGACCCGCCCGGTGTCCGGCCCCCGGGCCCCGAGTGGTTGCTTTTCCATTTCTCGTGGCCTTCCTCCTCCTCCTCCTCCTTGGGGGAGGAGACTTGCTTAGGCTCCGAGGGCTGTGAGCAGAAATCTAATGAGACCCAACTGGCTGTTTATGTAATTCTTCACGCTGCTGTCTTTAAGGCGTTGCTTTGAAACTACCTTCCGCCGAATCTGAATTTCGCTCGACTGCACCTTCAAGCATTTTGGCTTAATCAGCTGCCTTTGCTAGCACTCGGGCTTTCGGCTTGGAAAGTGTAGTTTGGGGGAAGCCGGGGATTCTTTTCCCTTTGTCACCAGGAATATGGAAAATGAGACAGATAGATTAATACCAACTTGATTTTTTTAATGTCCTTTTAAATCAACCTCAGTGTACAAATAGATCTGCAGATATCTTGTTTGCCCTTGGTCTTTTCTTATCCCCACCCAGTGCTGATCCAGCAAACGTTTAAAGGTCGACCTTATCGTACATGCGTCTCCGGCTGTTCTCTTACCATGAGGGAGGGAGGTGGCTTTGAAAATCAGAATAAAACTCAGAAACCCTGCCCTTTAAACAGAATAATCAATAAAGTTTGAAATTAATTGTTTCTTTTGTTATACTTGATACCCAAGAGGTATTTTCAGATTTAGAAAAATACACATTGAAAAGAAAAGCATAGAGAAGCTCGAGTATTACATTATGTGCCCTTAGTATATTGAAAACAGCAACTGTGTAGGATAATTTGGTTCATAATTGTTGTTCACTAGGATGGCAATTCATTTTGTATTTAGTTCTTTTAACTTTACTATCATGTACTTTGGAAATTAAAATAATTTTCCTAACTTCTCAAAGTTTGAAATGTTTAATGATGAAGCAGATTTAAGCAGTATATATCCAAAATGAACTGAAATACAGAATTCACTTCTAAGTTGATGAACAGGAGTATGACCAACTTCTAAAACAGCATATATATATGGATATATTATATGTGTGTATGTATATAGATAGGTATGCCGAGTTTAGTTTCCAATAAATATTCTTTTGAGAACTGCAGGAAGAAAAAGAAGAAATATGCTGTATATTCTGGGAATGTTTTTCCTCTTAGAACTCTATTCAGAAACAGAAAGTAAATAATAGGGGTTTTTTTTTATGTTGTTTTAACTGAAAATCCTGTTTTCCTTTGAGATTTGGATCTTCAATAAATAATTTTCGATTGTAAGTTCCTATATTTTGTGCTGATTATATTTTTCAGACTTTCTAGCCTATTAGACTTTTTCAAAAGTGAAATTACTTTGGGGTTAAAAAAAGGTTGTGGGACTTAACATTTATCTTATGTGGACATGTCTCCTTTTGTTTTGTTTGCTTTAAGGAACAAGACCACTCAAGGTGAAGGATATCTACTAATACCAGCACTTTGAATGAAAATTTGTTTCTCTGCCACAAACTGAACACTTTTTTGTGTGTCTTGGGCGGGGGAGTTGAAATACAAACCTAATTTTGTGGCATAGCAGCTATGCAGCTTGAAATCCAAGTAGCACTAAATTTTATTATTTCATATCTGTACAATAAGCTTCCCAGGAGACGCGTCAACATTTTTGGTGAAGAGCTTGAAAGACTTCTTAAGAAGAAATATGAAGGGCACTGGTATCCTGAAAAGCCATACAAAGGATCAGGGTTTAGATGTATACACGTAGGGGAGAAAGTGGACCCAGTGATTGAACAAGCATCCAAAGAGAGTGGTTTGGACATTGATGATGTTCGTGGCAATCTGCCGCAGGATCTTAGTGTTTGGATCGACCCATTTGAGGTTTCCTACCAAATTGGTGAAAAGGGACCAGTGAAGGTGCTTTATGTGGATGATAATAATGAAAATGGATGTGAGTTGGATAAGGAGATCAAAAACAGCTTTAACCCAGAGGCCCAGGTTTTTATGCCCATAAGTGACGCAGCCTCATCAGTGTCCAGCTCTCCATCTCCTCCCTTTGGTCACTCTGCTGCTGTAAGCCCTACCTTCATGCCCCGGTCCACTCAGCCTTTAACCTTCACCACTGCCACTTTTGCTGCCACCAAGTTCGGCTCCACCAAAATGAAGAACAGTGGCCGAAGCAACAAGGTTGCACGTACTTCTCCTATCAACCTCGGCTTGAATGTGAATGACCTCTTGAAGCAGAAAGCCATCTCTTCCTCAGTGCACTCTCTGTATGGGCTTGGCCTGGGTAGCCAGCAGAAGCCACGGCAACAGCTACAGCCATCCCAGCCACCGCCGTCACCACCACCCCAGCAGCAGCAACAGCAGAAAACCTCCGCTCTTTCTCCGAACGCCAAGGAATTTATTTTTCCTAATATGCAGGGTCAAGGTAGTAGTACCAATGGAATGTTCCCAGGTGACAGCCCCCTTAACCTCAGCCCTCTCCAGTACAGTAATGCCTTTGATGTGTTTGCGGCCTATGGAGGCCTCAATGAGAAGTCTTTTGTAGATGGCTTGAATTTTAGCTTGAATAACATGCAGTATTCTAACCAGCAATTCCAGCCTGTGATGGCTAACTAAAAAAAGAAAAGATGTATTGTACGAGTTGAAATGCTCGGACCCAAGGGGGATTTTTTTTTTTTATATAAAACCTCCTTGAGATTTTTTTTTTTTAAGCTTATAGTAAGGATACATTCAAGCTTGGTTACAAAAATAAAACATGCATCATTTTTCATTGCCAACCAAGCACAAAGTTATTTTATACTGACTGTATATTTTAAAGTATACTCTCAGATATGGCCTCTTACAGTATTTAAGATATAGCAAGGACATGGCTGATTTTTTTTTTTTATAAAAAATTGGCACTAATAAGTGGGTTTATTGGTCTTTTCTAATTGTATAATTTAATTTAGTACAAAGTTTGTAAAATATCAGAGGATATATATATTGTTTCTACGACATGGTATTGCATTTATATCTTTTTACTACAGTGATCTGTGATAGCAGCAGCTTCATGTTGTATTTTTTTTACTGAAATTGTAAAATACCATCTTAAAGACATCAACTATTCTAAATTGTGTACAGGATATTCCTTTAGTGGTGGAATTAAAACGTACGAATATTTGCTTTTTCAAAAAAATGTATTTTCTGTTAAAGGTTTAAAGATTTTTGCTATATATTATGGAAGAAAATGTAATCGTAAATATTAATTTTGTACCTATATTGTGCAATACTTGAAAAAAACGGTATAAAAGTATTTTGAGTCAGTGTCTTACATGTTAAGAGGGACTGAAATAGTTTATATTAAGTTTGTATTAAAATTCTTTAAAATTAAAAATGTTTATCGTGGTCTTTGTTTTTAAGCCTTTGCCGAAGATCTAATGCTGGAATTATGATGTTGTACGTGCTGAAAAGGCAGAAAGACCTGACTCATTGCATCACAAAGGAATAATGGAAAGCTGTTGCTCCACCAGTGCCCAGGCAGTGGTTTGCCACCTGAAAAGTTGTCCTAAAGCCTGCCTGGGACAGCTTTATTGTGTTTAGCAACTAACTCTGCTCATCCACATCTTGTCTCCCCACTATAGGGGTGGTATGCTGAGGCAAGTCAACCCTATTAAAATGTGTCATGCTGACATCTAAGACAGAGTCAGGTGATAAAATGAAATTCACTCATGTAAACTGAGAGGATTTATTTGAAATGTATATGGAGAAAGAAACCATTGGATCAGTTTTCTATTTCTGCATGGGAGATGAATAGCTTAGAAAACTTGCTTGACGAAGCAGCTGACCTAACTATTTAAAAAGAAGATTTAGGTCTGTTTTTACTAATCCTTAACACTGAGTTTAGTCATTGTAGGTAGCTGGAGAATGATGATTAAAATCTATTCAAGATTGGACAGGTATTTATATTAGTATTTGTGTGCATTTTCCTAACAAAAAAGTTGACACACAGTTTTGGGGTTGGTTATGTTTTGCAAGCAGATAGCCAACCTGCTGGTTTGGGACATCAAAGATTAGTCATAATCTGTCAAATTGTGGTGGCTCGTTAAGGATGGAGTTGGTTTTTTTTGTAAGTGATGAGTTGGAAAGGTGAGACTATCTTTAAACTAAAATAATGAGTCATTTCACTGTTTATATGTCCATTGATACAGTGTTGACATCGTATTGGGGAGAAAATTGTCTTGAATTGGAAAAACAACCTTCTCTGCTTTTTTAGTAAGAAACCAGCACTGCCTGGGTTACTTGTGAAATAAATTTGGTCTCAAATGAGTTTTTTGGACACCAGTCTACAAAAGCTTTTTGTCTGTTACCCTCTCGGTTTAGAGCAATAAAAAGTTTTAAGGAAACAAGCTGGAAATAACAGAGCTAAGCTGTTCTGTCGGCTCCATGGTGAGGCCTTTGTCCTTTAGTGGACAGCATGAGGTTATGAGGAAGTACTGGGGTAGTGACTGGAACCGGCAGGGACTGGTCTGCCTATGCTATCAACTGTGTGCTTTTGTGATCACGAAGTTTGAATAGCTGTAAGAACAGAGTAATGGTTTTAAGCACTAGTTTCTACTAGAAACTTTTGGGTGAAGTTATCATAGGCTTAACTGGAAGAAAACTGCCTTTTTATAAATGAAGAAAGGCTCAAGTTAACTTTCTAAAAATCAAAAGGCAACTGGCCAATAGATACACAATAGAATTTGTAACAATCTGGAACACTAATACATATATCCAGATTTTAAATAATTGAGCTTAATGTAAGTATGCATGTCAGATCTTGGGGATATGTGTACTGGCAAAAAAAATCTTAGGGAAATTAAATGTTGGTACATATGTTGGCTTGGTGCTGAAAAAGTTAACTCAATTTTATCTTGATTGGTCTCCTAGCACCCCTTAGAAAACCTTAGAAAAGTTTACATCTTAGTCCCAAGTCTTTATTCCACCACTGCCATCACACTTTTGACCTCTGTGTGGAGACTTTTAGTTTACAATTTTGATGAGTTAGTTGTCTTAAAGGTGTTTTTCCATTTTTTTGTCTTCTATACCTATAGATACTGTGGCAGCCTCTGAATGGCCCTATCCTGGTGTCCCTTTGTTTCCCATCTTCTAAAATCAGGTGTATTGTTAAATCTCCTTTGAATAACTTTAACCTATATTAGATGGCAAATGTAGACCTTCAGTCAAAATGCCTCCTTAAAGATAACACTGTTTACTGTGATAAACTTCTTAGTTTTTGAAGGTGAAACTAAAGTTGCCCTGAATTTAAAGTGTTTTTCTAATGTGTATTGGTGTTAATATCATTCTCGTATGTACCCACATTTTAATTGAGAGGTTTAATCTAACAAATCTTCAGGACTTAAGTTATCTTAAAATAAGTCAGTGTAACATACAGAGAAGATAAAGTACAGTTGAGCCTTGAACAGCACGGGGGTTAGGAGGGGCACCCACCCTCCACTCGGCCGGAAATCCATGTGTAACTTATAGTCAGCCCTCCATACCTGCGGTTCTGCCTTGAGGAGTCCACCAACCACAGATCGTGTAGTATTATAGTATTTGCTACTGAAAAAAATCCACATATAAGTGGACCCACACAGTTCAAGCCCATATTGTTCAAGGGTCAACTGTACCTCTTCTTGCACATAACTTAAACTAATGAAGTAAAATGCTGGTTGGAGACCTTCCTACACAAACAGAAAATAGCATAAGCATGGCACATCAAATATATTTCCTTGCTTGCCTAGAATACATGCATTTGTCAGAAGCAGGATAACAGTACTCTAGTACAAGATCAGGTAAGAGGGGAAAACCTTATCAGAAGACAAAGATGTAAAATCGCCATTGCTTTAATAAAACCCATCATAGTGCGTCAGTCAGCGGATGCTTAATCCATTGGCCTAGGAGGTCACTCTAGATCAGAGTTTTTCAGTTTTTTTGTTATATTAGGAAGATATCGTTGGGTTTTTTTCTTAATTATGTTTTATTGTTTTATTTTTTTATTATATATATATTTTTTACTGTGCCACACGGCTTGTGGGATCTCCGTTCCCCGACCAGGGACTGAACCTGGGCCACAGCTTCCAAATCCTAACCACTAGACCACCAGGGAGCTCCCACAGGAATATATCTTCATGTTTAAAGGACCTAGGACCGGGAATTCCCTGGCGGACCGAGGGAATAAAGGACCTAGGACCAATATCTGTGTGCATGCAATTGGAAAATTAGTACAACACTTGTACTTTTTTAGTGTTTTAAATCATTCAGTTAAATAGTTATATATCATTTACTATCTGCCATGCACAGTTCTAACCCAGTTTACAGAAGGAGAGCTGAGACACGGCTTAATATTTCATGGCCAGTAAGTGGTAGAGTTGGGATTCAAACTCAGAGAGTCTGGTTCCAGAGTTCTTGGTCTTAAGCTCTATGCTTTGTTCCCTCCAACTGGTTGCTCCTCTAATTTGAAGTCAGGGGAATAAGACCATTTTTGATGTATTAGCCACATGACTTGTAGAATCTCTCTACAAGAGCGTTAATGAGAAGGGTCTAGTGGGAGGCTCTTAGCCATTCTCCAGTCATGATGTTTTGAGAGAGATGCTTTGTATTTCCAGTGGCCATAAACTATAATCACAGGCTATCTGGAAATGTTTTTAGAAATCATTAAGTTATATCAATGCTCTAATTTTGTTGATTTTCTTAATTCAGTTGTGTTGATTACTTCTTTTATTTTGGAACCACTGGATGATTCCTTCAGGTTGGGCAAGAGCTGTAGATTCAGTGGCCCTATTACTTCTAAGTAAAACTGTAAACATCGACCTCCTGGAGCTATTTTCACACACATCCCTTACCTGTGCTGTTGATAAAAGATATAAGGAAAGGCCAAGTAAACTATCAAAACAGTCTTCAACAATGTGTTTCCAGTACCTATGATTTAAGTTATTTTGAAAAACTATCTTAAGGCACACCTTTGTAATTCATGATTTCTATATGTATAGATGTTGTGATAACTGGTCTTTTTGCTTTTATTTTTAAACCTTAAGGAAACCAAATGACCTCTTATTTCAAACTGATTCTGAAAGACTTTCTTAAAAAAGATCAATATATTTTGGTTTAAAATAAGAAGTGGTCACATTTTAGAAGCATATGCTATTATGAATGAACTTATATTCCCTTTATTGTTGCTATTAGTTTTGAACATGTTTAAACTGCACAATAAACAAAACTCAGTTTAAAAATAGCTCAGAAGGGACTTCCCTGGTGGCGCAGTGGTTAAGGATCCGCCTGCCAGTGCCGGGGGACACGGGTTCGATCCCTGGTCCAGAAAGATCCCACATGCCGCGGAGCAACTAAGCCCGTGCGCCGCAACTTTTTTTTTTTTTTTTTTTTTTGCGGTACGCAGGCCTCTCACTGTTGTGGCCTCTCCCGTCGGGGCACGAACCCGTGTCCCCTGCATCGGCAGGCGGACTCAACCACTGCGCCACCAGGGAAGCCCGCGCCACAACTATTGAGCCTGCGCTCTAGAGCCCACAAGCCACAGCTACTGAAGCCTGCGCGCCTAGAGCCCGTGCTCTGCAACAAGAGAAGCCACCGCAATGAGAAGCCCGTGCACCTCACTGAAGAGTAGCCCCCGCTCACCGCAACTAGAGAAAGCCCGCACAGCAACGAAGACCCAACACAGCCAAAAATAAAATAAATAAAAAATTAATCAATTAATTAAAAAAAAAACTCAGAAGAATTTCTGTAGTTTCTATATGGATTAAATCTTGTTATACTAAGTGCCTACTATTTTGATTTTGGGTTAGTTAGAATTTGATTGGACCAAATATTGCTGAACCACTAGATGGGCTTTTGGAGGTTTAGATTAGGGTAAAAGTCTTGTCAGTAATGGTATTTGACTTGTGAATAGTAAACCTCTACTAACCATTTCTCAATATTTGAGTTTTAAGATTTCTATTTTCGAAGACGTGCTTCATACATGTAGTCTGTAAGTGGAGTTTTGAGATCATCTTACAATTAGGCAAACCTTAGAAAAAACACTGGGAAGCAGCTCGTGTCTGGAGGCTATTGGAAATTATGGGTCTAATTCCTTCCTTAAGCGTATTAAGTAATTTGACTCAGATGGCTCAGTTTCTTCATCTGCAAAGTAAGTACGGTGATATCAGTACACTTCCTCACAGAGTTTTGAGGAAGCAGTCACCTTGCTATGAAGAATTGTAATGTGTTCGTAGGGGCTTACAGTATCTAGAAGCCACGAGGTCCATATTTGTTGTGTTGCCCTTTGAAATCAAAAAAGTAAATGAAGACCATAACTGTCTTTATTATAGTCAACATTTTGTTGTCCAGTCTATTATTTGCATCACCAGAGAATTAAATAAAAATTTTACAGTAATATCCTAAAAGCTATTCTATTCATGTTTCAGTAATAAATACCACTGAGTTTGTTTTCTAGTTTTGAGTCGCTGATAGGGAAACCAGTGTTTCAGCATTCTTTTTTATACAATCAGCAAGTTGATTTAAACCCAGTATACAAGTTGGCGTTCCTTTTGGGAGCAGCCAAAAATGTTTGCTAAAGTGTCCACACTGCTGTGAAAAGTATTGAAATGATTGTTCCTAAACAGTACTGCTCAGGAATAGGAGTTGAAATGTGGCTCTGGCGGTAGATGTGTCATGTGGATAATGGTGCTAGCTTTATTTTAGTGCAGGTAGAAAAGGAGGTTTGCTTTACAGGAGGGAAAAAAACATTGAGGACTTGGAAGGAAAAACACATTCCTCCTCTGGCATTCTGAGCACTTTACTTCACTGATAAAATATGACCAGCATGCAGAGCAGAGAACAGGTGTAAAATATTTTTAGACAAACCTTGGCGTATACTGTGGGTCGCATCCCTTCTGTCTATACACTCAAGTCTTTCAAAAATAATTATGGAAAAACCACATTTACAAAATAAGCTAGACATTGCTTTTATGGTTTTTTTTTGTACTAAATGTGAAAGTCAAACATAAACTTCTTTCCCAACCATCAGGTTGCGGCTATTTTTAAAAACTGGTTCTCCACACGCCCTTTGACAGCTCTTGAGTCTCCTTTTCTCTTCCTTCCTTAGTGCTGTTGAGAGAGCTGGGAGAATATGGCACCATAGCCTCTTCTGGAGCGTGAAAGCTAGGTTGTGATATTTCCCCAAACTACATTCTAATTCAAAACAATTTTGTACTTCCTTTAGGCTAGAAAGAAATAGGACAAGCATGGACATGGTATCCACCTAGCTGGGTTTCAAGCAGATGGGTATAAACTGATGACTTCTGGATGCTGATAGCCGTGAACACTGGATACTCCTTCTATGAGTGTGGTTTCAGAAGTGGAATCATAGGACTCTACAACTGTCTTTTAGTTCAGAGTCCAGATGCCCTGTGACACGGGTTCAGTAGTTCTAGGCACAGTTCCTTTTTCTGTTTTGAACTAAATGCAGGTACTCCTTTCAGATGGCTTTTCCTGGCCACACTTCCACCATCCATGGATTCATTTCTAGTAAGGATGAAGGTGGGATTTTGATTTGTTTTGTAATGATCATATCTGTTCACTGATAATCCAGATCTGCCTACTGACCTCAGAACTCTTTTTTTAAAAAAAAAGAACACACCTTGTTTTGTAAACTACCTGCCATTCATTTTTTTTTTTTTTTTTGGCCACACCGCTGAACCAGGGATCGATCCCGCACCCCCTGCCGCAGAAGCGTGGAGTCTTAACCACAGGACTGCCAGGGAAGCCCCAATTCATTTTAAAGCTCTATAGAGTCTTTGTGACTTACTTTCTGCTAACTCCTTTCTATTTTCAGGAAACATGACGGGGATCCCTAAACCATTTCAATCCAATGCTTAAGATAGCTGCAATCCCTGGGCAGCCTTTCTAGAAACTAAGGTGTCACCAGAGGCCCTTTAACTAGAGACTTTGAGAACAACCCGGTTTTCACAAGGCTATAAAGGGTTTTGCCTGGAGAAATTTCAGCTTTTTGAATCTTACAATAGGTTGGAAAATAGATTGGAAGAAAGGCAGGAAGCTTTTTTTTTTTTTTTTTTTTTGTAATTTAGGAAGAAACGTTTTTTGGAAGGATACTCTTGTTCATTATCCGAGCCACAAAAGTTCAAAGAACTTTTCGGGTTCTGTATAAAAGGAATAGAGAGACAAAGGTAAGACCTTATCTCCCCAAGAGCCTCTACCAGAGGAGAAGAGTCTGGCAGCAGGTAGAGAGGAGATTAGGGTATGTCTCCTCTATCTGCCCCTCCTTCACGTGTGGGAAAGGTGAGAGAAGGGTAAAGGAGGGAGCCTGTGTGTGAGCCGTGGGACTCATCCTGGAGATTGTTTCCCCTGATGGACGCTTTGCAGAAGTTTGGAGACCCAGGACAAGTTTCCTAGTCCAGGCACACCACACTTTCCTGATGATTACGAGTTTTCTTCCAGGCTTTGACAGTGGGTAGGCAGCTACACCAGTACCTTACATGCTATCTATCTGAATGACGATGATTTTAATATTATCAAAGGTCTTGTGGAGTCCAGAGGCAATAACCAACCTCGGAAGCTCAATAATAATCGTCAACATTTCATAGTATGTACTGTGTGCAAAATACTGCTCTAAGCATTTGTACATTTTAGCTCACTTAAATTTCATAAGAAGCCTCTGAAGGCTATGCTATTTCCCTCATTTACAGAGGGAAGTAGAGTTTGTGACATAGTTACCCCCAGTAGAGTCAGGATTTGAACTGTGGGATTCTGTTTCCAAAGTCCACGATCCTTAACCATTACCCTGCTCCTTTGACCTCCGTAGGAAGGCTTTATGAAAGAACCACACTTGATCAAATAGGAGACAGTATGTATAAACTGCACTTTGTGCCCCTTCCCTCCCCACACACCTAGCCTGGTCCTGTAAGTGGTCGTTGGCTCAGCAACCCCAAAATTGTGTTAATATCAGCCTTTGCCCGACACAGTTAGGAAAGGGAAATATGCTGCAGAAACACAATGGGGAGTGGGTTATAAGAGTTTGCAGGTCATGGGCTAGTTTTATGTACCCACATCCTACTGCTGTCTGGGTGCTCAGATTCTCTGAGAAGTAACTCAAGACACTTCACGCACCTGAAGTCTTTGGTCCTGGGCTTTACTAGTCCTTATGATAGATAGATAGCAAAAGGGTCAGGTTGACTCGAGGGTCAGATTCCATTCAAGTCCCTAAACTGTATCAAACAAAGTGAGGTAGCATTTACAACAGCCCCTGTGTTCACCCCCTTAACACGTTTATTGACCATCTAACTAGGTTAGGAGCTGGCGATGACATATATAAACTTTTAGGACCTTTCCAATGGCTTACACTCTAGCAAATGAACACACACAGAGAAATAATCATACACAGGAGAATATGGAGGTATGAACGGAGAAAGGGAGAGATCATGTCTATCCGAGGGGTTCTAAACTGGAGAGGAGTAATCAAGTTATGAAGAATGGGTCGCCTGGGGAAGCATGGGCGCTCTCAAATTCCCAGCTGCAGTGGAGGACAAACTTGGTCTTGGTTCTTTTTCTTCATCTGACGTGTCCACAGTGGGAGACTTTGTGCTAACTCTTAGGAAAACAAAAAAGCAGAGGAAATCTGGCCCTGCTGCCAGCCCATCACTCCCAGGAAAAGCTGCCTTTGACTTTGGACATTGTAATTTTGTTTCATTGTTCCAAGCTTTGAACAGAAATATTGTGAAAGAGAGGTGGTTTAGAATTTCTTTATTCATGAGACCCAGGGGCGGGATGGGGAGGTCAGGGAAGAAGTAGTGGTAGTGAGGGAGGGGAAGTACAGGGCGGGCGGCTCCAGTTCCTATCCTAGTTTCAGTTTAAATGCGTATCTTAAAAACCTCCTCAGGCTAGAAGCTCCCTCTAGGGGTCATCTCATTTGTTTTCCTACCTTTAGAGACAAAACCTCTGTTTTTGTAATTATCAGGGTTCACAGCAGATAGTGCCCTTCCAGAAGTTGGTGTCGGTGGAATCTGTGTGTTCACTGCACAAATTCAGACACCCCCAGCTCTGGCCAAGGCTACTATCTTTTCAGAGCTCAGCTGTTCGGCTTTCCAGTTTGGCTTTTTCGATGCTTATAATATCTTCCAGTCTGAGCATAAATCAAAAAAAGGACTTTGGCAGGGAAGCTTTGTAATATCTAAGCAAGAAATTGACAGCCACAAATAACTTTTCCCCTGGGTCACTTTCCCTGAGCAATGCTTTTCTGGAGTCTCCCCCAAGTTTCCCTGGCGGCTGAGCACTGTCATCTACTGAAAATACTGCCCCACGCTGGCCAAGCCCCTTCCCGTGACCTGGGACTGTTCAGAGAGCATCACTGTGCTTTATGAAACGTGGATCTTGCATTGGAACAGAAAACATCAGCGTCTGATCCCTGTCTCACCCCAACTTCACCAGGAGGGATAGAGGTCTAGGCCCCCACAAGTTTGCCTCCAGACTCCTTAGTAACTGCTAAGAACTAAGCAAGAATGTTCTATAGGAGCATAGGGGTTTCATTAAGCCTCCAAATGAAATTACTCCTGGTAACTCGACAGGAAAAGAGTATGGGCCTTGGGGTCAGACTTCGAATTGAATCCCAAACTCACCCTCCTATAGCTGTGCCCCGTTAAACTTATTCAGCCTCAGATTTCTTATCTGAGAAAGCCTACTTGTCACGTTTAGTGTGAGAACCGTGTAAGGGATCTGAAGCATTGAGCGTAATCCTCTTCCCCACAGGGAATTACCTGAATTCTCTCTACTCTTCTGTGAGAGGGGCTTGCATCCCCATCTCTTTCTGTCTCTCGGCCTGTGGCTTAGCCTTAAGGGCATGTGATCAGCATATTTAGGGGAGGTCAGCTGGCCTTAAACATGCCTTTTCATAAGAATCCTACGAAGTGAAACTTGCTGGTGGATTAGCAGGGAGAAAGGAGGAAGCAAATGAGAAAACTGTACTTCACTATTCTTGAATCTGTGGTGGAATATCTTATACATGTGGTGAAATACATGGGCTTTGGAGTCACATAGACCAACCTAAGCTTGGATTCCTGCTTGGCCAGGGGCCTTGGGCGAGTTATTCAATCTCTCTGAGCCTCAGTTTCATCATCTCTGAAACGGAGAGAATATTAAATGGAGGTGAATGATATACACACCACAGGTGTGTAAATATTTAATGAGATAGTGTATGTTGAGCACATATTAGGTGTTGCAGGCTATTAGTGATGGAAATTATTAACCCTGCCATCAGGGCATCTAGGTGGTAAAGAGTGGGTATCTTCCATGAGGCCTGAGGTGGGGATGGGTTGCCATCCGTGTAAGTCTCACTGAAGCTGCATTCCGCTCATCCGTGAACACCAGCTTTTCCTCTTATAAGGGTCACAGGGTGAAATTGTTGGTTGTGATGACTGAGAGGATTACTTGAGTCTGAGTTACTGGTCACACCAAAACTCTGAGGCTGTTTCCCCTTTTATTCTGTTGCCCTTTTTGGTGCATTGAGATGGGGAGTGGTGCTTGAAATAAAGGGTAAGAACTCAGCTCCAGGGACTTCCCTGGTGGCGCAGTTGCCAACGCAGGGGGAATGGGTTTGAGCCCTGGTCTAGGAAGATCCCACATGCCGCGGAGCAACTAAGCCCGTGGGCCACAACTACTGAGCCTGCGCTCTAGAGCCCACGAGCCACAACTACAGAGCCCTCACGCCACAACTACTTACTGAGCCCGTGTGCCACAACTACGGAAGCCTGTGCACCTAGAGCCTGTGCTCCGCAACAAGAGAAGCCACCGCAATGAGAAGCCCGCGCACTGCAACGAAGAGCAGTGCCCACTCACCGCAACTAGAGAAAGCCCGCATGCAGCAACGAAGACCCAACGCAGCCAAAAATAAAAATAAAATAAAATAAAAATTAAAAAAAAAGAACTCAGCTCTACACTTGGAGGTATTAAAGCCGGGAATGGTGGGGAAATGCTCTTAGGGCCTCCGTGGAGGTCTCAGAGGTTCCCCACCTCTACCTCATTACCACACTTGTCTCTGCTTGCTTCCAACCACCCAACCCAGAGTGTGTGTCTCTCTTTCCCTTCCTCTCGCTTCTCTCCTCCCTGGCTACCCTTATCCTGGACTCTTCCTTTGTCAGCAAAGGAGACTGCATCTGTTCTTACTTTGCTGTCCAAGGGCCGCTTTGGGGAGAGGGGCCTGTTCTCATCTCCTGGTTCTTTCTAGCCACAGGTGGGAACATGCAACAGCAATTATTTCCAACCAGCTGGAGCAATCAGGCCCAGGGCTGACTACTACTGGAGAAGCACTATGGAAACCATTATTATTCCGTTTTACAGATGAAGATACTGAGGCACGAGAGGTTAACTTACCCAAAGTCACAGAGCCAGTATTGGAGCCCAGGTAGTTTGACTCAAGAGCCCATGCTCTGCCATGACTCTGGCCTTTCCTCACGGCCACTCACCCTGTATACCAGGGAAATGTGGGGGCCCTAAGGCCTAAAACCTCTGGTGCCTCTTTTTAAAGTCTTATGCAATTCAGTTCTAACAGCAATGGCCCTAACAAACAAATTAATTCTTAGCCCTTTATTCAGCACTTCCACAGACGTCTCTGAAGAGCTGTGGGGCACCTGGCCCACTAGTGAGAGCACTTTCACAGTTGTCGTGGGCACTGTGCCATGCCATGAGGGGATTTGGCCTGTAGCCCCTACTGTCTACCTCCCATCAGCAGCCCCGCTCTGTCATATTTAGCTAAAGGTTTGGTAAACTCCTCTTCCCCTGAGTGCCACAACTGTTGGGTCTTGGTGTGTATGTACTCGTTTGTGTACCTCTTTAGGAAATCTGGGATATTGAGAAAGGCCATCAAGAACTGGATTTGCAAGACGGCTTAACAGAAGCCTTCTGGGAGAAAAGATGAGGGGATTTTTCTGAGGCTGAGACTAGAGCCTAGAGACAGTACGGCAAGTCCAAAAGCCCTTGTGGCAGTAGGATCCATGAGACCAAAACCAGGAACAGGAATCCCTGGAGTCCTCGGCAGGGCAGGAGCGTAGAGTCAGGGCCCGCAGCCCTACACAAGATCTCTGCCGGAGAAAACAAGAATGAACGGTTTAATCCTTTGTAACAGGGCTATCCAACAGAATTTTCTCTGATGATGGAAATAGTCTATGTCTGTGCTGTTCAATATGGTAGCCACCAAGCTACATGAAATGTGACACCTGGTTATAGCTAGGGGGGCTGAGGAACTGAATTTAAACATTTTATTTCCTATGCATTTACTTACATGAATTCAATACTAACTATTGGAGGGTGCAGCTTTGTGACTTTCTGTACAGCCTTGGCACTCCTGGAGGTCAGGGACCAGTTAGAAAAGGTGGTTATGGATGTTCAGGAGGGGAACGGCCATTTGGGGCCCTCAGCCTTCAGCTGAAATGGTTAAAATATATATGTTGCCCTGGAAAGAATTAAGGGCACTACAGTCAGACAGACCTAGGTTTGAATCCTGGCTCTTCCACTTATTAGCCTTATGACCTTGGGCAAGTTTCCTTTAAGCATTTAGATTCAGATTCAGCATCTGTAAAACAGGGACAATAATACCTCTGAGGTCGTCTCTTCCTCCATAAGGGCTGTAGGGCTTGCTTCGTTCAGTCACTCATTCATTCCACAAGTATCTGTCGAAACCCTCTATGGTCACGCCTTGTGCTGTGAACAAGGCCCTCCTGTTGCCTAGGGTGGGGTCTAGCAAACGGTGAAATAGTAAAAGATGTAGCTGAGAGAAGGTTGTGAGGATTAAACTGGACAACATTTGTAAAGTGCCTGATCAGAGTTGTTCGCACTCGGGAATTCCCTGGCAGTCCAGTGGTTAGGACTCAGCGCTTTCACTGCCAGGAGCCTGGCTTTGATCCCTGGTCAGGGAGCTGAGATCCCACAAGCCCCACGGTGCAGCCAAAAAAAAAAAAAAAAATGTGGTCCCAGAAGAGCAGCATTAGCAGAACCTGGAAGCTTAAAAAAAAAAAAAAAGAGTTGTTCACCCTCAAGTGCCCATCCGTCCTCTTCTGGCGCTGTGTTCCTACCCTGCTGGGGTTCCTCACCACTTCCCCAGGCCCTGACTCTACTTCCTGGCTGTTCACACAGAAAGGAGACAAAACTGTCACCATCCTCTGCCAGAACTGGGTGTGTCCCTCACACCAAGACAGAAAACAAATGATCAGAATGGGTATATCTTCATCCTGCCAGGTCTCTAGCCGTATCCTGAAGACCTGAAAAGGACAAGATACACACCCAAGTACCTCACGTCACCACAACAGACACGCTGGGAAGAGGCCCTACCTCTGGGAGGGTCCAGTCCAGGAAGCATTGGCGATGCAGCCTATTCTCCCCTTGTCTGGGTGTCCAGGGTGCTGCTGGATACCTGGATGTCAGAGCTTCATGTCCTGGGGTAAGTTGGGGTGGGACACAGAGACTCCAACCCAACCCCGAAATAGGAGCCAGAGAGGCGGGCAGGAGAGGGTGGGGGACTGCCCACCTGCCTGCCCTACCCGCGCCCTCAGGGCAGTGCTAGCTAGAGGGTTAGGCTTCCTTCCTCCTGACAGCTTGAGTGTCACTCAACCTCAGGGCACATTCCAGAATGAGGCCACAGCCAAGAATAGGACCCAGGAACCCTGCCCTCCATCCTGCCTGTATTAATCACACACTCCCAGAGCAGGAGGGAGACTTCAGACTCCTTGGGGAGGTGGAAGGAGAAGGAGAGAGTATCAGGAAGTGGGGCAAAAGGAAGGAAGACCCCGAAGGAGCCCTTCACAGCGCTGTGGGCTCCAGTGCACCGCGTGACCCTTGGTCCCGGGACCATTTGTTCATCCAGCGAATCCCTCTGGATCTCTGCAAGCTGGGCCCACAGGCCTCCCAGAGCCCTAAGCAGTGACTCTGGCCGGGGATCAGTGCAAGTGCAGAGGGAGATGGAGACTTGGAGAAGAGTGTGCAGCCTGGGCACAGCGGAGGCTCCCCAAGGAGCTGAGTCTTGAAGCATGAGCGGGCTCAGGAATCTAGGCCAGGACTGCTCACGTGTGTGATAGAAATACCATGTGACACGTAACCGCATAAGCGTGGGGTGGTGTGCATGTGGCTGACGGAAGACAGGCTCTTTGGGGTCCTGATGGGATTGCACACTGCCCAGCCCAGAGCCGTGTGTGTGTGTGTGTGTGTGTGTGTGTGTGTGTGTGTGTGTGACATGCTGGGAGAAATAGCATAGCATGAGCGTTAAGAGCGTAGGAGTCACCCTGCTTAGGTTCAGATCTTGGCTGTGCCACTTAGAGGCCGGGTGATCTTGGACAAGCTTCTCGTCTCCTCCAGCCTCAGGTTTCCCACCTACAAAATAGCATTCTGTCTCCCACAGGCGGACGGAGATGACAAGAGATGACCTCCAGTACCTGCCCTGCAGTAAGCGCCCACTCAACGTGGATGTTACAGCAGGATGGTGGGACGCGGGGCGCAGTGCTCAGTCCGAGGAAACCGCCACGTGGCTGCACTTATTCACCCCCTTCACTCATCAGCTTCCGCCCCCGGTCCCTGCTCTCTGGCCCCACTGTTGAGGGGTGACATCAGACTAGGGAGCAGTGTGTCCTCGGAGGCTGGAGGGGCTGGGGGACTCAGAGGGTGGAAAAAGCCAAGCTGTCCTGCCCCTGTCTTGTCCTCCTCCAAGCGGAGGCCTCAGAGCTGGTCTGGAGACAGCCGGTACCAGAACAAGCCTCTGAAGGCAAACGGAGAGATGGGCTAGAGGAGGAGGAGGGTGGAGAGAGGGACCAACAGATGCAAGCAGGGGAGTCTGACCTCGACCTGAATTCAGGAGGGCTCAATCCCCCATATCCTGGGGCCAAATCTCCCTGACTGGGTAGGCTGGCCTCCCTAGGTCACCTGGCAACCAGGCCCTGGGAATTCAGTTCAGCCTGTACTCAGTACCTCCCAGAAGTCAGTTACTAATTAAGGGTGACAGCGAGAGACACAGACTTGGTTTCAAGGACAGAAAATAAATGCCATGTGGCAGGTCCACCACGATCATGGATACTATATCACCCTTTCTCCAAGTACCCATATTTTCCAAATCCCAAATCAACCTAGGTGGGGTGGTCAGTTTGGGATGTATTCTGAGCAGCAGAATACAACCTTTGAAGCTGCGTGGTCACTGAGCCTGTGACAGCTGAGGTCTGGATGGAAGGGTGAGGGGAGGAGAGCAGTCCTGGGGGGCTGCTGTCAGCCAGGGAGCTGCTGAGGGCACAGAGGGGGCCCAGGGGCAGCCATCTGTGCCAGGGTCTGTTTCCCAGGCTTTTCAGTGTGACACAGTGAATAGGGTCGAACACCCCAAGTCTCCATGAAGTGCTGTCTTACAGATGAGGAAACTGAGGCTCAGAGAGATGGCGGATATGTGTCAGAGCCCAAATTCAACGCTAGGTGGGTCTGACTCCACAGGCTGGGCCTTCCCACCCTGCCAAGCTGGGGATGGCGTGTGACAGGGACCCCAAGTCTGCAGCTGTGTGTGGGCAGTGCCTGAGATCAGATCCCCTGAGCCTCACACCTCCACCAGGTAGTCACAGGGCTCAGCCCCACATCTGTGCAAGTGGAGGGAAGAGGGGAGGTGACGGGCGCTGGCATGTGGACACTTGCCCCCTCGGGCTCTAAGGTGATGTGCTATTTATTGGCACCTCAGCCTAGAAGCAGGTGCAACAGTGTGTCCCCACTCTGAGGGAAGGCAAGGAGTCACTTCCTGGTTCCTGGACCTGAAAGGGGCAGGGCCTGCAGCTGGTGCTCACACCTTCTTGGGTTTTATTTGCGGTACGCGGGCCTCTCGCTGCCGTGGTCTCTCCCGCTGCGGAGCACAGGCTCCGGACGCGCAGGCTCAGCGGCCATGGCTCACGGGCCCAGCTGCTCCGTGGCACGTGGGATCTTCCCGGACCGGGGCACGAACCCGTGTCCCCTGCATCGGCAGGCGGACTCTCAACCACTGCTTCAACCACACCTTCTTGTTTAAGTTCTGTGCTCAGCACTTTCCCAGTGGTGACTTGAGAAGCTCCCGCTCCTCTGGCCTCTCTTCTCTCTCAGGGAGGAGCTTGTCTTCTCCATCCTGGCCCCTCCTTATTGCAGAGAATTATCTCTAAGGAGGGATTGACCCGGGCTGGGTTGGCCTGGGCCCGGATTCCTCCTTGGGGCTATGGCCCGGGAAGACCAGGGAAGTGGACAGGGGTCAGGTGTCCCTCGGGCTTAGCTGGCTCCCAGCCTAGGGGACAGACAAGCTGGGAGCACGCCCTGGCTGAAAGCTCCTGAACACATCTCTGGGGAGGGGAGCAGCCAGGAGCCCCTGGCACCAAAGATGCTGTGCCTCAGCCTGGGAACCCAGCCATGGGCTCTGAGCACCCAGGGCTTTGGGACCAAGCCTCACCCAGAGGCCCCCTAGGGAGTCACAGCAGGAGAGCATGGCCCCCTGCCCACTGCCGTCTCTTCCGCCGTCGTGCCCCTGAACCGACCATCAGCGTTGGGGTCTGGAGTCTGCCCTGGCCCACCGTGCTGCTGTGACGGGGCGGGGGACTGAGATACGAGGCAGAACACCTGGGCCTACACCCTGTGCCTTCCTGCCCGTGTTCCTGGGTGAGTTACCTGGCCTCTCTGGCCTCAGCTCTCCTGTGCCTAATGTACAGAGGTGGGGTGGGCGCCACAGTAAGGAGTCGTAGAGCTGCAAAGTGCACCAAATGTTAGCAGTGTCCCGTTATCACCTAAACAGGATCCAGGTGGCCAGACTAACCCCCCCACCCCCCAGTTCCCCCCCAACCACCAGGTCACCAAAGGAATGACACTACCTACCCCCCGTCCCACCCACACATTAGCCCAAATGAACCACACAAGAAGGGCTGTTGAGACTAGGAGCTTTTAATTGGTATCTTTCCCCCTACATTTGAGGAAGAAACAAAAATGCCCCACAGAGACCTTCCTCAGCTATGGAGGGGAATGGCCAGAAGGAAAGGCTGAGGAGGGCATGGGGGTAGAGGAAGAGCGGACGGTGGGTTCCCCAACACTTTATCTAGTGGTGTGGTGGCAGACCTGCCCAGGAAGTGCAGAAACAGAAGTCTCCAACAAGCTGCTGCACACCCAAACCAGCCCTCCCAGGCCACGCCTCGAGCCTCTCTCCAGGTCCCTGCGGCTCCCAAGGCCACCACCAGATGGGAGCATCGAGCAACGTTCCTTTTCCTTCCCAGGCCTGCCTCCCCTCTTCCCTCCTTTCTTATTCCTTCACCAACCCCCTTCCCTGCCTGCTTTGCCTCTTCCTTTATTTCTCTTCCCACCAAAACAGATCCTGGGGCTTCTATCTGCTTTATGTCCAAGGAAGCCAGTGGCAGCTGAAAGCACGCTGTCTGTTAAAAATGGGATTTTTGACAGCGGGGAGAGCCAGCCATTGGCCTGCTTCTGGGGGAGCCCTGGGATCTGGACATTTGTGTTCATTCACTATGAGCTGGGCAGTGACTAACACCTCTCTGTGGTCCTAGCACCTGGCACCCAGTAAGTATTCAGAAAATGTCCACTGAGTTGGATTGAACAGAACGGAATCAATAAATCAACAATCAATAAACCAATCAATAAACCAATCAATAAGGGAGAAGAACCACGAGAAACAGTTGTTCTTCACCACATGTGCTGCGGTGGCCTCAGAGGCTGCCAGGCCAACTTGACCGAAGCACAGGCTGACCACCACCCAAAGGCACCTGCCCGGCAGCCTCCACTCAGGGCAAGCCTCCTGATTCTCACTTCCCACAGTCCCCACCATGAAGTGGTTTCTGCTCATAGCGCTCTGGGGGGCTGTGGGAAGTTTGTCCAATCAGTTCCTGGGCCCTCCTTTCTATCCCCACCTACTTCTTTTGCAAACCAATTCATTCCACTATTCCTGTGACCATCAGGCAGCCTCCATCTCTAGAATCCTGGCTGGGAGGCTGGCTAGGTGCAGGGAGGCTGGGAGAGCCAGGGGAGGGAGTGGCCAGCCAAGAGAAGATAAGAAGGCCAGAGCAGACTGGTCATCAGGAATAACCTGCAGGTGTCTGTTGACTTCTCCTTTTGTCCCCCACAGCTAAAAAAGACACAGACCCCTCTTTATTGAACTCAAAGAATAGAAGTTGATCTAAGACCCTGAGTGGCTTTTTTCTTTTCTTTTTTTTAACATCTTTATTGGAGTATAATTGCTTTACAATGGTGTGTTAGTTTCTGCTGTATAACAAAGTGAATCCGCTATACATAAACATACATCCCCATATCTCCTCCCTCTTGCGTCTCCCTCTCACCCTCCCTCTCCCACCCCTCTAGGTGGTCACAAAGCACCGAGCTGATCTCCCTGTGCTATGCGGCTGCTTCCCACTAGCTACCTATTTTACACTTGGTAGTGCGTATATGTCCATGCGGTGGCTTTTTTCTGATACGTTGATTGATATTCCCCTGCTGGCCTAAGACCATCTAATCTGACCTTGCCCAGTTTGCTGACTGAGGGGTGCTGGGGATGGGTCAATGGAAGAGGGTCAGGGACAGGACTGGGGAGGGGCGGAGGGCCTCACTGCAAGCCTGGGAACTCCTTGAGGACGTCACAGGTTTTCTTGTGCATGACCTCGCGCAGCTTCCGAACCCGCCGGGTGCTCGAGACCCCCACGAAGCTGTCGGGCCGCAGCATGGCCATGCCGCCGTCCACCTCGCCCATGATGATGAGCGGCGTCTCGCCCACCGTCACGTTGGGGCAGGGGCAGGTCCAGTCCACGTGGAGCAGAGTGACCTCCAGCGGCTCCCGGCCCAGGAACTTGAGGCCCATCTTCTCATCCTTTAGGACCTCGTCCACAGTCACCAGGGCGCGACCTGAGTCGGGCTCCTCGGTCAGCTCCGAGATTCGGCCCAAGATGACAAAGTCGCTCCGACAGAAGCTGGTGACGAGCTTCTGCCTTGGCTTGCAGGCCCGGCAGCGCTGGCTCCCCCGAGGGAAGGGGCAGGACTCCTCGCAGGCCTCGCGGCTCTCGAAGTTGTTGCCGTTGCCCGCGCAGCCGCCGTAGACAAAGGACTGGCACTGGCCCGTCTGGCTGTTGTAGGCCCAGCGGGGCTCGTAGGCCTTGCAGGGCCCCTGCAGGGCGGGCAGGCTGCACACGGCCAGCGGCCCGCTCACGCAGGCCAGCATGCAGGCCTCGTAGGTCTCAAAGTGGTTGCGGTTGCGGTGGCAGTGGCCGAAGGTGAAGGTCAGGCAGTTGTTGGCCTGGGCGTCGAAGTGCCAGCGGGTCTGCTCCTCGCCGCAGTCCTCACTGTCAGGGGGCTTCAGGCACTCGGCTGCGGGGAAGGCTGTACCGTTCGGGCCGCTCTCCTCGGTGGCCGAAGGCCGACCCCCCCGGACCACCGACAGCGGGAAGTCAGCACGCAGGACGCCGGCGGCGTTGCGGGCCGTGCAGGTGTAGATGCCGGCGTCCTGGGGCTGGGCGCTGTAGATGACCAGCTGGGCGATGTTGGTGACCACCACGTTGCCGCGCACGTGGTTGGGCCTCATGACCACGTTCTCCCGATCCTCCAGCTGCTTCTCCCAGGTGATCTCGGGCCGGGGCCGGCCCACCACATCACAAAGGAAGCTCACTGTCTCACCCACGGTGACCGACTGGTGCGCGGGGTAGTTGAGTAGAGCTGGGGCCGCTGTGTCCAGCCCAGGGGTCTCTGGGGGGGCCGTGGTGGGGTGCACGGTGGTCTCGGGTGGTGGGGGGCTGGTGTTGGGCCAGGTGAAGTGATAGCGGCAGGTGACGACAGCCAGTGTGATGCCCTTGGAGCAGGCCTCGGCGTCCATGTAGCAGCGGTTATAGTAGGTGAGGCCGTCGGAGGCACAGGTGAAACTGGGCTCCTTCTCACAGCGGTCTCTGCACTTGCACACGGGCTGGCCGTCCCAGATGTCACATTCGGAGCCCTGCTGCAGACACATGAAATGGTCGCACGTGGCCTCCTCGGGCATGCCCACGGGGCCCCTCCTCCCCTTTACGTCCATGTAACGGGCCGCCACACAGCTCTTGGTCCCACACACGTTGGGGCAGCACTTCTCATAGGTCTCACACTCCTAGGGAGAGCCAGATGGAGAGGTCTGAGCCAGGAGGAGAAGGAAGAGAACACAGGCCTCCCCCCACCCTCCCCCATGGTCTCCAGGGAAGGGAACTAATAGGCGCTCACCTACTGTGAGAAAACCATTTTGATAATAGTAATAGCTAATGTATTCATAGTACCCACTATTTGCCCAGCCTTCCTCTAGGAACGTTTATGTCTGTCAGCTTATCTCATGCTCACCACACTAGGTACAACCATCAGTCTCACTTCACGGGTAATGATAACTGAGGCACAGAGAGACTAGGTAACTTGCCCAGGGTCACACAGCTAGCAGTGTGGGAAGAGGAAGGTCACATACTGTAAGAGGGAAAGTCTTCCTACTACCGAGAGATGAGGTGAGGATGCAGAAACTAAGAGAGGAGCCGCTCAAGTCCACAGAGCTGGGAAGTGGTGGGAAAGGGCTTCAAGCTCCAGGCGGATGGGACTCTGATGAGGTATTTTTCTTCTACATCACATCGTTACCGCCATGAGGTGTCGACTGGAACAAACGAGCCTGCCTTTTTGTCTCTTCCAATAGGGATGCCCTGGCCAAATGCTAAGAAGGAGAAGTCGGAGCCCACTGGGACAGCTGTTCAAGGCTGTCCACACACACATTAGGGACGGCAGCTCTGATGCTGGCCCACGTTCATCCAAAGGACATCAGGTCTGGCCACTGTGGGCTGTGCCAGTTCCAACCTGTGGGACATTGCACGGGGAAATCAACGGGGAAAAAGGTCCCTTTGTGTGGCAAAGGTCAGCAAGGCCATCAGCGAGGGCTTGCCAGGCTGTAATTCCCTCTGATTCTCTGTGGAGCCACATGCGGCATTAGTTTAATTCCTCGAAATGAGCAACACGCTCTGGGGTTGACACAAACAAGGATTTCACGTGGTGTTTTCGCTGGGATGTGGGCAATGCCCCTAATCCTGAGCCCTGGTCGTGGCTCTGTGAGCTGCTCCCCACCAGGGCTGGCCTCGTGCGGCTCCAGCTTTCCCTTCAGCCCCTCCGACATTCCACATCAACTAAGGGCTACGTGGAGCCTGCCTGCTCAACTTGTTTACTGTTTTCCCCCCTTGGCTCAGAATGGGGACTTTGTTTTGCAGCCTTTGCTTGGCATAGGCTTCTAGGCCACACCAGGGAGGCTCTGGGACAGGGATGGACAGATCTCAGAGCCGGGGTCTGAGGGAGAGGGACCCAGTGAGGGGGTGAGAGGAGGAGGGGGCTGAGCAGCAGAGAACCTGCTCCTTGCCGGAGGGTCCTTCAATTCCTTAAAGACTCTGGCCCCGGAAGCTCCTTCAGGACTCAGAAGTCCAGGAAAGACTGGGTCCTTGGGGACCAGGGGAAGGTATTTCTGGGCACAGAAAACCTGGAGGGAATTTTTAGAACAGTTTTTGCTTAAGGGCTCAGAACATACCCATAGGCTGTCTACATCCCCAGCCCCATGGAGGTGCCTTCTCCCCAAGACGCACAAAATCAACAAGAGTCTCACTGTCTCCAAGCCAGACCTGATTTATCAGGCCAGCCTGTGCCAGTGAAACAGCCTTGCCCGCAAATGCAGCCAACTAACAGCACGACCTCAGCCGGATGGGAACGCCACCCCTCCCTAGTCCTTACCTTCCTTTCCCTCGGCTCCACCACTGCTCCCTGCCAGTGAGAGGCCTGGATTGCCCCATGGGCACTGTGAGGGACAGGCCGCTCTCCGCAGGGCCAGCCTATGCTCTCATAGGTTACATGCATTCGGCAGAGGGAACATCATGGTCTCCCATGGTCCCTGGTGATGGCCAACCCAGCCCGAGCCCCAGGAGCTGCCAGACTGGCAGGATGTATCTCTGCCCAGGCAGGTGCCAGGTACTAGCAGGCTCTTCACCCCGGGGAAAGTGACAGGAACAGCCCTTGGACTCAGGAGCTGGGAGGGAATTGCCCTAGAACCAGGCCTGCCCTGAGTGCTGGGAGGCTCGAGGGATTTGGCAGGTTGAAACCTAGTCTACGTGCCCCCTACGGACACCCAGGGAGTCTATTCAGATCCACTCCTGCCCACCCTCCCCATCAGCCTGCTCTGATCTCAGGGTCAGGGTCCAAACCCCCGGGAAAGCGGCCCAGAGGCCGGATGAAGCCTCAGCTCTGTGGTCAGATGGATGCGGGGTGCAGGCCCACCCTCCCCTCCCTGGCCATGGAGCCTTGCGCTGCTCACTGCGGGGTCCTGAGTTCCACTCTCACCTGTCGACAGGCTGCGGGTGGGTCGTGCCAGCCTCTCTGACGTGCCTGGCATAGCGCTGGCTCAGAGCAGCCCTCAGCAGACACGAGACCAGTAATCCGAAGATTCCCAGCCCCTGAGAAACTCTGACATCACGCCCAGCTCTTCTTCCAGGCCTCGAAGTTACACAGACGTCACACCCTGTTCATCTCCATGTGGCCCGGGGCTGGGCTCCTTCACGTGCCAAGGCGTTCCCACCACCCAGCTCCCACTCTCCCTCGCTAACAAGACCACGTGGCCGATCTCAGGCTTCCGGATTCACACTCACCTGGTCCGTCTCACACTCCCGCTTGCAGGTGCTCTGAGCATCCACCCAGAGGTTGGGGTTCATGTCGTTGGGGCAGATGCCAGCGTGAGAGTATCGGATGGGCGGCAGGGCCAGGCCTCGCGGGGGCACCCCAAGCAGCAGCAGCAGCAACGCCGCCATCTGCCCCCAGCAGGACCGGGAACAGCAGCACCCCGGGGCCCGCATGGCGGGGTCTGCGGCGCCCAGAGACCTCCCCTGAGATGGCGCCAGGGCTGGGGCCCCCAGGGCCTTGTGCTCTTCGGGGGGCTGCAGACACCTGCCCTGCCCACCCCAGCGGGCCTCCTCACCTCTGCTAGGGCTGCAGCTGCCGAGGCTGCCTCCGCCAAGTCCGTGGAGCCCGCCGGGCTGTACAGCCTCAGATAAAGGGGGCTCCCTCTCCGGAGTGTGCAGGGAGAGAAGCTGCACCGGGGCCAGAGCCTGGATTTATGTCCTGGGCGCGCCACCCGACTGGGAGCAAGCTAACCTGACGCCTGTCACAGGCAGGCTGCCGGCTCCTCTGTCCTGTGGCTGATCACAGACTTGTTGCAGAAGAGGAAAACAAGCTGGAAGCAGTTTAGGCGGCGTATCTGGCGCGGTGGGACACCTGCTTGTTCTTGACTCCAGGAGGTCTTTAACCCCTTCGGGGGCCAGAAATGGCACGTGCTTTGGGGGAGCTGGCTCCGGGGCACGCAAGCTCACTGTACTGCACGGAGAGGCTCTCCTCCCTTCCCCCCACCCCTCGGCCGGGCCCCCTCCTCCCCTTGGCCACCTCCGAAGAACACACACTCGCTTGTTACAAGGAGGGACCTGCAGCCGCAGGGTTAGCATCGCCGGCCCGATAGTGCATCTGAGAGCAAATGACGTGGAAAAACAACAAGTTCACGGCCATTCCAGGGCGGGCCTGAGCAGCCTGTGCTGTGTAAGCTGACTCCCACCCCAGCACCAGGTCCCAGGGTGGGGGGCGCGCGGACAGCTCCCTATCTCTCTGTCCCGGCAGTTTGCATCTCAAGTTCCAACTTCGGGGAATTTTCCCCAAATCATTCCAGAGACACATACCAGATATGCTCCGGCTCCCCCGGCTCGGGGACGAATCACATTCCTGCTCCTCCACTGACACACTCCCGGCTCCAAGAGAACCTGTGTGGTCACAGTGTCTTGGGACAGCGCTGGGCAGCTCAGCCGCCTCACTAATGACCATGAAGGCTGCACTCAGGGACTGCCAGTCAGCTCTCGTCCCCCCCACCCCGAATTACTTTACGAAGGAGAAGGTCACCCCCAGTGAGCAGCGGTAGGACGACTGCTTGTCGATATTTACTGGGGCCTTAATGTGTGCCAGGCAGTGTGTATTGTCTCATTTAATCCTCACAACAAACTGTACCTTCATTTTACATTTGAGGAAAAGACACACAGAGAGGGTAAGCAACTTGCCCCGTGTCACACAGCTACGTGACCCCACCATGAATGCAGGGACACCAGCTTGTGGGGCCTTTGGAGAGCACCCCTCCCCACCCAGCTGTCAAAACTGCTGTCAGTGTGCAGCCCCCAACACTGGTCTTTGCAGGCTGGACAAGAAGTTTGTGAAACATCAAGGGCTATATCTGTGGAGGGGACAGGAAAAGAGCCAGAACCTGCCGTGGAATGGGCAAGAGAGAGATACCTTTTCAAGACCAACTAACTGCAAAGGATTTGGGGAGCAGTAACCAAGCGGCTATGTCCCAGGGGCAGTCGATGGGGTGGGGCCCCAGTTATTTCACAGATGGGGAAACTGAGTGCCCAGCCCTGACCCGCTCTCCCCCTCCGGCTGGACCTCACCCTCTAGTTGGCCTGTGAAAGGGCAGCGACCCTCTTTCCACCCTGCAGACTTTGCTTCTTCCTCGTGGGCGGCGTGTTGCCTCCTCCCTGCCCGAGCCAATTCCTTCCCGTCGTGTGGGTCATTCTGTAAGATCTGTCTTTTCTGCTTATGTCAAAGAGTTAATGAAGGGTGTCAGATCCTAATCCCCTAAATTATTGGAATAAACTTCCCTCCGAGGCCGGTCCCAGTAATGAAGCCAGACAGCGGGCGGCGCCGGCTGCTTTGAATTCCCTGTAATTTCATAAACCCGTGTTCCAGCTGCCCAGAGTCGGGCCTCTGCCCAGCACTTGATGAACGCGGTTTGTGCAGCCTCCTTGGCTATCACAAAGGGAAATGGACAGTGACACATTTCTGAGCAGGACTTAGAAAAATTGTCACAGCCCATTACATGAGACAGGTATCCGGGGAGAGGAGGCTGATTTCTGGGGAGTCACTTGAGACCGTTAGGAAGGCGGGGAGCAGGGAGGGGTACAGACCAGAGGTGGGGGTGGGGTCAGGAAAGCAGGGAACCTTGTCCATCCTGCCCGATCCTCCGCCCAGTTTGGTCCTGTCGAGAGCCGTGGGCCTCTCCCTGCCCGGGCCCCACTCCTGGCCATTCTGCTCTGAGAACTCTCAAAACAGCACTGGGGGAGAAGGGGCCCTGGAACACTCAGCTCTCCCTCTCAGCCCTTCCAAGTCTCCCACCAAACACACAGCTCAGAAGAATGAATAACATCTGATCAGGGCTTGGCGCCTACACAGCACTTTCACCTACATCGTCACGCTGACCCTCACGCCAGCCCCGGAGGGAGAGAGAGGAAACCGAGTCACAGAGAGGTTAGGTGGGGCTGCCTGGGGCCCCCGAGGCTCACGCCCCCCCTCTCTGACCCCTGTCCTGTGCTCTTCACACAACCCCATGCAAGCTTCCGGCCCCTCCAGAAAGGCCCCCGCTGGCTGCCCCACCAGCCCAGCTTGTTTATAAGCTGTTCTGGGAGTGCTTTGAAGTCCCCTCCTCCGGGGCCCTCCCTCCCACGGTCCCTGGATCTGGCTCCCTCACACTCTTCTCTGGAGGGTGGCATGGAACCCACGCTCACCAAATTCCCGGGACCAAAGGAGGGCTCGGCTGTCCGTTCCCACCTACGCAGGCCTCTGGGGAATGGAGATGGGCTGGGTCCCCCTGAGCAGGGGCCTGAACTTGGGGGTTTCCCCTGCTTTTCACCCTCCCCAAGGACATCAGGCACAGATCCGTCAGGAAGAGGGCTGGGTCCTGACCTCGTCTCAGAAGAGCCCCACCACTGTGGGAGGGCAGGGGGCCCATGGGCCCTTCACACCCTCCAGGATGGGCTCAAGGCCTACTCTAGGTGCAGCCAGTAGGAAGTCACCCAGGACAGTGAACTCTGGGTGACCCTTGACCTCAGGTTCACCATTAGCCGAACAGCTCCCGAACCACTAGAGTACTGACAACACACTGACACTGCTTCCTAAATGGGCCAGGTCTCTCCCCTCCAGACACCAGCCATAAACGTGGTGGAGACACCTGGAGATCCACAGGGACAGCATCTCAGATGCCATGTCCCTCACGCACAGACCAAACCTCTTACCTCTTGAAGCGTCTCCTCCCTCTCCCTTCTTGATGTTTTTTTTTAAAGCACCTACTATGTGCCAAGTTGTGGGTACCTAGGGATAGATGGCAGTCCTCATCCACAGAGAGGACACAGTCTTGGCCAGAAAACAAACACGCAAAAGCATAAGAGTCGTATTCGCTGTCTTAGGGGTCCTTACAAGTGCCGGGGAGCAGAGAGGAGGGAGAGGCCCGGGGTGGCTGTTGTGCACATGTGACGTGGGCTGGGTCTTGAGGCCTGAGCAGGACCCTGTTTCCTACACTTCTCCAGGGACAGGCCTGGCCCACAGCACGCCTCCTCAGCCAAGGCCCTCCCTCCTGGGGTGCTGGCCTCCAGAAACAGAGGTGAGAGGGAAGTGCATGGGTTTAGGAGACAGGGTGTGGGTGGGAGCTGCAGGTCTGGCTTCCGCTTGGAGTGGCCCTAGCGAAGTCAAAGAGCAGCCCATTCTGGTCCATCCTGCTTGGGCCCCCAGACCTGGGGCAGCCACACTTTCACCCAGATGGATGGGGGAGGCCAACCCCCTAGGAACCTCCCTGCCCTGATCCTGGTTATTTAAACATATCTGGGGAGGAGGAAAGATTTGAGGAGCAGGAATTAGGGTGCTGGGGAGAAGGAAGTCCTTAGCGACGGTGCTTAGATGGGCTCTCAGAAGGCCGGGCAGCCTTGGCTAAGGCGGTGATTAGTCAGAGCCAAGCCAGGGAGTTCAATAAAGCCGGCGGCTCATTACCCAGCTGGGGACCCCCTGCCCGAGCAGCCCAGGGCCTGGGTTACATTACAGGGCTGTGTGAACTCTCCCCTCGGAGTGAGACTGCACCGGCCTTGGAATAATTACGGGGCCTCAGCAGATGGTGGAGGCGGACGGGGGAGACCTTCAGCTGTGGGACACGTGACCTGTCAGCATCTGTGCAGAGCAGGCCATGGGAGGGGCCACGCTGGGCCCCGGGGGAGGCAGCACTGAATCGAGTTCTGAGATCGATGCAGTTGGCCGTGGCACGGCCTAGCCAGTGCTCTGGGCCAGCCAGGCCTCCTTTACAGCCCTGCCCAGGCCAGGGGGCCTGCTGGTGGACCCAAGTCCCGGGAAGCTTGAGTGCCAGTGTCTAAACGGATCTGTGTGTCGTGCGCAAGAGCAGGAGACACATCTTCTGGCACCTGTGAGTCTCTGAATGCCTTCCTGGAGCAGGCCGGCATCAAGGAACTCGGGGATTTCAGCCACCTCACCAGGAGGCTCCATGGTGCTGAGGCTGAGCAGCGTGCAAGGGGTCAGAGGACCCCCCCCATCACCCCACCTGAGACCCCTTCCCACTCCCTCCTCTGTGATCCCAGGTGCCGAGACTCCTCCAGCTCTGCCTTGACGGAACTGGCTTCAAATATCGTCCGGCAGCTCTCAGCCAAGACAAACACGGAGGGAAGAAGACAGAAGGCCACGGGGCCCCACCTCTCCACTCTGCTGGGGAGAGCGAGGGCCTGGGGTTCCAGCAGGAAGACTGAAGTGGGGCTTGGCCCCCCTCCCGCTCAGGCCTCCCCTACCATAGAAGCTTCCTCTGGCTGCTCAGCTCTCCTCACTCCCAAGCTCTCTGCCTCACTGTCTCCTCCTTTTGGATGAGAGAGGAGTGAGGAGGTCCGGACGTGGGTCTCGCTGCTCACCCACACACTGCTGAGCCAAGGGGGCGTGTTCTCCAGAGCCCAGTGCAACCGTAGCACCCACGCCAACAGCAGAAAACGCGCAGTGACCAAGAAGCAGGCCTTTTCCTGACTGACCATTATCGCGAGGCCTCTGGCTTAAAGATGGCGTCTCCACGTTCGTGATGCAGGCCGAGCATTCAGCCTGGACCACCGCGAGCTTCCACTTCAGTTTACTTCTCCAGTCTTATCGCTGCTCCCCTTTCTCTCAGATTCTGGAAGCTCTTTCACACGTTGCTCTTTCGATCTTTAAAATCTTCACACAGGCCTTCCCTTTAGTCCTCGCCGTGGACGCCTTCCCTTCCCCTGGCTGGTTCCATCTTCTCCTGGCCAACTGCTTCCCAGCCCGTCTTAGAAGCTGCACCTTCCAGGAGGCCTTCCTGACCTCAGAGGCTGAGGGAGGCCCAAGTCACCTTGGGGGTTCCTGGTATGTTTTTTAAATGAAAAAGCAAAACAAAAACTGGGATACAAAACCTGTGGCAATGTTTAAGTACTCGACCTGGTCAGAACGTGTGTCTGTGCCTTTGTAAATGGTAAACTGGTTTGGATGGTAATGTCAAAAATCCGCATTTGATGGGGGGAGGGATAAATTAGGAGTATGGGATTAACAGATACACATTACCATATAGAAAATAGATATACAACAAGGATTTACTGATTAGCACAGGGAACTACATTCAATATCTTGTAATAACCTATAATGGAAAAGAATCCAAAAAAGGAATATATATATATATGTATAATGAATCACTTTGCTGTACCCCTGAAACTAACACAATATTGTGAATCAACTATACTTCAATTTTTTTAAAAAATCCATACAATGGAATATTACTCAGCCATAAAAAGGAATGAAATAGTGCCATTTGCAGAGATGTGGGTGGACCTAGATATTGTCATACAGAGTGAAATAAGTCAGAAAGAGAAAAACAAATATCGTATAATATCGCTTATATGTGGAATCTAGAAAAATGGTACAGATGAACTTATTTGCAAAGCAGAAATACAGTCACAGATGTAGAGAAAAAACTTACAGTTACCAAGGCGGGAAGCGGGTGGGTGGGATGAATTGGGAGATTAGGAGTGACATATATACACTACTATGTATAAAACAGATAACTAATGAGAACCTGCTGTAGAGCACAGGGAACTCTACTCAGTGCTCTGTGGTGACCTAAATGGGAAGGAAATCTAAAAAAGAGGGGATATATGTATACATATGACTGATTCACGTTGCTGTACAGCAAGAAACTAACACAACATTGTACAGCAACTATACTCGAATAAAAATTAATGAAAAACATATCCACATTTGAGGCCCCTTGCGAGTACAGCCTGGCCTGATGGCCCTCCTGGGATTGCCTGTGATACCCCCGGGCATAGTTTATGTGGTATTGAAATTACTTTCTCCTCATCTATTACCCAGACTGGTCTGTGAACTCCTGGCAAGCAGGGGCTGTGTCTGGTCCATGGTTCCAGCAGAGAGTACACCCTGAACCAATGTACATTGGAGGAATGAATGGATGGTCCCATCAAGCAGACAGTGTGCTTGCAGGGCAGGGATGAGCATTCCTGGTGTCTGTCACACCTGAGAGAGACTAGTTAGTCCTAGGACAGGAAACTGGGACTCCAGAGACCAGCTTTAGTCAGGCAAGGGAGGATACCCCCATCCCTGGGCCCATCAGCCAACTCTGGGCAAAAACGAGCCTGGAGTCTGCGAGGGGCAGGCCTGGACGGAGGGGTTGGAGAAAGCTTGGGCAACACGTGGACAGCCTTAGGGATAGAAGGAAGGTGCCCAGTGGGACCCACCACAGCTCTCACACTGCTTTTCACGTATGCATCCCTTGGCTTCTCCCCAGGCCTCCACGAGGCTTATTTAACAGCTGAAGAGCCCCTATTCAACCATGTTTTCTCTGCTTCCAGGGCGATCTTTTCAAATTCCAAACTTGAAAATGGTGCCTCCCTGATGTAGTGGGATGAATGGCGTGCCCCCCAAAAGATAGGTCCAAGTCTTAATGCCTGGAACCTATGAATGTGATCTTATTTAGGAAAAAGGTCTTTGCAAGTAGGATTAAGTTAAGGATCTTGAAATGAGACCATCCTGGATTATCCAAGAGGGTCCTGAATCCAGTGACAGGTGTTCTTAGAAAGGCAGAGGAAGGCTGAGACACAGAAGAGGGGAAGGCCATTAAAGACGGAAGCAGAGATCAGAGCGATGCAGCCATGAGCCCAGGGATGCCTGAGCCATCAGAAGCTAGAATAGACAAGAAAGGGATTCTCCCCCGGAGCCTTTGGAGGGAATGCAGCTCCACTGACACCTTGATTTAGGGCTTCTGGCCTCCAGAACTGAGAGAATAAGTTTCTGTTGTTTTAAGCCACCAAGTTTGTGATCATTTATTATGGCAGCCCCAGGAAACGTACACACCTGCCTCAAACCCTTCCACGGCCCCTCCTGGTCAGGACTAAACGGCCCGGGGAGCCCCCAGAGACCTGCCCCTGCCAGCTCTCCAGCCTCATTGCTCACCCTGCATGTTCCAGCTGTGCAGAATTCCCGATGGTCTCCAAGCATCCCACCAGGGTGACCAGCCCTCCTGGTTTGCCTGGGACTGGCCTGGTTTTAGCACTGAAACTTCTGCATCCCAGGAAACTCCTTAGTCTTGGGCAAACTAGAATGGTTGTTCCTGCTTTTTCCATGCTGTCTATATCTTAGTTGAGGCCGTTCCCTCTGCCTAAATTGTTCAAGAAGCTCTACTTCAGGACAAGACCAAAAAAAACTGCCACCGGGGGCAGGCCAGAGGTGAGAGGTGGGCCATCCACACCGTGGGGAGCCCAAACCTAGACCACACGGTGAACCATGAAGACAACATTTGCCTTGCCAGGGACCCAGAGTCAGCTGGCGACAGAGCCGCAGGCACCAGCAGCAGCGAGGGTGAGGAGGGCCCAGGAGAGCTTGGCAGCCCTGGTGTGGCTCTAGCCCCATGGGAAGCGTCACAGCTGGCATGGGTGCCGGTGAGCTGAGGCAACGGTCCGGAGGAGGTGGCTGTGGAAGGGAGTCACTGCATGGATGCTGGGTAAGGGGGGGCACAGGCAAGGCTTTGAGGCAGGAGGAGTCCAGTGGTCCTGAGGGTTAGAGACAAGCAGTCAAAGTAACGGTCAACTCGGAGTGCTTTTGGCAGCATTTAACAAACCCCGAGCAGCTGTGGCTTAAACTATTAGGAGTTTAATTTTCTCACAGGACAAGAAGTTCAAGGCAGCTTGGCTGATTCCTCAAGGTCCTGGTTCTTATCTTTTCTGTCACCCTCAGCATGTGACTTTTGGCCTTAATATCCGATGATGGCTGCTCCCCTAGATACTTCCTCGTTCTGGACCCAGATTAGGGGGAAGGGCCAAAACCCTTGGAACTGTGTCTGTTTATTCAGGGAGGGAAGACTTCCTAGGAGCCTCAGGCCACAGCACTTTGGCCAGGACCGTGTCACATGACTCTAGCTACAAGGGAGTCTGGAAAGGTGAGTTTGCGACAAGGGAGAAAGGAGTTGTGATTGGCTTCTGGGGGCAGCAATCCACAACATCTGCCACAGGGACCATTCCTAGGACCCAATGGCTGGTTAAGTGTCTCATCTTTTTTTTTTTTTTTTTTTTGGCTGCGTTGGGTCTTTGTTGTGGTGCACAAGCTTCTCATTGCAGTGGCTTCTCTTGTTGCAGAGCTCGGGCTCTAGGTGTGCGGGCTCCAATAGCTGTGTCTCGTGGGCTCAGTAGTTGTGGCTCACGGGCCCAGCTGCTCCGCGGCATGTGGGATCTTCCCGGACCGGGGCACGAACCCGTGTCCCCTGCATCGGCAGGCGGACTCTCAACCACTGCGCCACCAGGGAAGCTCCCCCAATAAAGTCTTTTGCTTTGTCAGCACCTGTGTCTCCTCAGACAACTCACTTCTGAGTATTAGACAAGAGCCCACTCTCAGGCCCTGGAAGGGATTCCCCCTTCTGCAACACACATACCCCCTCCATAGACAGCACTCGTCTCCAAAGTCAGTCTGCATTCTCTGTGCCCATTTTCTCACCTTCTGAGTCCTGACTCACCTCTCACTCTTCTGCACTCTCTGATCCAGCTTCCCACTCATCACTCTGCCAACAAACCTGCAGCTAAAGCCACCAGGGGCGGGCACAGCCCTAAATGGCACACGCAGTCCTGCTTCTTTCTATCTCTTCAGCATGTGGCCTGTTGACCACTGCTCCTATGCTAGGACCCCTCCTGCTTTCCACCCACTTCCCTGGTAGCTCCCCCCCAGACTTTGTTCAGCAGGATGTGTCCAGGCTGCCTCCTGGGCCCCTCCCCCCATAGTCAGGGGTTTCCAGCACTGGCTGCACATTAGAGTCACCTGGGGACCCTTTAAAACCTACCAGCACCTGAGTGCCCCTAATTAGAGCAGAGTCGCTAGAGTGGGGCCAGATGTGGTAGCTTTAAAAGCTCCCAAGTGATTCTGAAAGTGCAGCCAGGGTTTCAAGTCATTGCCCTGGGTGTGAAAGAGGTCGCTGTGTCCATCTGGGTACCAGTAGCCTTCACAGCCCTATCTTCAGGCTCTGAGATATCCAGAAATACCTTTGCTTCCCCAAAGGCAACTAGCCAGACATCATCGCATAGCGGAAATTGATTCCTCTCAGCTTTTGTAGAAGCCATTCCAGCGTCTAACATGCTTATTGTAATGCTAAAGTCATAGGTTCTTCCTTTTATCTATATATAATCTGCATTCACATTTCCATAATGAACTAATTAGGGAAGACATTTTCCTTCTGGCCTACGGAAGACCTTAGTAGCACATCCAGAAGCAGGTTTATTATTTTTATCTCTTGAATCATGAATGAAAAGAATCTAGAATGCTAAAATGCCTATGACTGAATCATGATGCTTTGGTTCGATTCTCTGTTTCTCTCTCTCTCACAAGGAAAAAAAAAGTCACTGCTTTCTGCTTCCTGATGCCCTGGGAAACAGTCCTGCCCCTGCTGCCAGTGTCACTCATCACACTGGAATGTGATTAGGTGTCTCTCCAACCAGACTCCAAGGCCTTTGAGGGGAGGGACCACGCGTTAGTCACCACTGCATCATCCATGCCTACCATGGTGCCTAGCATAGGGTAAACGTTTTGTTGAATGAATGGATAAAATTTTGTGGAATAAGCCACCACTCTGGTTGGTTCTCCTGAATAAATTCATAAGGAGGAGACACGAGCTCTCAGCTTAGAAGCTATAACTGGAAGGCAGACTTGTACTGTCTGCAGATAGTATAGGCTCCTCCTCCAGGCATGAACTTGAAGGAGGGTCTCGTAGAGAATCCCAAGCCTGGCACACATGAGAGTCACTTGGAGGGCTGGTGAAACCTGTCCTGATCTCACTGGGATAAGGAACCTGTCTTTTCACACACTTCCACTGGCTGCAGACCAGAACTGGGGGACAGTCTGGCACTCCCCAAAGGCAAAGTTTCCTTCACTCAAATATCTGGAAAGAAAACTGAGGGAAAAAAACACTGAAGCATGGGGCTTCCCTGGTGGTGCAGTGGTTGAGAGTCCGCCTGCCAATGCAGGGGACACGGGTTCATGCCCCGGTCCGGGAAGATCCCACATGCCGCGGAGCGGCTGGGCCCGTGAGCCATGGCCGCTGAGCCTGCGCGTCCGGAGCCTGTGCTCCACAACGGGAGAGGCCGCAACAGTGAGAGGCCTGCGTACTGCAAAAAAACAAAAACAAAACAAAAGCAAAAAAAAAACACTGAAGCGAGGAGATTCACAAGTAACCCAGGTAGGAGACAACTTTCTGGGGCAAGACTTGTCCCAGCGCCCTTTGCTGGGGTGGGGAAGCCCCAAGTGGGCACAGAAGCGATGCTGCAGACGGTGCTCACCAATCTGGCAGCCTCCCTTGCAAGACAAGGAGACCCCCCTGTCTCCCCTGGGGGAGAGTGAGTGATCTGGGTGATTTGAGTGATGGCGTATGTGGGGCTCAAAGGCGTGGGAGCTGAGCCCGGGGAGCAATAATCCGGGTCTCCAAACCAGCCCAGCCGCCAAAGCCCTCAGAAGCAAGAAGCACCACTGTGCTTCCCTGTCACCCTTGACTGCGACCTGTTTCTACCCACAGAACTCTTCCGACTCAAAGGTGAGCCCCACCCCGCCCCACCCCAACCCACCCCACCCCAACAAATTTTCCAACACCAGCTGAGTGTCCTACAACTTAATTCAGTTCTGACGCTAAGTACCTGGGGTTAGCACCACACATTAAGGCTCAGTCCCACAAGATCGCCCCCACTTCAGGCGCCAGTCACAAGTCTCGGACCACCAGGACTTTTGACCAACCAGCTACAAACTTAAGGGGTTCCCACAACCCCCTCCTCAGGTTCGATAATTTGCTAGAATAGCTCACAGAACACAGGAAAACAGTTTACTTACTATTGCCAGTTTATTGTAAAGGATACAACTCAGGAACAAACAGAAAAGATGCATAGAGCAAGGTGTCAGGGGCTTGCATATCCCTCCCAGCACTTTGATGAGCTGGAGGCTCTCAGACACACCACCCCCTGCCATAGTTTTTATGGAGATTTCTTTATGCAGGCGTGATTGTTCAGATCACTTCCTCTCCCCTCCTAGGAGGTTGAGTTGGGGCTGAAAGACCCACCTTCTGGTCATGCCTTGGTCTTCCTGGCCCCCAGCCCCTATCCTGAAGCAAGCTGGAAGTCATCCCTCCCCTGATGCTATCCTGAAGCTATTCCCACTCCCCCAACCCCCATCCCCACCCCGACTCCTCCATCCCATCATCTCCTTAGCCAACAAAAGACGCTCATCACTGGAGAGTCCAAGGAACTGGGGACTAAGACCAAATGTTATAACAAAATATGCTTCTATCAGTCAGGAAATTACAACGGTTTCAGGAGCTCTATGTCAGGAACGGGGGACAAAGTCCTAGAGAAAGAAAAGTGGTGGGTGCACCTTTGGAAGGAGTGGAGACACCCCAAAGTGTCCCTCTGCCCCAGTCTCCGCTTCCTCACCTCTCCCACTCAAGGCTCTTCACAGGCCACCAAGGGCCTCCCTGTCACTTACATCATGGGTCTCATTTAACCATTCCACAGGTGTCTATGAAGCACCTGCTGGGTGCTAGATGCTATGCTAAGTGCCCTGTGGCACTGGTGGACCAGTGAGGCTGGACCCAGCAGGGAGGAGAGGGCAGAGGAAGCACAGGGTGGGGAGGGAGCCAGAAGCGGGCAGCCCACAGACCGCAGAGTGAGCAGGCTGAGAGGTGGGTCGATGGGTGAGGAAAGAGGTTCCACGCAGAGGAGCCTCTGAGAAACCAGAAGATGAGCACAACTGACTGGGTCTTAGAGACCAGGGAGGTTGAAGGGGAACGATGTTTCCAGGGAGCTGGGCAAGAGCCATGGCAGACAGAGCTGTGTGGTCCATGGTGAGGAGGAAAATCTGAGTCCTCTCTTCTTCATCCTCTCTGTCTAAGTGACCACCTAGTCACCTCTAAGACAGCTGTTGCCTATTGTCCTCCTTGTTTCGAATCTGGCTTATGAGACCATCCACCTAATCCCTGGAACCTGAGAATAGTACCTTATATGGCAAAAGTGATAAGTTAATGATCTTGAGAGGAGGAGCTTCTCTGGGATTTTCTGGGTGGGCCATCATGCAGTCATGTGTATCCTTATAAGAGAGACACAGATGAGAAGACAGAGAGAATGGAGAAGGCAGACAATGGGATGATGCAACCATAAATCAAAGAAAGTCAACAGCCACCAGAAGCTGGAAACAGCAGGGAACAGATTCTCCCCTTGAGCCTCCAGAGAGGGGGCTTGACTTCAACACCTTGACTTCAGACTTCTGGCCTCCAGAACTGTAAGAGAATAAATTTCTCTTGTTGTAAGCTACCAGATTTGAGGTGATGTGTTACAGCAGCCACAGAAAACTAATGCAGTGAGAACCTGCTCCTTTCTGTCCAGGGTCTAGAGGCCGTCTGCATTCCTTGGCTCACGTCCCCCTCCTCTATCCTCAAAGACAACAGCACGGCATCTTCTCTCCTGTCTCACCTCTGCTTCCCTCTAATAAGGATGCTTGTGGTTGCATGGGGCCCACCTGTTAATCCAGGACACTGTCCCCATCTCAAGATCCTTAACTTGATCTCATCCGCAAAGTCCTCTTTTCCATATAAAGTTACATAGTCACAGGATCCAGGAATCAGGACACGAACATCTCAGGGGGTGAGTAGGGAGGAGCAGGTGTTATTCTGGGAACCACACTCAGGTACCCAGCTTCAAGGTGCTTTCTGAGCGTTTGTCTCCAGGGGTCTCTAGAACTGTGCTTAAGTTCTTCTCTTCTCACCGGGAGACTCAGTCCTCTCCCTCCAGCTCCTGCTCTGGAGGCACCTGGGGCTCCTTTGAGGTGGGTGGCAAAGATGCTCAAGGGTCTTCAAACTTACCAGCTGCTCCTCCAATCCCTGGGACCCACAGCCCTGAGAGGGGCCCCTCCCTTGCCTGCCTCCCTTCCACCATCCCTCAGCGTCCTCACAACCACGCTCTGATTTACCACAAACTCCAGCCACCTCAGGGTCCACAACACACCTTGGCCTCCCGTCTTACAAAGGTCATGGCCGTGCTTCCACAAAGCTCACTCATAACCGTGTCCAGAGGCAGAGCTTAGTGAGGGCGCAAGTGGGCCACTGTCAGTAGAATCACCCAGGACAGGACTGTCAACGTGGCCCTGTCACATTAGCCCACAGTCAGCTGTTGTGTGTGGCCAAAGCAATGCTGAGTGAATGAGAGATTCTGCCTCAATTTCAAGTGTCACCCTTCTTTGGAGCTGCTATGTTGTTCCTAAACACCCGGGCCTCCTTTTTCTCTCTATGGCAGATGCTGTTGCCTGACCAACGCCTCCATTCCCCACGTCTTCCTGCTGGCTGAAGCCCAATTTGGTTCACCCTGTGCTTCAGGGAAGCAGCCATGATCTTCAGGAAGCCTGGGCCTGTCAAGCCCCAGGGGCATGAGTTTTAATTGCTCCAAAACAATCTTGGCGGCTCAGGGTCTCTTGCCAAGAGACTGGTTAGGCACGCTGGACAGGCGAAGCAATTCCAGCCAGTGAAACATGGCAAGTTGGCTTGAGGGGGTTTCATTTTTAAAAGGAAGCAAAGATAAAGAAGTTGCATCGCTCTGAGTCTGATGGTCTGATGCCTGGACCTACAGAGTCTGTCTTGGGAGTCCAGGAGAGCCAGGCAAAGGGGTGGACAGAGGAGACAAGCCACCAACCTGTGCCCTGGGGTGGTCCCAGTCCCGGACCCACCCTCCCGCGCAAGGCCTTCCCTGACCCAAGTGCTGTTGGTGGTTTCTGCTCCTTTTTTTTTCTTTTTTGGTACGCGGGCCTCTCACTGCTGTGGCCTCTCCCGTTGCAGAGCACAGGCTCCGGACGCGCAGGCTCAGCGGCCATGGCTCACGGGCCCAGCTGCTCCGCGGCATGTGGGATCTTCCCGGACCGGGGCACGAACCCACGTCCCCTGCATCGGCAGGCGGACTCTCAACCACTGCGCCACCAGGGAAGCCCGTTTCTGCTCCTTTTTCCTCGACGTTCCCCACCCGTGGCCTCTTGGCATCCTTGCAGCAGCTACTGGTTTAAAGGAGCCCACCCCACGCTGGTTTCTGGCATCACAGTCGTCCCTGTCCTTCGACTCCAAGGTGGGGCACGGGGGGGCAGCCACAGTGAAGCTCTGCACAACAGTCACCAGGTGTACACACGGGCGTGAAACGGTTAAGCTCGACTGCCGCTGTGGGGCTGGGCAGGGGATTAACTGGGAGTCCGTGGCTCCCTGCACACTGGGGAGGCCCTTTTAATCCTCACTCAACTGGAAAGTTGTTCTCCTCCTGCTGAAAGCCAGGGTGGTCCACACAGCCCTCCTGTGGCTGGAAGTGGTGCAGAGAGACTCCCCGCCCCCAGGTCACTGGAAGCCACACACGGCAGGGCCTGGAGGCTGAGCCCACCCTGATGGGCTAGGAGGGGCGACCCGGAGCATCAGAAGAGCAGGGGTAGGGCTCCACAGACAGGGAGTCAGGATTGTAAGAAGTGGATGCCGGGAGGCTGAGAGTCTGCTCTGCACCTAGTGTGACCAGCCGGGGATAGACGGGAGGGTCTGTGAGTAACCCAGGACCACGACAACCAAGGACAAAGAGGGGCCCAAAGGCCAGGACTGGATGTGGCACAGCGCTCGCACTCCTTTGCTGGGCCGCCACGGTCCCTTCTTTGGAAGGGTTTGGAGGCAAGCCCCAAACTGCCCTCCTGGTCACCTGGAGTTGTGTGACCACCTCAGTGCGCTCGTCTACTTAGCTGTGCAACATCACATGAGTGCGCGTCAGTCTCTCTCCTAGAATCACCGGCACTGAGTCCCCAGGAGAAAATCGTCAGCTACACCTTACCACACTCTCCCTCCCTCCACCTTCCAGCCAGTCACCAGCTCCCTGCGAGTCCACCTAGGAAAACACACACACACACACGCACACACACACTTAAGCACAAACACATGTACGTATGTGTGCTTAAATACCCAATACCCATGTACATACATACATGCACGTATACAAAAATACACACTCACAGCTCATGTACACAAGAGCCACCTGGGGTGTTCCTCAGAAATGCAGCATCCTCCATCCCACCCACCACGCCTGGGGAACTGGGAAGCCTCACAGCAAACACGGCTTATAGACAGGGCTCTGGAGAGCCTGGCATTTTCATTTTCCATTCCCAACTACCAGCCTTGACTCACATTTCAGGTTTCTAAATTCCTACTAGAAACTGACCCTCGGCTTTGTTTCACTGGAAGCTCTGATCCTCCCTCTCCCCTCACAATTCAGACTATAGCTCTGGCTCCGGGTGCTTCTGGCTACTGCAGAGGCACGAGCCCAGGAGCGTGCCACTCCGGCCATGCTTACCTCACCCTCACATGCAGATTTTTGACCCCTCTTGGAAACTACCAAGGTCACGTGGCTGAGGAAAGCGGAGAGAGCCGTGGGTGCCCCCAGCCAGGAATGACCTCTTCTGGCCGTTCCACAGGCTGTCGTGCCCCGGACAGCCTCTCTGGGTGTGAGAATCCGCTGGAGGCCACAGAGTTTAGGCATCTCTAACACCCAAGGCAGAGGTTCTCACTCTTGAGTGTGTAAGAGTTTTCCCTGCACCTTTCTAGGTCCCCAGCCCCACCGGGGGGCTGACAGAGCTGGAGCTGGACAAGCGTGTGGTGGGCGAGGGTGTGTGGTGGGTGAGAGCGTGTGGTGGGTGAGAGTGTGTGGTAGGCGAGGGTGTGTGGTGGGTGAGAGCGTGTGGTAGGCAAGGGTATGTGGTGCGCCAGGGCAGCGAGAGAGGGGACAAGAGGGTGGGTGACTTCTGTGGTTGGAAAGAGCCCGGGGATGGTCCTCACTAGGCAGGTGCTGTAGACGTGACCGGAGGAGCCTGGCCAGGCTCTGTGGGGCATAGGACACCAGTGTCAAATGGATGAGAGAGGGGCCAAGACCATGTCCCTTCTCTGAGGCTCCCAGTATGTTTTTTTTTTTTTAATTCAAGAAATACCAAAATAATGTGTAGAACTGAGTCACTTAACTGTACAGCAGAGATTGGCCCAACATTGTAAATCAGCTATACTTCAATTTTCTTAAAATTAAAACGAAAGAAATACCAAAATAGGGTTTCTAAGACTGTGACATATTTTAAAATGTTGTATTCATTAAATTAGTGCTTTTGATGCACACACACACAAGCAATGAAATATTTTATTTCTCTGCCCCCAAAAGTAAACAGACTGATGTAGTTTTGAGTGATATTAAATATCAGGACCTTTGCAGTAAAATCTCCTTAATTTTGCATTTTGAGTAAAGACAGAATATTCTACTGATTATGGTTTAATGATAACCCTGTGTCACCGTGTGTTGGTTTCCTACGGCTGCTGTAACAAATTACCACAAGCTTGGTGGCTTAAAACAACAGAAATTTATTCTCTCACACACTCTGGAGGCCAGAGGTCTGAAATCAGTTTTTACTGGGAGAATCCATCCCTCGCCTCTTCCAGATCCTGTTGGCTTCTAGTTCCCAGGCAGCATCGCTCTGATCTCTCTTCTTCTTCTGTGGGAACATCTCCTGAAGTTTCCCTCTTATAGAAATACCTGTGGTGGCATTTAGGGCCCACCCAGATAATCCAGGATAATCTCCTCACCTCCAAATCCTTAGCTTAATCACATCTTATGCCATCTAAGGTGATATTTACAGATTCCAAGGATTAGGACCTGATTTCTTTGGGAACCTTTATTCAGCCCACCAAACACTGATAACATGTAGACTTAAATCTTGAAAAAATATCCTACAGTAGACGGATATTCACTCAACATTTCTGCATGTTTGAAAATTATTATAATAATATATTGAGGGGGAAAAAAGAAGAAAATATCTTACACTAAAAAGTGCTATGTACAGGGCTTCCCTGGTGGCACAGTGGTTGAGAGTCCGACTGCTGATGCAGGGGACACTGGTTCGTGCCCTGGTCCGGGAAGATCCCACATGCCGCGGAGCAGCTGGGCCCGTGAGCCATGGCTGCTGAGCCTGCGCGTCCAGAGCCTGTGCTCCGCAACGGGGAGAGGCCACAACAGTGAGAGGCCCGCGTACCGCAAAAAAAAAAAAAAAAGTGCTATGCACAGATAATTATAGGACTTATAAACACAGTTAACTCACACAAGTTCTGTGGTCCAGGGACATGGCATCAATTTAAGGCTGTGTGAGAACCTTCCAGTCTTGCACATGCCTCTTTGCTTCTGCACAGACAACCTTGCCTAGAGGGAACATCCAAGCTCTCCGTGTGAGGTCTTCTGGAAATACAAGGGCCAAGCCAAATGGCACTCCAGCAACCCCACCCCATGCTCACCTGAGACAGGTCCCAGCGCTGGTGTATTGTGGACCTCGACCTCCCCAGGCAGGGAATCATTTTGGAGTCCTACTCACATCCTCACCTGAGACTTGATGCTTCAGGGATTTGTCTGAAGGAGGCCTATCTATTCTTACTATTCTTACTGTACTGAATTACACATAACATAAAACTTACCATTTTAGCCATTTAAAAATGTACAGGGCTTCCCTGGTGGCTCAGTGGTTAAGAATCCGCCTGCCAATGCAGGGGACACGGGTTCGAGCCCTGGTCCGGGAAGATCCCACGTGCCGCGGAGCAGCTAAGCCCGTGCACCACAACTACTGAGCCTGTGCTCTAGAGCCCACGAGCCACAGCTACTGAGCCCACGTGCCACAACTACTGAAGTCGGTGCACCTAGAGCCCGTGCTCCGCAGCAAGAGAAGCCACCGTAATGAGAAGCCCGCGCACCACAATGAAGAGTAGCCCCCACTCGCTGCAACTAGAGAAGAGCCTACGCACAGCAATGAAGAACCTACTCAGCCAAAAATAAATAAATTAATAAGAAATAGTAATTTAAAAAATAAAAAGAAACTTAAAAAAATAAAAAGAATTGTGCCTGGAACTTAGCAGCAATAAAACATATTTGTCATTATCATCACCATCATCATTATAAATACCAAAGTTGTAAAATCCATTTTAGATAATTGAGTGAAATCATAAAGCATAAATAGTACAGGATGCAATGATGGTTCATGAATTATGCCTATTGTTGATCACTTCAGACATAGACAGTGATCTCACTAGATTCTTTTCCTACTACAGTTTTCTGCTAGGCTAGATTCCTTTGTTTCACATACAGCTGACTCTTGAACCACACGGGTTTGAACTGTGCTGGTCCACTTATACTCTGATTTTTTTAACAGTAAATACTACAGTACTACATGATCTGCAGTTGGTTGAATCCACAGATGTGGAACCGTGGATGTGAAGGGCCGACTAAAAGATTTTTAACTCCTCAGAGGTCTGGCGCCCCTACCCACCACCACCCCCATTGTTCAAGGGTCAACTATACTAAGAAAGCTCAAGCAGGAAAGTAATTCAGTCTGCTATTCTTCTCTGCAGATATTGGTTTTAGAATAAAGGTGCCTCTGGCTGTTTCTGAATTTTAATGAAAGCTAAGCTTTACTTCTTCCACCGAGATCCTGCCCCAAGCTGCAGAGTCATCCGTGACTCAGGCCAAACCCTATTCTCCTGGCTACATGCTTGCCAAGACAGACCCGTAAGAACACTTCCTGGGGCTTCTCTGCTGAGGCTTTTCCCTCTCATGTGATGGGGCTGGAAGATGTGGATGCAGCTGCTGGAGGATGGACACCCTGACTCAGCTTCTGAGGTCTCAGAGACACCCCGGCTGATGCCACTCTCTAGGGCTTTCCTCAGTGTCCTTCCAACTGAGGCTCCTTGTTTCGTTTTAACTAGTTTGAGTAGACTTTCTGTCAAAGACACCCAACATTCCTAGGGTTCACCAGAGACCAGAGAAACTCATCACTGTTTTCTCACCACTGCAGCCAGCCCCTCAACAAGGAGAAATGTCCAGCCTCAAGTGGCAGTCCCGGGCCTCCAGAAGCCGAGAAACCCATTCAGTCTGTCTCCTCGGTCTTCTCTGAGCCAGCCTCACCTGGCGTGCTGCCTTCTTTGCACTGGTGGGTCCACAGGATTACCATAGGATCTAAACACAGGTGTACCGCCTCTTTGGCGAAATCTGGTCCTAGCTGAGGTCAACATCCCAGATAGAAGCAATTAAGACCACCTTCAAGGGTGGACAAACCACTTTACAGGAGCCTGTCTCCCCAGGGTGGTACTTCAGACCACCAACAGCCCAATCATCCAAGGCAAGTGACTTGGCTTGTGACTAGTGAGATGGGCACTGTTTTCCAAGAAGTTCAAGTTCCACATCTGATACAGGCTGGGAGCCCAGACTTCTGAACAGGTGTCAGAATAGCTGGAGATGGAAGCTAAGGGAGCCTGTGGCCTGAAAGTTTATGGTTATCTTATTATCAGGGTAAGTTAATGCTGCAGTAAACAAGCCCGGATGATAATGGCATAAACACAGTTGAGTTTATTTCTCATTCACATGAACAGTCCCAGGCGGGTCCAGTTCTGGTGGCTGGGGATAGAGCTCTCCATGGGAAAATTCTTCAAATCCCCGGGCTCTGTCAACTTCAACACCTGGCTCCCAAGGTCACCGTAACGAAAGGGGAGAGGTCATAGCGGGCCATGCAATGAGAAGGTTTTTTATAGTTATGGCAGAAAAGTGATCACATTTCATGGGCTAGAACTCAGTCACAGGGCCTCATCTAACTGCAAGGGAAGCTGGGAATGTAGTCTGGTTCTGTGCCCAGACGAAGAGGACAGCCACTTAGAGAGCAGTTAGCATCCTCGTGGTGGTCGGGGACGTGAGGCCACCTGTGCGTGGTGTCTGTGCTCTGCAGTTCCAGAGCCACCTTGCAGCCTCCATGGGGGTGGCCCCCCAATTCCACCAGCTGGGGAAGGCTGCCTGCTCAGTGCTCGCTCATCAGGGGTGAGCACTAAATTACCCTCCCAGATTCTGTGCCCCACCCTTCACGTAGGACCCGGTCTAGCACTTGGGACCCTTGATCCTGACCCAAGACTGAGAGCCCTCCGGCTACCACAAAGATCTCCAGATGAGCCCCCACCTGCACTCGCTGCCTCATGGCCCCTCTGCCGCTCTGAGAGCAGTGGACCCCTCCTGAGATGGCATCCTTCATTCTCTTCCTGGACCCTTGACCCTACCGACCCCAGCCACGGCCACTCTCTCCACAAATGACCCAGACACCTAAAGTCGCAGCTCCTATCCCAGGTTCAACAAGCACTGTTGCCCGTCAACCACTCACCACCCAACAACCAGTGACCAAAGAAAGCTTCTCACCCACGTCCTTCAGGAGTGCTGACAATGTCCGAGTCCCTACAGTGGTTTCTGGAACTTGTGTCACATCCCTTCCCGTCCTCAGTCGTTCTTCTTGTGAGGCCAGGAGAAGCAAAGGCTGAGGGGTGGATTTGCTGGGCTGAAGAGAGGCCAGCAGAGCCCAGGCCCCCAACCCCTCCTCACTCAGAGAGAGGAGAGAGCTGGCAGTGGGCACGCCAGGCGTAGCATCTCCTCGCACCTGGTCCTGCCACCCCCAGATGCCAGGGCCGGCTCCACTCCAGCCACCCACACCAGTGACCTGCTGCTTCCTCGGGGTCGCCCACCCCCCTCCACGTGGGCTTTGGATGCAGCCGGGCCTGGGCTCCAGCGTCTGTGCCCCTCCTGAGCAAGGCCTGGCCCGTTTCCAGGCCTCAGGTTTCTCTCCTGGGGTCACTCCAGGCATCTTCTGCTGTGGCAATGCCTCTGGACAGCTGAAGAGGCCCTGGGTGTCGTGCAAAGAGAACAGGAGGAGATCAGACCAGCGTGCCCTCAATTCAGGTGCCACCTCTACCAGCTGTGTGACTCTGAGCCAGTTCCACCCAGCATCTCTGTTGCCTCCTTTCAAAATACAGATCCCTGCAGGGCCATGGGAGGCAGTTAACCGAGGTTGGCAGGGGTTCTTCCCCCAGGCTCCTGGGCCACCTCCGGAGGTCTAAGGAAGTGCCGAGGCTGGGGCCACATGGTATATGCCTGCTGTCCGCATCGCTCTAGAAGAAGGGCCTTAGCTTTTGTCTGGTCCTCAGAGGGGCCCATGAGCCCAAGAAGTCCCTCACCCAGAGCCCCCCACTCTCCCCACTTTGGGCTGAGCATCTTTCCTGGGCTCCCATGGCCTTGCATCTTGCTCTGAGCTGCATTTACCGTGTGGCATTGTGGTGACCCATCTCCCATACCAGGACTCACGCTGGGCCATGCTTGTACCCTGAGCCTGACCCTGGGGTTGTTTGCAAAACATGGTCTTAACAGGTTCCTTCTCCACCTACCATCGTCTTTTTCATCCGGAAGCCCTACGACCCTCATCCTCCCCCTTCACCTGCCTTTCGAGCAGCAAGCAGCGGTGTTCCCCAGAACACGCCCTCCTGCCACCCCTCCCCTTGCACCGGCTCCTCTGACCCCACAGCTTCCACTAGGCGTTAGTGAAGGTGACACCAGCCACTCTGACATGCATACCCAAGGTTTCAGTGGCTTAATGCAACAGAGAGGTGTTTCTGCATATAAAATCCAGCTGGCACTGGGTTCCACAAAGTCACCAAGGGATCAGCCCCTGCCTTCTTTACCATGTGGCTTCCATGGTGACCTTGGGCATCTACATCCAGCCAGGGGCCTAAGAGGACATGGAGAACAGTGTGGAAGGTTTCTTGGGTTTTTATTTTCTTGGGAAGTGACAGATGCTGATGTCACTTCCACCCACTTTCCTTTGGCCAAAACACCATCTGTCTTAGTCTACTCGGGCTTCTCACAGGTCTGGAGGCTGGGAAGTCCAAGATCAAGTCTCCAGCAGATTGGGTGTCTGGTGAGAGCCCACTTCCTGGTTCACAGCCAGCTTGTCCTGCTGTGTCCTCACATGGGGGAAGGGGCGGGGGAGCTCTGTGGCCTCTTTTATAAGGGTCCTAATTCTATCCACGAGGACTCTGCTCTCATGACCCAATCACCTCCCAAAGACCCCACCTCCTGAAACCATCACACTGGGGGTAGGATCTCCACCTATGAATTTGGGGGGGACCCAAACACCCAGTCCATAGCACCGCCCATGGCCACAGCTAACCACAAAGAAGGAGGGAGATGTGGTCTAGGGGTGCACCCGGAAGCAGGGGGGTTAGGTGGGGCGACCTACATACCTACAGTCACTGAAGCGCCATTTCTCTCTTTCTCGCCCACCTAGAACACGCTCTCACTCCTGTGCCCTCACTTCTTCCTGGGACCTTGGCCACACCCTGGTACCCCCAGGAGATGCACAGTTCTCTCTCCAGGTCCAGTGTGGTTCCTTGTGACCTGGAAACCAACAGACTAAAAGAACAAGTTATCTGTGTCCTTCCCTCCCCCTGCCCCAACACACACACACACACACACACAATCCAGTGGCAGGATATCCACAAAACACACCCCAGTCAGGAGAAGAATGGAAGGTGACGAGCAGGCTGTGATCACAGCAACTGTGAAATCCAGCCAGACAGGCGCTTGGAGAGCGGCTGCCAGGAGACTCTGCCCTGTCCAGCGTCCTCGCAGGCCCTGTTCCCCCCCCAAGGGCTCTTCCCCCCACTCTGCTCCAGCAGCCTGTTTGGAGTGGCTGTTAGGGAAGTGCCTTCCTTGGTCACTGCTTCTCTCCTTCAGCCTGCAGCTCCCACTGGTAAAAGTTCTGAGGCCTGAAGGTGGTTTTAAGGTCCAAAGGATCACATCATTTATTTTTATTTATTTATTTTTTTAGTTCAGGCTTCTGGCTTATTTGACAGAACAGATCCCTCAAAACCTGAAAGTCGGGCTTCCCTGGTGGCGCAGTGTTTGGGAGTCCGCCTGCTGATGCAGGGGACACGGGTTCGTGCCCCGGTCCGGGAGGATCTCACATGCCGTGGAGCGGCTGGGCCCGTGAGCCATGGCCGCTGAGCCTGTGTGTCCGGAGCCTGTGCTCCGCAACGGGAGAGGCCACAACAGTGAGAGGCCCCTGTGCCGCAAAAAAAAACCCAAAAACAAACCTGAAAGTCTCCTCATCTCCCTGCTTCCAGTCAGTCTCAGGTGCCAGTGACCACATGCAAAATTCATTTTGAACACGGTTCTCCAGACTGGTTTTTGGCTTCCTGCCCTCAGGCCATCCCCCTGAATGTACTAAAGGACACCGGAGGCTCTCAGGCCAGGAGGAAGGACCCCCTCCTTACTCTGACCTGGCTCAGGGCTGAGGCTTAATGGGTCTTCACTGCTCAAAGGGCTGTTGAATATGACTTCCTTCTGTCTGCATCTAGAAGCAGTCAACTTTCCCAACCAAGGCCCCAGATTTCTGGAATCTTTCTATTTCACTTTAGTTTTGCTTGCTAATCAGCCAGTTTTTGCCTGGGCTCATCTGATTCCTCTAATACCTTGCTAAATACTGTCTGTGACAACCAAGGTTCTCTATGACAATCTGCTTTACAACCGCTTGCTTCCCCGAGAATGAGGACAGGGGCTTGCTCACCTCTAGCAACCGTCCTACCAAAGGTTTTGCCGTCGCAAAGCACGGGTCTCCACCTTCCCGGACCCGCAGCAGTCTCCTCGCCACCTCCCCCACCGACACAAACCAGTGCCATACATTTCAGATTTTCACTACGGTAAAACCCCACTCCTGGGACCAATTTCTGTCCTAAAGTACCACGAATTCATAGAAGAGATAACCCCCTCCCCCAAATTTCATTTGCTAAACACACTGTAAGTTTACTTTTCACTCGGTTAAAAGGCAAGCTAGAGAGCAAATGACCAGGGACCTCTGTTCCTTGCAGTCATTCAGTGACAGAGACAGATTAAAGGTGTGCCATTCTCAGTACACGGCTTCTGAGGGAGACCCGGACACCAGAACCCAGGCAGCAAATTAGAAGAGCAGAGGCTGGCCTGTTTTTGTAGACGCAGTTTTATTGGAACACAGTCAGACCCATCATCTACATATTGCCACAGCTGTTTTCATGCTACAAGGACAGAGGAGGCCCTTCTGAACCGTCGCAGAGGAGGCCCTTCTGAACCGTCGCAGAGGAGGCTGTGTGGCTCCCAAGGCCTAAAATAGTCACCGTCTGGCCCTTCACAGAAAAAGGCTGCTGACCCCTATGGTAGGGGACTGGTGATCAGAACGGATGGGATGGGCCAGGTCTGCTAGTGGCATCATCCTTCACCCCATTGGCCAGAGCCCAGCCACATGACATGGCCGCACAGCTGTAAGGGAGGCTGAAAGTGTGTTCTCAGTGTGGCCCCAGAAAGCCAGGGAAGGAGGCGGAGTTACCATCCACCTTCCTCTGCCACAAACGCCCTCCAGGCCCTGGTGGCCTCAGACGCAGCATTTCTTCTTCTCAGTCCACCTTCTCTCCTAAACTGCAGATTCATATTTCTAGCATGTGCCAGACTTCTCAAACAGAACTTGATCCTTGTTTTCCCCCCAAATCTGTTTCTCCTTCTGTGGTTCCTAATTCAGTAAATAGTCCATCATTCACTCAAGGGCTTGAACTAGAAACCTCAGGATAGGCCATGACCTTCCCAGTCCCTCAGCCCCATACCCACACTCTCCACGTGCATTTGAACTTATGTCTCCCAAATCGTGGCCCCCTCTTCTCTGCACCCTGCCACGGCCCTTGTATTCGCCTCCTAAGTTGTTGCAAGGACCCCAACCACCCCTGAACCTTGCATACAATTGTCTGAGTCCACTTCTTCAAAATCTAGTCGGCCTAAATTGCTCCCCTGTGTGAAATTCTTGCTGTCCCCGAAGGACACAGGCGGGTCACCTGAGGTCCGCCTTCTCCGCAGTGGCAGGGCTGAGGGGGGAACTGTGGTTTATGAGCCTTCAGAGACTCCAACCTCCACTCCCCATACTTTGCAGGATAAAGCTCCAGGAAGCACAAAGAAAATTCTTTGCATAGCAGAAACTCTCAAACCAGTACAGAGGGTGCAGCCCCTTTCCAAACTCTCAGAGAAGAATCTTGCAGTGGGCTGAGCAGTTTTGCTCTGCAGGGACATAGTCATGCACTTCTCACGGACTCTCTGTCCCTGTGCCTCTCCATTTCTACCTGTCCGTCCGTCAGAGATTCCTAATACCCGGAGCTTGGGAATGAGGACATTTCCACAGGGCCTCCTCCTCCAGGACAAAGCCCCTCCCAAAGACCCCCGAAGATCACTCCTCTTCTCTCCCCTCTCCATGACACGGCAGCCTCTTTGGGGGACAAAGAGAAGCCAAGTGGGGCTGCGGTCCTCCTCAGGAGTGTGAGCTTGGTGCTGGGTGGCTGCCTGGGTGACCACCCTGCCCAGGTGTGACTGCCCCAGTCCCCCTCCACCCCTGTGCTGTGTTTCCTTGTAACACGCATCCTTCTCTGAAACAATCTTATCTTTCACACGTGTTTGCTTATTCATGGCCTGTCTCCCCCACTAGAAAGCAAGGTACCAGATCAGAGTGGTGACATTGTCTCTCTTCTCTGCTGTTTCCCCAGCATCCAGAAAAGTGTCTGGCTTATCCTTGGTGCTCAGTAAGTTTTGCCGAATGAATGAAGTGGCTAGTGACCCTCTAAGGCCTCTTGCTGCCCCCACACAGTAGAAGGTGGGGGACCCCTAGGCCCCACACCTTCCTCGGTTGCTCTGTCCAAGTTCCAAAGACCGTCTCCTCCCAGAGGACAATTGACGTCTAACGCTGAGTTCCCACCTGGAACTTCCCACCTGAGCCGACACAGCTCCATTTACCACTTGTTCAGACCAAAGCATCTGCCTTCCTTGACTCCTGCCTCCCTTTCCTCCAGTGCATCGGCAGATCCTGTTGGGACCACCTTCAAGGCGTATCTGACCCTGACCCCCACCATGGCCCCATCGCTATCACCAGCTTTCTCCTTGATGACTGCTACGGCACCCCCCCACCCTCCCGGGGATCCCCACCTCCCTTGCAGGGCAGCCTTTTGGAAACATAATTCAGCCCTCTGCTTGCCACCCTCTTACAGCTCCCTTCACACCTGGAGCAGAATCCAGGTGCTCATCAGACCACGGAGCCCCATGGCACCCCGGTCATCGCCACAAGCTCAGAGCCTTCCTCCCGGTTGCAGGGCCCGGGGCCTCTCGCTGCTCCACGGGCTCAGCTGGCACCTCCTGCCCCAGAGCCTCTGTGTCTGCAGCTGCCCTGCCCCGAACCTGTTTCCCCACACACCCCATGGCTCGCTCTCTCCCCACTTAGGGCTCTGCTCAAACACCTCATCGGCACGGCCTCCCCTGGCTGCTCCACCTCCGGCAGGGCCCCTGCCTCGTTTCCTCACCTCCCAGGCCTCACGGTGCACTTCATAGCGCTTGTGTCTATAGATGGTATGTCATCACCTACATTGTAAGCTCCCAAAGGACAGGGACCTGTCACTTTATGTGCTGCTGCGCCCTCAGTGTCCAGAACAGGGCTTACCACACCTCAAATGCTCAAGAAATATTTGTTGAATGAAAACAGAATGGTGACTGAAGGAGGTGGGTCCCTGTGTGGGGGATGGGAGTGGGGATCCGGAGCTCAGGTCCCTGGTCTCAGTCAAGTGCACAAGAGCCCTAGTCCTCGGCCCTCCTGGTCTCCTCACGTGTCCCGTCTACGGTCCTAGTGCCCCTCCCTCTGACTGTAGACTCAGTCCTGCGACTGGTCAGTAGGCTGTGAGCAGAAGAGGCACGAGTGCAGAGCTGTGCCTTTCTGCCTTTGCCCTCCAGGTCACCATGAGAACACGCCGGGGCCGGCCTGCTGATGATGAGGGACCCACAGATATATGTGCAGAGAACATCCTGGGCTGGGCCGAAGGAACAGCCAGTGCAAAGGCCCGAAGGCAGGAGCTTGGCCGGTGTGCTCGAAGACAGCAGGCTGGCGCTGCAGCCCAGGGAGGGAGGGACGGCATCAGGGAGGCCACAGGGGCCAGAGCACAGAGGACTTTGCAGACCCTTGTGAGACTTGGGCTTTTTCCTTTGTGAAATGAGCAGCTTAGGCAGGTGTGACGGTTTTAGTGCTGGTGAGAATAGATACAGGAATGTGGCAGAAGCCCGGAGATAGGGGGCCAGAGGTTGTCGCAGTAATGAGTCCAGGCTGGCCACCGTGGAGGCGGGGAGGAGAAGTGGGCTTCTGACCGCTGGGAGGTTAGAACTGGAGGATTTACGCAAGGACTGCAGGTGGGGGTGAGCCAGCGGGGGGAAGGGAGGAGTTCTGGGCTGAAGACAGCATGGAGACCCTGCCCGAACGCTTTGGCATCCCTCCCAGAGGCCCCCTCTCCCCCTTCCAGCTGCACTGGCCCTTTTTCCATTCCTCAAGCACGTTCCGTTCGCTCCTGCCTCAGGCCTTCGTCACTTGCTCTTTTGCCACTTTTCCCTGGCTTTGCCTGGTGGCTAATCCTTGTCGTTGGGGTCACAGCTTAGAAGCGCTTCCCAGAGACCTTCCCAGGACCCCCACCTATCCCTATAGAGGAGCAGTTCTGTAATTTGTTCTCCTCCCACCCCGCTCTTCCCCTTGCCAGCGCTCTTTGTAATCAGGTACATAATCCTGTGTTTACTGGTTTAATGTCCGTCTCTGCTGGATTACAGAAAGTAGAGCCCCTTCCTAGCCAAGCTCCAGAGACAGGCTGCCTGCATTCAAGTTTTCCTTCCTCCCATTTAAACCCATGTGAATGTGGGAAAGCTACTAAACCATCCATCCTCAGTTTCCTCCTTGGAAGGATGGTGGTAAATAACTAAGACCCAATGAGATCGTCGATGTAAAGCCCTTAGCTCAGTGCCTGGGACACATTTCAATAAATGTTAGCCACTGCACTAGCCATGGTAAGAAGACTGGTTTAAGAACTATCTAGAAGCACTTAGTCTGTTTACATGACTTAACCAGATTTGGCAAGCTCTCTGAGTGGTGTAAACAAGCAGCACTCCAGGTATCAGACTGCCTAGATGAGGCAGGTTTGAAACTGCCCCTTGGCAAACGCACAATTGGTGAAATAAAAGAGATGTATGGCGTTTGTTGTTTTTGGTTGCTTAGCATCCAAACCCGGGGTGGGTGGGCGGATCCCTAGACAGGCAGAAGGCAGGGTTCCCCTAAGGAAGCCCGGTGGAACCAAACTTCCTCTCCCAGATCCCTGCACAGAGAGCTTGGCCATCAACCTGAGCACATCTTCCTGCCTAGGACCGGAACACCGATTGAGGGTCACAGACAGAGAAGCTGGGACCATTGAGCTGTTTCTCCTCTGATGTGGGGGGCCCAGCAGCCAGCACCAAGGGGTGACCGTGATGTCCGCAGGCCCATCCTCACTAGCTCTGCCTGTGGTTCTACCTCCCAGCCTTCTGGGTTCCTGCCCAGTTGATATGCCTGGTTCTCCAGCCTATCTTGTGATTCTATGGGCCACCCATCGTCCTTCCAGAAAATTCCTTTTAGGCTGTAGTTAGCTAGAGTTGTTTTCTGTTGTTTGCAACCAGGAATTCTGGCTTGTCTGCCCTCCAAACGGGCTGAGTACCAACCCTCAGAAAACGCCGGTCAGCCCTCACCCTGGCTCCACCCTACACATCACCAAGAGCACAAAACTTCCCTGGAGTGCTGCAGCCATGTGTCAGCCTGTACTCAGAGAACCCAGAAAAGAGGGTAAAGGTGTGGTTGGCTGCTCTTTGGAAATATCAACCAGGCTTCCTTCCTAGTATGTCATACCCCCTTGCCCCAACGCAAACGGCAGTGAGGGTGTCCCCAGGGCAGGGCTGTTCCAGAAGAAACGGAGGGAAGCAAAAGGAGCTAAGCCTTGAACACTGAGGTCCTTGCCTCAGTAAAAACACTAACCATGAAGGAGCGTTCTCTTCCCACCCAGAGAATGGGCTGGAATGGGGAAGCACAGAGCTCAGGGAGGAAGCAGCTTGCTTCCTGGGTGAGGGTGTGAGGACACCACCCTCTCAGAATACCCAACACATACGTACATGTAAAGAGACCTGGAGGTGTGGCTTGTCTAGGCAGAGAGGGCCGGAGATAGCCCCCGCTCCAGGGTTTCCCACAGAAGTGTCTGAGAGAGGGTTCTGGGGCCAGAAGAGGCTGAGGGTCAGGATGATATGATGACAAAGGAGGCTGGATGACCCATGGGCCCGCTCAGTGAATGCTGGCAGTTGTGGGCAGCAGCAGGGATGGAGGCCAGCAAATGATGGTCCGGGGGGCCAGAGACCATCTTCACTGATGCCAGCAGAGAAAATGAGAGTGACCAAGATCAGAAGCCCTCTCCCTACTGACAGCACTATAGCTGGAACCCCAGGGAGAAAGGAAGGCAGAAACAAAATTGACCTGAGGGAATCCTGAATTCTTTCAGAAAATGCTTCCACACCAGGCAACATGGAAAACTGAGATGGAAATTAAAGTCAGTTATGAAAAGTAAAAATGTTCACATGTCTGACTTTGCGGCCTGCGAAGTCTGTACCTACTGCAAAGGCACCCCACCCCCAGGAACCCCACCATGGTCACTGTCCAAGAGAGCAAAGGAGGGGCAGCCTGGAGAGCTTTCAGAAGATTTGTGGAGAGTCACCAGCAGGATTCTGAAGCCTTGGTAAAGTGACTTGTTCTTATTAGTGCCAGCTGTGTGTCAGGCTCCATGCTAGACACTATACGTATTACTTCTGAGAGAGGTGGGAAATTATTCCCAGGTGACGAAAGTTCAGCACAGAGGTATTGAAATGCATTGGGCTGATTTCCCACAAGACAGCTTAAATCACGGTGGCTGCAGAGATGGGCTCTTTGGGTAACTGGGAATGCTGCTCTGGGGCTTTAAACCCGAAGGTGGTGTTGGGAGAGATGGGAGGGCTGGGAGGGACGAGGTTAATTAAAATGCCAAGTTCTTGGAGGGAACTCAGGCAGGAGTGGGGCGGCCCCTGGTGGACACGAGGGGAATGGCAGCTCGGTGGCTCCGACCTGCCCCAATGGCCCTGGATGGGAGGAGGGGGAGGGGGAGAGGGAAAGGGCCCGCGAGGCTCCCAGGGGCCGCTGAGAGACGACCACGTCTTCTGTGGGGTCTGGACTTAGGCCCTCAGCCTGGTGACTGCAGTGGCTACTCCAGGGAGGCGTGGCCTGGGGAGGGGCATTATGTGAGGACAGAGAGGAGGAAGGAAGGAGGTAACCTTGGCTGAGCGCTGACCATATGTTCAGAAGAGACACGCTGAAAACAATGGTATACACGTTAGAAACAGGCAAAGATGCACAGGCACATGCAAATCAAAAGAAAACCAAGGTCATGACCTGAAGATCAAAGCTGAATTCAACTCAGAAAGAAATCCATAGGACAAAGCAGATCTCTTTATAATGCTGAAGGGGGTAAACTGTGCACCAAATAACATAACATAAAAACATAGGTACATCAAGAAAACGAAAAGACAACCCACAGACCAGGAGAAAATATTTTCAAATCATATATCTGATAAGAGACTTGTGTCCAGAATATGTAAAAAAACAAAAACAAAACAAAACAAAAAACCCCTCTTACAACTCAACAATAAAAAGACCCAATTTTAAAATGTGCAAAGGATATGAATGTACATTTTTCCAAAGAAGATGTACAAATGGCCAATAAGCACATGAAAACATGCTCAACATGATTAGTCATTAGAGAAATACAAAACCATAGGCGGGAACTCAAGACAAGAGTTCCTCACACCCACTAGGATGGCTAAAATTAACAGACAGGTAATGATAAGTATGAACAAGAATATGGATAAGTTGGAACACTTTTACATTGTTAGTAGGAATGTAAAATGGTACAGCCACTTTGGAGAACAGTCTGACAGTTCCTCAAAATGTAAAACATAGAGTTATCCTGTGACCTGGCCATTCCACTCCTATATACGCTCAAGAGAAGTGAAAACATATGTCCACACAAACACTTGTACAAGAATGTTCATAGCAGCATAATTCATAACAGTTAGCCCAAAAGTGTAAACAACCCAAATGTCCAGCTGATGAATGGATAAATACCCACTCAGTGGACCGTTATTCAGCAATAAAAGGGAATGAAGTGTGATACATGTTACCACATGGATGAATCTTGAAAACATGTCAAGTGAGAGAAGCCAGACACAAAAGGCCACATATTGCATGATTCCATTAAGAAACGTCCAGAATAGGCAAATCCATAGAGAGAGAAAATAGATTAGCGGTTGTCAGGAGTTAGGCAAGGGGAAATGAGGAATGACTGCTGGTGGGTACGAGATTTCTTTTCGTAGTGATGAAAGTGTTCTGAAGTAAGATAGTGGTGATGGTTGCACAACCTTGTGAGTATACTAAAAACCACTAAATTACACACTTTAAAATGAATACGTTGTAGGGCATGTCAATTATATATATTTTAACATTTATTTATTTATTTATTTATTTATCTCTCTATCTATCTTTGGCTGTGTTGGGTCTTCATTGTCGAGTGCAGACTTTCTCTAGTTGTGGCGAGCAGGGGCTACTCTTCCTTGCAGTGCGCGGACTTCTCAATGCGGTGGCTTCTCTTGTTGCAGAGTTCTAGGTAGGCGGGCTTCAGTAGTTGTGGCACACGGGCTTAGCTGCTCTGCAGCATGTGGGATCTTCCTGGACCAGGGCTCAAACACATGTCCCCTGCACTGGCAGGCAGATTCTCAAGCACTGCACCACCAGGGAAGCCCCTACATGACAATTATATTTTAATAAAGCCATTATTTTATTTATTTATTTATTTATTTTTTTTGCGGTACGCGGGCCTCTCACTGTTGTGGCCTCTCCCGTTGTGGAGCACAGGCTCTGGAGGCGCAGGCTCAGCGGCCATGGCTCACAGGCCCAACCGCTCCGCGGCATGTGGGATCTTCCTGGACCGGGGCACGAACCCGCGTCCCCTGCATCGGCAGGCGGATTCTCAACCACTGCGCCACCAGGGAAGCCCAAAGCTGTTATTTTTTTAAAAAAACATATGTAAGGCAAAAACTTTAGAAAATGCATGGAAAAGCAGACAAGTGGAAACACACCTCAGCCCTTAACAGATCAGATATTTGAAAAACAAAGAAAATAATCATGTTTCTCAGAAGTTATATGTTACAAGCAATAAGTACACCTTTCCAAGGGCCCCTCATCCACTCCTTTATTTAACAAATTTACACTGAGCACGGACCATGTGCCAGGTATTGGGATAATCTGAGCATCAAAATAAATAATGGTAATAATGGATTATAACTCATTGAATAAAACAAGAATCCATGAGTCCACACTGATAATAATGAATGAATGAGGGACTTCCCTGGTGGCGCAGTGGTTAAGAATCCACCTGCCAATGCAGGGGACACGGCTTCAATCCCTGGTCCGGGAAGATCCCACATGCTGCAGAGCAACTAAGCCCATGTGCCACAACTACTGAGCCTGTGCTCTAGAGCCCGTGAACCACAACTACTGAGCCCACATGCCACAACTACTGAAGCCCACGTGCCTAGAGCCTGTGCTCCGCAACAAGAGAAGCCACTGCAATGAGAAACCCGTGCACTGCATCAAAGAGCAGCCCCCGCTCGCCGGAAACAGAGAAAGCCCACGTGCAGTAACGAAGACCCAATGCAGCAAAAAAATAAAAATTAAAAAAAATATATATATATATATATAAAATAAATAGATAAATTTATTTTTAGAAATAGTGAATGAATGAGAAGGAAAGCGCTTTCTTACAACAGAACACCAAATTAATGTAGAAAGAATAATGGAACCAGAGCGTCACCATTTTGCAATCATCACAGTAACAACCGATTCAAGTCAAAATCGTCAGTGGATTCTGGAAACTGAAGAGTGAAGATTTGAAAAAGAAATAGGATATCTGGGGCTTCCCTGGTGGCGCAGTGGTTGAGAATCCGCCTGCCAATGCAGGGGACATGGCTTCGATCCCTGGTCCGGGAAGATCCCACATGCCACGGAGCAACTAAGCCCGTGTGCCACAACTACTGATCCCAAGTGCTGCAACTACTGAAGCCCGCGTGCCTAGAGCCCATGCTCCACAATGAGAAGCCACTGCAATGAGAAGCCCACGCACCACAACTAAGAGTAGCCCCCACTCGCTGCAACTAGAGAAAGCCCGCGCGCAGCAGCGAAGACCCAACACAGCCAAAAATAAATAAATAAAATAAATAAATTTTTTTAAAAAAGGATACCTGTACGGTTTCACAATATCTCCCCATAAGTTACATATTAATTACAAAGGGAAAAGGACACACTTTACAATGGAAAAACCTGGCGGATACATCCTTTCACAAGTGTTTAAAGTCACCATTCCCTAAGATGGAACAAACCAAGATGTGCCTCCCATTATAATGCACTAGGAAAGATATAGCACTTCCGTGCTATTCCTGCCAAAGCACATAATTTGATCCTAATCACAGTGAAACACTGGACAAACCCAAGTGAGGGACAAACAACAAAATTACTTGCTTGGACTTTTCAAAAATGTCAATGTCATGAAAAACAAAGAAAGGCTGAGGAAACTTTTCTGGATTAAAGAAATTTATGAGACATGGAAATTAAGTACAATGCAGAATCCTGAATGGGATCCTGGGCTAGGGAAAAAAAGCTAAAGAGGATATTGTTGGATTAATTGATAAAATTTGATTATGGACTGTGGTTTAGCTAAAGGCATTATATCAATGTTAGATTTCCTGATCTTGATCCTTGTATCTTGGATATATAAGAGAATACCCTTGGTCCTAGGAAATAACAGCCTGAAATCTTTAGTGATAAAGGAGCATGTCTACAACTTACCCTCAAACTTCCTGGGAAAAGTGTGTGTGTGTGTGTGTGTGTGTGTGTGTGTGTGTGTGTGTGTGTGTGTGTGTGTGTGTGTGTGTGTGTTATACACATACGCATGCATATATACCAAGGAAGAGAGAGAGAATATTAAAGCAAATGTGACAAAATGTTAACCATTGGTAAAGGGCATATGTTCTTGCAACTTTTACGTAAATTTGAAACTATATCAAAATTAAAAGCTATACCCCGACTCCCACACAAAAGCTAATATGTAAACAGAAGGGCCCACTAATTGCCCAGCATAATGAAGGAAAAAACACCCACACCCAGGCCTATGTGGCTGCCTCCCAACAAGCATTTTGCTCTTGCTTGTTAATGGGTCCTGATTTTTAACATTAGACTTTTTACACTAGAGCATGTAATACTTTTATTTAAAGAATTTTAAAATAGAGGAATTCCCTGGTGACCTAGTGGTTAGGATTCTGGGCTTTCACTGCCGTGGCCCGGGTTCAATCCCTGGTCGGGGAACTGAGATCCTGCAAGCTGCACGGCACGGCCAAAAAATAAATTAAAAAAAAAATTAAAGAAAAGAGAGGGTCCCCCAAAACAACAAGAAAAAGTGAGTATTGTGGAGAGAACACGTGCATGAGTGAACCAGTGAACGGGGAGTGGGCGAGTGAACGGACAGAGCAGGCTAGTGCCGTGGGGACGGAAGAGGCTCCCTCTCAAAGCACAGGCACTTTCGTCTCTGCCCTCGTGGCCCCAGCCACCCAGGTGAGGGGTGCAGGGGGGCTCTGTTTATGGCTGACACACCCTGGTAGCTGGGCTTGCCAAAATGCATTTTCTTCCCCTCCCTTAGGAGGTCAGGCCAGGCGGATCCTGCTGCTTCCTCCTCTGCCTGGGCGGGGGCGGGGTCTCCTGCATTCTTGGCAGATGGGCACCAGGCATGCTGGGGAGGCTGCGTCAGGCTGGCAACCAGGTGGCCCACATCTAGCCCCGGGCCTGTGCCCGGCTGCCCCTGTGACTATCAGGGAGCATTTCCCTGCCTTGGGCCTCTGTTTCCCCATTTGCACCTTAAGAAGTCTGGTCAAACAGTGATTCTCAACTTTGGCCACACATTAAAATCAGCTGGGGAGAACTTCCCTGGTGGTGCAGTGGTTAAGAATCCGCCTGCCAATGCAGGGGACACGGGTTCGAGCCCTGGTCTGGGAAGATCCCACATGCCCCAGAACAACTAAGCCCGTGCACCACAACCAGTGAAGCCCCTGTGCCCAGAGCCTCAACGAAGAGTAGCCCCCGCGCAGCAACGAAGACCCAACGCAGAGGTAAATAAATAAAATCGGATGGTGACCTTTTAAAAATTCCAGGGCCTAGATTGCACCCCAGACTAAGTAGGACTCGTCAGAGGGTAGGACCCAGGCACCCGCAATTTTTAAGGCTTTGCAGGTGATTTCAAGGCACAGCTGTTTGAGAACCTATGGGCTCTGATCTCTGAGGTTCCCTCTAGCGTTATGATGCCGAGGCCCACCTGATGCCCTGTCCTCTGACACTGGAGGGTTACATGATATGGGAGAGCCACCCCGAACACGTGAGTTCCTACCTTCAGCTCTTTGACACAGCAGCCCCGCCCAGGACTTCGCCCGGCCCCACCCACCCTTCACTGAACCTCCTGCTCCAGCCCCTGCCTCCTCCATGTCGATATTTGGAATCAGGGATTCAGGATCCTTGCCAAGGCGGAGTCTCCCCAGGTACGGCCCGGGTGTTCCTGTTTTCTTGTCACTCACAGATGCTGAGGAAGGGACTGGGAGAAAGGGGAGTGAGAATTGGGGCGGAGGGGCAGTCTGTTCAATCCGAGATACTGTTTGGCTTTTCTTATCCCTTGAGGTAATATCTGCTAACCTTTTCCAAGGAGGGCTGTGCCACCAAAGGCCTCCCCTCCCAGGGGCCCTTGGGTAGGTTAGCCTGCACTGCTTCCCCATAGACACAGCCCGAGGAGAGAGGAGAGAACCTTGAATTTCAGTCCCTTCCTTCACTTGCAGCATCCTGTGCAAATTAAATCATACAACACACCTGAGCCTTCGTTTGCCTATCTGTAAAATGGGTCGACCCTGCCCTCTCTCACCAGCCAATGACAAGAACGTATTATTGTCTCACTGCAGAGAGATGCACTAAGGCTTTAGAACGTGCTTTTTATCTGACTGGGAGCTCAGCCTAAATGCTAGAGGGGCTGCTGATGTGACAGACCACAGAGCTGCACCCCAACAGGACAGGAGGGAGAAGCCTGCAGGTGAGTCTTTAATTCCTGTTTCCAACATGGTCCTCGAGGATAGGGGAGGGGCCTGAGGAAGGGAGGAGCAGGGAGCCCTCCCCCACTCTGCCAGGGGTGTAGTCAAGAGCAGAGCAAGTAGACCAAGGGTCCTCTCTGGGGGAGGCAAGTATCAGTAGCTGTAATTAATAATAGCAGCCACAGCAAATACTGGCGCTCACTACGTGCCAGGAGGGCTTGTACTTTCTGTCCACTTTCTCATTTCCTTCTTACAACCTGTTAGAGATTATTAATCCCATTTTCCATATCAGAAAACAGGCTCTGAGAGATTAAGTAACTTGTCTAAGGTGTCACTGCTACTAAATAGCCTAGGAAAAACAGACCCAAATCTGCCTGACTTCAAGGAGCATGCCTTCTGACCTCTAAGAGACCGTATCCATCCACAGGGCATCATAACCTGACAGATTCATCAGAGAATTAAATGCTTTTACATGTGGTAGGCCAAGCTGGGGGACATCTCATGCTCTGTGTGGGGTGAGTAGTGACAGGGTGGGGGGGGGGCATCATTCCAGTTCAGTTATCTGGGGGGCTGAGGCTCAGTTGCTGCAAGGCTGTCTCCCAGCCCAGGGCAGAGCTCCCTCCATGGCCCAGAGTGGAAGGGCATGGACTAGACTGCAGATCCCTGCCCCAGGGGTAGGGACATTATTTCTGTCCTGGGAGAGGGCTGCGCTGGGCGAGCATCTCATTCCTGGGGGAGCATTTCGCAGTGTGGAAAAAGCACAGTTTAAGCCCTAAGCAGCACTGGCTTCATGGGCCTGAGATCAGAGCAGTTGTGCAGGGCCCTACATGAAGGCCTCACGCTTGGGATTAAGTGCTCTTTGGTTGCTGGCTCGAAAATTTTACTATTTAGTTTGTTCTGTAAGTGAAATCAGATGGGACAATGGAGCATGTGCTGGGGGACCGGGAGCTGGGAGCTGTGGCTAGAATGTGTAGCCTCACTCTCAGCCCATCGTGCTCTAACCTCTACCACTCTCTCATTCTGCCGTCACCTTTGGCCCCTGGCAGCGACTCAAGCAAGAGGCGGGCAAGGCAGGGCATGCTCTGAGGTCCACTGAGCAGGGAAGAGGCAAGGGCTGGGGTCCCTCGGCCACCCCCATCCAGACACCAGTGTCTGGGTGGGGAGGGTGCAATTCCCTGGGTAGCCATTGTGCACTGGGCCCCACTTAATTAGTAGGTCACATCCAGGTGCTGCCATTTCCTAATGGAGCAAACTCCAGCAAGTTACTTCACCTTTCAGCATCAATTTTCTTGTCTGAAAATGGGAATAATGTCTACACCCCATAGGATTCTTGTGAGGACAGTGAGGTTTCTGGTCCCCACCGCCCAAAATGCAAGTCTGATTATGACAGCCTCCTCCTGAAGACTGTCTAATGGCTTGGCATTGTTCTAGAATAAGGCCTTTCACCCATACCAGTACTGTCCAATTAAAATGTTATGTAAGCCACGTCTGTAACTAAAATTTTTCTAGTAGCCACATTAAGACAGGTGAAATTAATTTTAATATATTTACTTCACCCAATATATCAAAACTATTATTTCAACACATAATATTAAAAATTAATGAATTTTACATTTGTTTCTAAGTCTTTGAAATCCAGTGTGTATTTTACACTTAAGAGCATCTCCCATTTCACGTGACTAGTGGCTACAGACTGGGTAGCAGAGGTCAGTAGATAATCTCACAATCTGGTGCACACGGTCCCTCCCTGCCCTCTGCCCTGCAGCCAAGCTGAATTGCTTTTCTTCCTTCTGAAGAGCCACTGCCTCCCCACACAGGGCCTTCTGCTGTTCCAGGGCCCTGGGAAGCTCTTCTCCCTCTCCACCCTATGGATCTACTTAAGCCTGCTCATCCTTCAGACGTCAGATCCAACACTTGCCCCTCAGGGAGATCTTTCTCATTAACTCCTTTCCAGGCTTTCACACTTTGGTGTACCTTGCCCTTGCCATGCCCACAACTGTAATTTCACATTTGCTTGAGGTCACTTGATTAATCTCTCTCTCTCCTGCTAACCTGTAAACGCCAGGACAGACATCACTTCGGGTTTCTGTTGTTGTTTGAATCATCAGCTCCCCAGGGCTTAGCACAGTGCCCAGCACAGGGCAAGCTTTGGTTGAGAACACTTCTCCTTATAAAGGGACTCTTCTGTGTAACTCTGCTAAACAACTGGAGACACAAAGCTCTCAGTGCCGAATCTATTTAAGTAGAAACGAGTTAAGTGCACAGATTATAAATATTTCTTCCTAAGATTACATACCATTCAGAAATACTGTCTCAGTTCCTTTTCATGATTTAAATGGCGATTAAGGAAAATTACTCTTCAAGTCTGCCCTTTTCGTGGCAGTTTTTCCTGTGAGGAGGAGGAGCCGCAGGGCAGCAAGTGGAGTCGCCTGACTGGCAGATCTGGAGAGCTAAATGCTGTGCTGCTGCCTTCTCAACTCTCCTTCTCCAATTCTTTCTCAGGTGAATATACACAAAAAGGCGCAAATCAACAGTTGCCAACTGACCGAGGTGATAATGCCAAACCTGATGACACCTGCCTAGGTGAGAACTCAGCCCCCAGACCATGTTGCAAAGCCTAACTCACCATTTGGCTCCCTCCACCTTCAGTCAGAACTGCTCCTTCTTACAACAGTGAAGTTTTAAGACTCACTCAATGCCACTGTCCCAGAAGATGGCAGAATTATCCTATTTCTCGGCCTACCTCTTACCTTGAAGTCCCAGATGGTGCTGTAGTTATCAACAGAATGATTTACACTCTTAAGAATACAGAGCCCCAAAGCTGCACGTTTCCTTGAAGCTTTACAAATAGCCAACAAGGCACAAACGCCTATGTATTGCCAAGGGTGATGCATATCACCCACTGCATATTTTAAATCCTAGCCTGGCTTCGAACTGCAAGCCTTTTGGTGGGTATGATGGGGCATACACCCCAGAGCTTGCCCAGCATTCCAATAAAAGCTTCAGATAATTAAAAGTTTACATTTGCCTATAAAAGCTCCAGATCTATTTATTATTCAGTTCTTTTGCTGTAATAATTGATAATGCTGAAAGGCTTTAAAATGAGTGGTTTGTTTTACGAATAAATTTGTGGGTGATCCAGAGCTGGTGCTGAAAGTCAGAATTCAGAGCCACAAAGAAAATGACTTCATTGAAGTTGAACTGGATAGACAAGAGCTGAGTTACCAAAATCTACCAAAAGTGAGCTGCTGTGAACTGGGGATTAACCCAGAGCAAGTGGGAAAAATCATAAAGCTACCACACACACTTGTAGGGTTTACAGGTTTCTAAATAGAGACTGGGCTCTAGGTGGGGAAAATTATGTTCTGTGAAGCCAATCACTAGCTTCTGCATTACTAATATGAAAACAAAATCCAAGACACTGGAAATTCTGGCTGCAGGACAGCCAAACATGGTAACTAGGTTATTTTCAATCTGGTGCTTCTACAGATTTGCATACATAATTCATCAACCCTTTTAAAATTGTCTGAATTACAACTAACACCCACATTTAAGACCCTAGTTCAATATGGCCAGCCTCCAATCTCTACAAAACTGACTGGTCCCCAGGACAGAAAATACAAACCCATTCTTATCTGCTTAGCAACAGTCAGCCTCTGCAATCTCAGGAAACAAAATGTGGGGCATTTTTATATATTTTCCTGATTCGAAATACAAATCTCTTTTTAACTTCAGAGGAAAATTCTCATTTCTTTGGGCATTATTTTTTTTAAAAAAGCAACTTCCGAAATACCTTTAGCGGGGCTTCACTGGTGGCACAGTGGTTGAGAGTCCGCCTGCCGATGCAGGGGACACGGGTTCATGTCCCGGTCCGGGAGGATCCCACATGCCGCGGAGCGGCTGGGCCCGTGAGCCATGGCCGCTGAGCCTGCGCGTCCGGAGCCTGTGCTCCGCAACGGGAGAGGCCACAACAGTGAGAGGCCCGCGTACCGCAAAAAAAAAAAAAAAAAGCCTTTAGCAATTCTTATTGGTGCCTTGGCTAACAGTATATTCTTTGTAAACTAAAAGTAGTGGGATGATCATACTTTATAGTTTTTTTTTTTTTTAATGCCCTGGCCTAAAGTTTTTTCTTGGGCCTAAAGTTTTTCTTCAAATTGGGACTTTATTCCCTTTGGAAACCTGCAACATGGACTGGGGAAAAAAAAAAGACACACACACAAAACAATTCTAAACTGCTGACTTAGTTTACCATGAATAGACAGAGAGAAAACAATGCTTGGCCAATATTATTAAGCCTTTGTATCTTAACTTCACATGTATTTATGAACCATTATATAATTTATTTTCCATATTAAGGACAAAGACATTCTAAGACTACGGGACTTTCAAGAACTCATTTTAATGAAAAATGGAAGCTCTGAACTGACAGAACACACACCATCTGTTAGAAGAGCCCCGCTACAACAGCAATGCTGCAAAAATGAGGTATTAAGAAATCCCAGAAACAAAAAACTGGAATTATTATTTTGTAAAGCCTGGATGTACATACCAGTTTGCTAACTTCACATGTGTACTTATTACATTTCCTTGTTTGCGACTTCTCTGGGCTGGGAGAAGAGTACGTTCAAAATGCTTAGACAAACAGAAGTATAAAAAAAAATTGTTAAGTATGATACTTATCAACGCAAGTTTAGTTTGTAAAGTTGTACCCCAATCCTGATCAGGCATAGGTATGCACTCCTGAGATTCAGTCAGGACAAATGGCCAGGGTCTGTTCACATGAACTCCATTAAGGGCAGGGCGAGCTGATGAGCTGGGAAAGCCAGGATCCCACTTGCCACACTGGCTCAAATATCCCACTTTCTAAAACCATCTCTTACCATCACTTCCTTTTTACACACTTTTTAACTTACCTATGACTTAACACAAGCAAGTAACCACCTTTTTTTTTTTTTTTTTTTTGCGGTACGCGGGCCTCTCACTGCTGTGGCCTCTCCCGTTGCGGAGCACAGGCTCCGGACGCGCAGGCTCAGCGGCCATGGCTCACGGGCCCAGCCGCTCCGCGGCATGTGGGATCTTCCCGGACCGGGGCACGAACCCGTGTCCCCTGCATCGGCAGGCGGACTCCCAACCACTGCGCCACCAGGGAAGCCCAGTAAGTAACCATCTTTTTTTTTTTTTTTTTTTTTTTTTTTTTTTTTTTTGCGGTATGCGGGCCTCTCACTGTTGTGGCCTCCCCCGTTGCGGAGCACAGGCTCCGGATGCGCAGGCCCAGCGGCCATGGCTCACGGGCCCAGCCGCTCCGCGGCATATGGGATCCTCCCAGACCGGGGCACGAACCCGTATCCCCTGCATCGGCAGGCGGACTCTCAACCACTGCGCCACCAGGGAGGCCCAAGTAACCATCTTTGAGGGTACTTTTAACATACAACTTGCAGAAAAGCCACGGCACAGCATACAGCACTGAACTCTATTAAACAGGTGAAAAAATAAAACCAAGTTGGCGCCCTCACTAACTAGGTCCAAGATGGGTTATGATCACATCCCGTGCTAGGTTCTTCCCTACCACACCACCCGGAATCCTTCTGGGTCAACTTGCTAACTTCTAGTGCTTGTTACCTTGGAAGCACTCATGCCTGACTCCGTTTGCCAACTTCCAACAAGACACACCACGCTGTCACTTCTTTACACACCCGTGTGAAATGATCTCTAATCCTCACGGGACTGAGACCTTAAGGCTAATCCTTAATTACCAGAGACCTCCTGGGCAAGCACAGTGTCTTGTCTCCTGCAGCACATGGAACAGGCCACTGTCCTCTCACCTCCAAATTCTTAATAGGTCACCTCTGATGAAGGGTGAAGGGACACTGAGGCATTACATCAACACTTATCGCAACCAATGCCAAAAAAGTGGAAAATGTTCTGATTAGGGTAAAGTTTCAACCACTTTCCCCTTAAAGAGCAAACATTATTTAAACACTTCATGGTATTCGTATTAAGAGTAGAACAAGGACAAAGAGCAGCCCCTCTGAGGTGACAATGTAACTTGAACAAAGGGAAGGACGTGCTGACAGGTCAGGAGAATGGCTCTTCTCACCTCAGCAGTTTCCCTTCCTGGATTGGCATAAATCTGACAAGAAAAGCTTTCTTGGAAGCTGCTTACACAGCAGAAGCAGCATCAGCTCCCTGGCAGGCATCCAAATGAAAATAACATCAAGATAAAAATAATGTATCACAAAGAAAACATACATTTAGGCCCTGTTTCTAGCTTTCAAAGACTACAATTAAGACTCTAAATCTGGCACTCGAGAAACAGTGCCCTTTACATCTGCTACTCACTGAAGATTAATTTCACGAAACACATTGTTTACGTATGTTTTACTACTTACTACCTTCACCAAGACCTTTTCCCATTTTTTAATTTAAATTTTATTAAGAAATATCATACATACAAAAGCACATACACATACAGTTTAAAAAAGAAACCACCCACCCAGCTTCAGCAATCACCACCAGTTCCTCTGAAGGCTCCTCCTCGCCCTTCATCATCTCCCTCCATCCCTCCAATGCACTGAATTGTGTTAATCATTTCCTTGCTCTCCATTTACCATATATTTAACGGCCTGGTTTTGACCTTCACAGAACCGGAACCACAGTGGATGTATTCTTCTGCAACTTGCTTTTTTGACCACTGAGACTCCTCCTTGTTCACATGTGCAGCTGTAGTTCAGTCTGGCTTCTGTGTGATTCCTCTATAGGAATACACCACAATATTTATCCAGTGGACTGTTGGACGTTTGAAGTCTTTCCAGTTTGTTTTCGTTTCCTTTTCTTCCTATTACGAACGATGTGGTTATGACATTTTTACATCCATCCCCTGGCACACAGGCATAAGAGTTTCTCTAGGGTATGTATCTGGGGTGGAATAGCCACAAGAAGCTATGGCACAGTTATACCAAACTGTTCTCGAAAGCTGTTGTTCCTAAACATTTTTAAAGCTGTTGACAACTGATCTATTTGGGATGGCTAAGGGGAAGAAACAGATCAACTATGAAACTCTCAAACTGCATTTTTAAACTAGAAAATTAAAAAAATCTAATACAACAATGAAAAATACATTTACTTCTCTTTTACTTGAAATGTACTTTTGAAAACTGCTTGTTTAAACTTAAAATTCCTATCTCCTACGTCTCAAATGTCTCTAAATATACTGAGTGAGAACAGCAAGATTCAGGACGTACACTATACTATCATATACCCTAAAAGATTCATACATAAATGCTTACATCCCTCACCCCCACCTCCCCACAAAAACCACTTGGAAAAACAATTCTTAACACGAGTAGCTCCTGTAGAGGAGGAAGAGAGGGACAGGAGTGGAAGAGAGACAGATCACTGAACACTTCGGTTGTTTTTCTGAACCATATACAAGCATTACAATTGTCACACAGAATTCTTAAAAAGCAGTCACCTGGGGTTCTTTCATAAACTAAAAATCAGTCCAAACTCAAACCTGAAAGCCAACCCTGAATGAAGTCCCATCCCACAGAAAATATACACAATTCTCAAGTATTTTTTTTTGTTTCATGCATATTTAGAATGTTTAAAAACATTCGCACAGCTCATCTACAATGCATTTTTAAAAGCAAAGAATGTACACAAGCTCAAAAAATTTTCACCCTAAATTTTTCAGTTCTAACATCTCTAGAAACTTTTAATCAGGTAGCTGAACTCAACCTACATACGGGCAAAGTGTTCTCAGACCTTAGAAGTAGGGCTGGTTATCCTCTGTGACACTAACTATACTGAAGAACCCAGACAGATCACCTGCAGGTGAGTAATGAATGCTATAAGGAAAGAAGGTACACGTCTCTAGGCTGGCAATATGACCAGCTCAAGAAGGCAAGAAAGGTGTTTTAATTTAAACTGAAAAATTACTGTATTATGATCTGTTTGAAGAAAAAATGTCTGAACAAAAAGGGCGATGATGCAGTGTCTCTACACTGCAGAAGGGAGGATACCACAACAGCAGACTCAATTACCAGGTCCCCTTGAGAGGCACAATGGAAAGTAAGCTACCAGACCAGTACTACAGTTGACCAACTAAAAGTTCATCCAATTTATTTTAATTAATAAACTGTTCTTTATCTTTTAGTGATACATGCAGAAATATTTACAAATTAAATATGTCTGAGACTTACTTGAAAATGACAGGGGACACACACAAAGAGTAAGAATGGCCACTGAGTGATGGACTTTAATAAAAGTTAACTACACTTTCCTACTTTTGTGTCTTAAATTTTCCAAAATTAAAATACCCTGATTGCTGATTCCAATCTTCTCAAGTAATCTTCTGGTTAATAAAAATTGGCTCCCCTTAAAGGCTTTTCAAAGAGATGCATTAAGCCAACTGACAACTTTTTGGTCTACATGACAGACATGTGTATTTCTTAGTGTAAATTAGCACATGGCCTCTATATTGGATTCTGTGAATTTGGTTAGTAAGAATAATTTCCTCTTGAGCCTGATCATTTTGGGTGTTGGGTGTGACCCAATTTCTAGATCTCCACAACTAAGGCCAGACCTTAGTCATGGACACCTCAAGGGACCAGGCCTCCCCCTCACATCCTACATTAACTTCAATAGTGATCCATACAGATGAAGATGAAGATGATGACTTCATGAACTTGTTTAGTGTACTTCATTAAAGTAAGTTAGCTACTGATTCTACATGAGGCAGAACAGAACAAAGCTGGCACTTTAATACCCTCATGATTTAACACCTTAATGACTAAGTACCTTAATACTTAAGTAAATTTCTTCTATTTTTAATACTTAGTAATAGAATATGAATAGAATAGAATCAACTATCACTTTATGACCTTTATTCCTACAACCACAATCTTGTCAAACTACACAAGGCAGTTCTTTGGGAGGTGGTCAACTGTGTGTTAGACTGTTTCCTATCTTACCTTAATCCTCACATGAATCATCTCTGACAAATTCAGAGATAACCCATCCATCTACTGCTGCATCTCCAGGATTAGCTAGGTAAGCCAGGAATGCTCCGTCCCCACAGCATTATCTCATACAAAGCCTCTGAAGTGGCAGCTTCATTATTTCCCAAAGCTTGGTGGAGGGTGTTTTAGTAAATTCTGTAGCCTGTTATTATGCCTATTAGAACGAATACAGTGGCATGAACAGTGCGGCAGTGGGTGGACCACAAGGCAGAGACCGAGAGTCCACGTGCTAGTCTCTCCACCGACATGGAGCCGGAAGTCACTGGGTGAGTCACGTAATGCACTAACTCAAGTTTCCCCACCTACAGACTGATGACAGTATCTGAAAATTATAAAGCACAGAGAACTGCCATGGTACATGTAGCTGGAGCTAATATTGTTACACAGTCACAAGCTGGCTGTAGGTAGAAACGTGCTGCCAAATTTGCTGTACACGATCCCCCCACATCCCCATTACCTTAAGTAATGTAAAATCCTCGTTATAAGGATAAGTAAAGTAAAATCCTTGTTATATGTACCATACACCCCATACACAGAAATAAATACATTTATAATCCAACAAGACCAGGTTAAAAAAATCTTGATACAGGATTTTAAGACCAAAAACTAGTTTAAAGTTCTTGAAATGCTCTTCTACATCATTATTTCATAGCTGGAGGATGATAGTATTTGTCAGGACATTTTGAATTTTCTACTAAAGAAATCTCTCAGGGATGTAAAAATATATTCTAGTTCATTGTATATCTTCGTTATTAAAAGCATAATTCAAATGTATTCATAACTACCCCAAATTGAAGCACCATTATTTAAAACATTTGAACTGTGGAAATTCTATAAAAATTAGTCTTAAACAGAACAAATCAGAAAAAACTGTACACCAACATCTCTAGTAACAGCGTATCTCATATTTAAAACAAGGGACTAGTTCAGAGTCAATAACTTTATTAGAAAAGGATTAATACTAAAACTTTTCAATGACAGAGACAAATTTGTAACAGAAAGTCAGAGATACTTTATTTTCACTTCTAAATCCAAAGGCTAGGTATAGCAGAGTTGTAAAAATGGAATCCCACTTAGTCTGATTCACACAAATACTAACGTTTAATCTCGTTTTCAAAGTCCAAGAATGAAAACTTGCAATTAAACACTGAGCAAGCCACATATTTAGGTAATATTTCTTAAAAAGTCTTAAAGAAAAAAATATGATACAGGACCTAAGTTTTCAGTGGCATATATATATGCTATTAATACATGTTCTGAAATCTGGTAGGTCACATCAGTCCTGAATTAATTTTTAATAAAAAAAACAAAAACAACTAACTGAGCTTTATACTTTTTCTATGCCACTATAGTTTTCTTTCACCTCATTTTAATGTCGATCTTCACTTTATGCCGTTTTCAGTTTTCTTCCAAAAATCTTCTAACAGTATTCCTACAAGGCAAAATTTGGGGAAAAATGATAATTAGACAACATGTAAAAGGCAAATTTGTATGACTAAGTGGCCCAGTCATTAACTGCTAATTAATATATGTATATGGAATGTTTGTATTCTTTTAAATTATCAAGGCATCAGTGTGGTCTCTTAAAGCCGTATGCCTGTGTATGCCTGCCTATGTGTGAATGGCTCACACAAATTTAACACTATATTGCTGTCCTAGAAAAGGAATGTCATCGACAAATCAACTAATTGGTACTTCCTTTCATTAGGAATATTTAATCCCATGCCACTAGCCCAAAGAATGAACAGTTTACAGGTTTTAAGAACTCTTGTAAAGCCTTTTAATAGTTCTTTAAAAACCCAAATTCATTCTATATGGTTCATCAGTTCTTTGTATTTCAGTTTGAAGGTGGCTGTCCTTGCTATTCACTGCTGCTTTAAATGTATCAGCCAGTGCTTACTCCTATTATACCTATGGCTGACTGCAAATTCTCCTACACAGTAGGAAATATTAAACACATACCTCTTAAAGACTTGAGAATTGCATTGAATGTAACAAGGCGAATAATATGAAGTGTTTATTGTATTTAAAATTCTTTAAAGATATCTAATTCTGGGCACCACTGCATCCCTACACACAGTTGAAAAAGAATTCCATTCTGTTAACACTTCACTGTAAGTTTTCACGCAATACACAAAAAACCCCTCTGTGCTTCTTGTAAAGAACAAAAAAGATACACAACAGTTAAGCGTA